>NW_027099315.1:910981-1263232 GCF_031753505.1 Anomalospiza imberbis
CTGATTTGCGAAATAAGGACTTCACAATTAAAAATTGTAAAGCAGGTATGTTTTATTCCAGCTGGGATGCATGGAGGATATTTCCACCAAAGACATGCATACCTGGTGAAGCAGGGTACAGGTTTTTTATACACATTGATCCCACAAGCCCACACCTCCATGCCTGCCCATTCCCCATCCAGAGTCTTTAGTGATGCCACACCTCCCGGTGGTCGTGGGTAGGGGTCTTGATGAAGTAACCATTGTCTTCATCGATGTTCACTGCTTGACCTTTTCTTCTGGGCAGGTGCAGTAGAGGTTTGGCTTTCTTCCAGGTCAGTCTGTCCTGACCAAAACCATGAGCCTGGTCCTGGCTGGTTTGGGCTCTGCCTTTATGGGTTTCAACAATACCTTAAGTTCTGCTTTGCTGAGCCCACGCAAGATGCATCTATCTTTATGGCTGTTATAGATACATATTATAATACTGGCGTTTCGCAAATATTAAAATGGATGCTATATGTATAATGTTAAAGTAACTTTGCTATAAAGATATAGTTTTAGCTTCTGTTGTTAACTATACTAAGACATAGTGGTGAAATAGCTGATATAATATGCTTGTGTTAAAATCCCTGCTTGGTTGGGATAACATCCAATGAACATATGATGAGAACCCTTGATACTAATATGCCAACTATCAGCACTCACCATCTGAAGAAAGTATAGACCAAAGCCCAAAACTGGACGTGATTATAAGAATGGACTAAAACCACAGCCAAGAAATACGCATGCTCTAAAAAGGTGGAACGAGGAGGAGCCATGCTAAACAGTTCTTGGAACATGTAAACTAGTTTGGGGGAAAGTTTAAATATGCATAATTGTTTATGAACATGCAACAGGCTGATGCAATAGAAATGGTATATAAAGGGTATTTCCAAAATAGCAGGTGTGCTCTTGGCAAAATGCCAAGCACCCAGCCATTAAATTTTGCTGTATTGTCTTTGTCTCCTATTGTCCTTTATTAAACTTTTATATTTTACGAGTGAGCCTCGTTTTTCACAATGGTTTTTACCTAGCAACTAAATTCCTGTGTTCTAGTACAGTGTGTCTCTACCGGGCAAATTGCATTCCTGTGTGTCCTTGCTACAAGCTGTATCTGCTTCTATAAAACTTGCTAAACATTTTCTGTTTTCCCCACTGTTATAGATGGATAATGAGATGATTGACTCTTGCAATTAAGGGATGAATATTGTGTGAATATTAAGAGAAGCTTTATTGATGTATAATTATGTTATTGTAGTTCATAGTTTGTTGTTTAGATATCCTCTGTTCTCCCCACAGTCCCCTTTTCCCCCCTCTGTATTGTTGCCATCAGACAGCCTGAGTCATCTAGGACAGGTAGAAAGAAGGCGTGTACAAAAGCTTGTTGCTGGGGGGGGGGGGGGGGGGGCGGGCGGCATGACAACACCTGACCCTCCAATCAAGTTGCAAGAAAGCAGTCTCCACCAATAAATGGCAAAGCAGAGTTGACTGACAGACTTTGGGAGGGGCCAGGGTTGGCTGAGGTAACCCCCCTGGGGTATAAAAGGCGAAGCATTCATCTTGAAGATGAGCCAGCCACATGGTAGGCAGCCACGAGGGAAACTCCCAGGCCTGTTTTTCCTTTTTTAGTCCCTTTGTTGTAATTTTTATTAAGATTAAATAAACCTTTTAAATTTTTTAAAGTGAACAATCATTAAGTTTTTAGAGTGTGTGGAGGATAACTTTTTGTCACAAATGGTGGGCAAGCCCACCAGGGGAGGGACTATGCTAGACCTGTTGTTCACAAATAGAGATGGATTGGTGGGTGATGTGGAGGTTGGAGGCCGCTTGGGGCACAGTGATCATGAAATTATAGAATTCTCGATAATTGGTGAAATAAGGAGGAATATCAATAAGATCTCTACGTTGGACTTCCAGAGGGCAGACTTTGGCCTATTTAAGAGACTTATTCAGAGAGTTCCTTGGGAAACAGCCCTTGAAAACAAAGGAGTCCAGGAGAGATGGGTGTGCTTCAAAGCAGAGATCTTGAGGGCACAATAACAGACTGTCCCTGTGTGCCGAAAGATGAGTCGACATGGCAAACGTCCAGTCTGGATGAGCAACGAGGTTTTGAAGGAACTTAGAAATAAAAAAAAAGATGTATAATCTTTTTAAGGAGGGACTGATTTCTCAGGAAGTATTTAAGGGAGCTGCCAGGACATGTAGAAAAAAAATTAGGGAGGCCAAAGCTCAGTTTGAATTTAACTTGGCAACTTCTGTTAAAAATAATAAAAAAAGGTTTTACAAATATATTAATAGTAAAAGGAAGGGTATAACTGACCTCTGTTCCTTATTGGATGAGGCAGGCAACCTAGTAACTAAAGATGAGGAAAAGGCGGAAGTGCTTAATGCCTTCTTCGCCTCAGTCTTTAGTGGTAAGACAGCTTGTCCTCAAGACAACTGTCCTCAGGGGTTGGTAGGTGGTGCCAGGGAGCAGAATGGTCCTCTTGTTATCCGAGAAGAGGCAGTCAGAGAACTGCTGGGACACTTGGATATTTATAAATCAATGGGACCAGATGGGATCCACCCTAGGGTGATGAGGGAGCTGGCAGATGAGCTTGAGAAGCCGGTCTCCATCATTTATCAAGAATCATGGCTCACTGGTGAAGTCCCAGATGATAGGAAACTGGCCAATGTGACACCCGTTTACAAAAAAAGGTAGGAAGGAGGATCCTGGTAATTACAGGCCAGTTAGCCTGACCTCAGTACCAGGTAAGATAATGGAACAGTTCATACTGAGTGCTATCACACAACACTTACAGGATGGCCAGGGTATCAGACCCAGTTGGCATGGGTTTACGAAGGGTAGGTCATGTCTGACCAACCTGGTCTCCTTCTATGACCAGGTGACCCGTCTGGTGGATGCAGGAAAGGCTGTGGATGTTGTCTATTTAGACTTCAGCAAGGCGTTTGACACTGTCTCCCACAGCATACTCCTGGAGAAGCTGGCAGCCCACAGCTTGGACAGGAACACTCTTTGCTGGGTTAGGAAATGGCTGGATGGCCGGGCCCAGAGAGTGGTGGCGAACGGTGCTGCATACAGCTGGCGGCCAGTCACCAGTGGTGTTCCTCAGGGCTCTGTACTGGGACCAGTTCTATTTAATATTTTTATTGATGACATGGATGAGGGCATTGAGTCCTTCATTAGTAAATTTGCAGACGACACTAAGCTGGGAGATTGTGTTGATCTACTGGAAGGAAGGAAGGAGGACTCTGCAGAGAGGCTTAGTTCGGTTGGATGGATGAGCAGAGTCCAACAGCATGAAGTTTAATAAGTCTAAGTGCTGAGTTCTACATTTTGGCCACAAAAATCCCCTACAACATTACAAGCTGGGGACAGTGTGGCTGGACAGTGTTCAGGTGGAAAGGGACCTGGGGGTGCTGGTCAACAGCTGGTTGAATATGAGCCAGCAATGTGCCTTGGTGGCCAAGAAAGCCAATGGCATCCTGGCCTGCATTAGGAATTGTGTGACCAGCAGGAGTAGGGAGGTCATTCTTCCGCTTTACTCGGCGCTGGTGAGACCGCATCTTGAGTACTGTGTCCAGTTCTGGGCCCCTCAGTTTAGGAAGGACATTGAGATGCTTGAGCGTGTCCAGAGGAGGGCTACTAGGTTGGTGAGGGGCTTGGAATACAAGCCCTATGAGGAACGCTTGAAGAAGCTGGGGTTGTTTAGCCTGGAGAAGAGGAGACTTAGAGGTGACCTTATTGCTCTCTCCAACTTCCTGAAGGGAAGTTGTAGACAGGTGGGGGTCAGTCTCTTCCACCAGGCAGCAACTGACAGAACAAGAGGACACAGTCTCAAGCTACGTCAGGGAAGGTACAGGTTGGATATTAGGAAGAAATTTTTCACCAAAAGAATAATAAAGTACTGGAATTGTCTTCCCAGGGAGGTGGTAGAATCACCATCTCTGGATGTGTTTAAAAAAAGACTGGACATGGCACTTGGTGCTATAATCTAATTGAGGTGTTAGGGCATAGGTTGGACTTGATGATCTTAGAGGTCTCTTCCAACCTCATGATTCTGTGAGTCTGTGATTCTGTGATTCTCACACCACCACCTGCCTAAGTACTTTATATGCCTCTAAAATTCCAAATTTTCATAAGCATGCATGTTTCCCATCTCAGTGGAGTGCCTGGGTTTAATAGTCTCACCTGCTATTCTCAGGTCCTGCACCATAGCTGGCAGGATAGGCGTTATAGGCAGACATACCCAGCTTCAAAAGATCTGCCTTTAACAGGGACTCAGCAACAGGCTACAATCCCTTCCTTCCCTCCCTTGAAAGAGGGTATTGCTTTTTAGGCACCAGTTGTCCTGGTTGCCTCAGAGTAATTTGGAGAGGTTCGATATCCAGTTTTCTACATTCTCCTGGGACTACCTACACTTCTGGGTTCACTTTAGCATAAGCTTTATCAGATAATTTGCACGGTGTCATGACAGTGCTAGCATGGTTTGACATTGGCCCAATGCCAGGCACCCACTAGAGTCACTCACTTACCCTCCCCTGCCACAGCTGAGCAGAAGAGAGAAAAAAAATTAATGAAGGCTTCATGAGTTGAGATAAGGACCGGGAGAAAACACTTCAAGCGCAAAACAGGCTCAACTTAAGTTGCAAAGTGAATTTATTACTAACAGAATCAGAGAAGGATAATGAGAAGTAAAATAAGCCCTTAAAACACCTTTTTCCATCCAGCCCCTCCCTCCTTCCCACCGACAGCACAGGGACACAGGGTGTGGGGGTTTTGGTCAGTTCATCACCAAGATTTTCTTCCACTGCTCTGGGAGAGGAGCTCTTCCCCTGCTGCACTGTGGGGTCCCTCCCATGGGAGACAGTTCTCTGTGAACTTCTCGAGCGCAGGTCCACTCTCACAAGCAACAGACCTACTGCATCTGCTGCAACGTGAGTCCTTCCCACAGGCAGACAGTCCTCCCAAAATTGCTGCGACATGGGTGTCTCTTCCATGGGGTGCAGTCCTCCAAGGACAGGCTGTTCCAGCCTGGAAGCAGAGGCCCCCTCTCTCCACCGTGTATTCCACTGGATCACAGCCAGGCATCCACCTGCTCTGGCACAAAGACCTCCCCCACGGGCTGCGAGTGGATCTCTGCATCCCCTGTGGACTCATGGGCTGCAGAGGTACAACCTATTTCACCATGGTCTTCACCACAGCCTGCAGAGGAATCTCAGTTCTGGCACCTGGAGCACCTACTCCCCCTCCTTCTTCACTGACCTTGGTGTCACCATGTGTTTTCCCTCAAATGTCCTCACCTCCTCCTCTTCTCTGACTAGAAGCAAAACTGCGTGACTTTGTTTTGATTTTCTTCTTGAATATGTCATCACAGAGGTGTTACCAACCTCTCTCATTGGCCCAGTTTTGGCCAGCAGCATGTCCATCTTCAGAGCCATCAGGGATTGGGTCTGCTAGACATGGTGGAAGCTTCCAGCAGCTTCCCACAGGAGACACCTCTGTGGCCCTCCTGCTACCAAAAACCAGGCTGTGCAAAACTGTGAAAAATGTTTTTGTGATTCGTGTCAATTGGCAATGGAATCAGCAAATGCTTGTATCTGCTGTGTAGAAAGTGGATGCATTCCCTGGGATGACTACAAAGAACGGTTTTGAAATGTTCTGACTGAATAGCCAAATAAAGCATCAAAATAGAAGTATAGTAGAGTAAAGAGATGAAGTAGCAAAATGACTGATGCTTAGAATAAAATAGAGGAAGTTGTGGTAAAGCTAAGGGATATTGCAACAAAGCAACTAAAATGCTTATGTATAATAAAAAGCTTGATGCACTTGACAAAAATCATGTAGCAGACACCGGTGTAAGGCCTCCCTTCAGACGACCACAAGAAGGACAGGAAGCCAACGACCACCTGGAAAGATTATGAAATTGCTGATTCGGACTAACACAAGCACATTGGAAAATGTAGGCTTAAAAATAGTATATATACTTTGTCAAACTTGTAGTGGTGGGTGCCGTTAGTGGAGCGGTGCCTCCCTGGCCACCCAGTGCTGCTTGCTTGCTTTCTTTAAAATAAAAGATATAAAAATAAAATTCAGTTTGGCTATTGAAATTTTATATCAATTTGGTGACGCCAACATGATGCCCTTGGATCTCTTGGACTGAGGCTACTGCGGGAGGCGCCTCGCTTTTCTGGCCCATAGAGGCCAATAGCCCAGGAGCTAATGGCACCATGAACCTGGTAAAGAAAGCAAGCAAAGAATTGAGCTCCCTGAGAAGTGCAGTTTAAATTACCTGTAATTCTAGTGCACTAAGATCCAGACAAGAACAGCAGGCTGTGAGTATCATTCGGTTGGGTAGACATGACAGTGTTTGAGTGAAAGTGAGTGTGTGAGACACAATATTATTGCAAAATGAGGAGTCCTTCTATCTGCGGTTCCATCACCCCGTGAGGGGCTTGGCCAGAGAAGGGACAAAGCGAGTGGTGTGAGACACTGGTCACAATGCGTCAGGGGAATAGTAAGACCTCTAGCTCAAGAAACCCCCAGAGAGGTTCAACGAGCCCCCAGAGAGACTCAAAGGGCCCCAAAAGAGGCTCAAGGTTATGGAGCCCCCAGAGAGGCTCTAAAAACAAGAAAGGGAGTGAATTACCAGAGATACACCTGGACAGCCCCCTGGGGTTAATGATTGCACATTGGGATGCAATGCCCTCTCGGAAGGGAAAAAATAAAGAAATGATGGTACATTATTTTATGGCAGAGTGGACTAAGGAAGAAATTAGGCCTGATCATTTATATCCGCCAATGTTTGGGTCCTATGATGATTGGATGTGTCAAGCTTTAAATATTTATGTAAATAGTAAGGAACCCTTTGATCAGGAGGAAAGTGATTATGCGGCACTTTGGAGGGGGTCCACGTAGCGATAGCATTATACCCCCTGAAAACTAAAAAAAAAGAGAAAGGTGTCGGAAAAAGAAAAATGGAAGAATGTGCCCCCTGTTGACAGCGTGACCAAATTATCCTTTGTCTTCTTAAAAAGGAAAAAGCCCAGAAGTTTCTCTCCTCAATTTGGTAAAAAGACCTCATAGGACCTTTGGGACTTCACCGCAAACCTAGGGCTGCCAATTGGACAGAAGCCAAAAGGTCCTGCCTAAGTAATTCACTAGAAAAAGAGAACAAAGGAAATAATAGCTTTTGTGGGGTGTTTCAGCAGGAACAAGAACCTCTTGCCCCGAGCTTGGGTTTTTCTCTGCAAGAGCTTTGTTATTTTGCCTTTTATTAAGACTTTTCTGTTTCCAACACTACCTCAGAAGCCATCCTGCTAATTTTATGCCATTTGAGGTAGCTTGGCTATCTCGGGTGTGATAGGTCGTCTGAGTACTCATAAAACCTGGCTCGAGGAGAAAACGTATCACTTGGTGCCCGGACCAGTGATTTCTCATATTGAGAGACATAGTTTGGGAAATTTTGATTAGCCCTCGATCAAAATAAGACATTTTTTCCTTGGTCTTGCGTTTTGGGGAGTGCAGGTCTGCGACTGGGTTTTTGTGGCACCAAAGAAAAAAACCCCAGGTGACGGAGGATCTGAGACCGGTGGAGGGGGTCACACAGATCAAAGCCCATGCTGGTGAAAAGAGGCTGAAAGGCGGGATGGGCTGGAGAACGTGCTGCGAAGTCTCAAGGACCTCTTCAGAGATAGCTGTTATTGGCTGAGACATCGTTGTGTTTCCAGACCCAGGGAGTTCAGATCAAGGATGATAGCTTCTCTGAAAATCATCATTTTGTGAGTAAGAAAATGGGGAACAAGCTATCTGTAGCACAGCAGGATCTTTATTTTTATTTGAACTACAAATTAGAAATTCAAGATGTAAAATTTGAGAAGGAACAGCTTAAAAAAACTCATCAGATGGGTTTTCACAGAATTCCCAACCATAAATATGTCTGAGATGCTTACTCTAAAGTTCTGGGATGCTCTGGGACTTAGATTATACAGTTTGGAAAAGAATAAGAAGTCCAGCCTAAGACAACATCCAATATTTAGGATGGTGTTACAATTTGTAACATTGAAGAGTGAAAAGCAAGCTAGAGACAGCCACAAAACATCTCAGAGCATTGAGAGAGGCGACCGCAGGCTGCAGAAGAAAGAAAGGAGGCTGGGCAGAGATTCCGAGCCCCCAACCCTGCCCCCAACTCACCCTGAAGTACACCAACCCCGGGAGGGTAGGCAGGAGACGGCCAGGCCAGCCAATCCCCGTCCCGTCCCTCTTCCTCCTTTGCCAAGAGGGAAACAGACTTGTCCTGGCCAGACCAGTCTGCACCCAGTCTCTCCTAACCTCTCCCCTCGGTTTCCTCTTAAAAGTAACATCAGACACACTAAATCGGTGAACTTTGGTAGTGCAATTGGAAAAAGCTGAGCTGAATCCATGCTCTGTGAGGATAATAGCCCACATGGCCAGGGCCATGTTTCGGAGCTGCTGAGCTTTGCCCTTCGTCAGCATGTTCCATCCTCTGATCCACAAAATTCCCTTTCCAATTCTTCTCTACGCTCCTGCCCATCAGACGTGGGACACTCCCCTTTTGTGGGCTGAGCTTGGTCTGCCTCCTTGCCCCTACTCCCCGCCCTCACCATGGGATGGCACGCCCTCACCCTGCCTACCGTGGGAACCAAATGTGACCTCCCATAAGTGACCCCATCCAAAATGGAAGTGCCCATATCTAGAGAAGCCCCAATCCCCAACAGGAGATATTCCCACACCCCCCGGGGTAGCCCCCCAAAATCTGAGGATGAGTTTTATGCATCAGGAGGCACAGATCCCTGGCAGAAGATAGGAAGGGACACAGCCCAGGACGGAGAATGGGAAATTGCCTCTAAAATATCAGTGTTTCCAGTCCGATATAATGTTGGAAGTGGGCGGGGGGGGGGTGGGGGGACCCACAGTGGGAACAAATAAGCTTTGCAGAAATAAAAGAGATATGCAAAGGGGCTAGGTCTTATGGAAGAGAATCAGCATATTTCCGAGGTCTATTACAAGCCACCTTTTCAGCCAATGTATTCACCCCTTGATTTGTGGGAAAAAACCTAACTCCATATAAGACACGGTCCAAAGTTTCCTTCATTTGCCTCATGACCGTTGCAAGGACCCTGAAGACCCCTGACAGGAGTTCTGGCCTGGCCAGGGTGGATGCTTGCCAAGTGACTATTAGCAGGTGTGCTCGCTGTGCTTCCACAGAACACTGCTTCATACAGGTTCTGACAAGCGGTGGCTTGTCCCTGCATGCCTGCACCTGCTTCACAGACCAAGGGGTCTCTTCACAATAGCCCATCAATCTCCCCCACCTTCTGGCCAGATGCCACTCGCTTTGGCTAAAGACTATATAAACTGTAACTTTCTGAGATGACTCTGGTTAACCCCCACAGACAACAGCGAATCTATGTGGCTGGACCACTGAGGATCTCATCTCGATGGTGGTAACTATAATCCCCTTCCCCTCTTTTTCTTTCTATCCTTTATTTCCTTTCTGTCCCCTTTATCGCATTTGCTGTTGGTACTACAATGAAGGTGCATTTATTGTGATGAAACTGATAGTCCCCTGCCATTTGCCTTTTTGCACTTTTGGGATTGGTAAACGAACCATCACAACACCCCGCTTGTCCAAACAGGTCATCACACTCCACATCTTGTAAAAGTTGTAAAGCCGGTATGTTTATTTCAGCGCTGGATGCATGTGGGGATCGTTCCCCCCAAAGGACATGCGCACCTCTGAGAATTCCGGAACCTTTTTTATCCCCCTTGTACATATACATAGGGTTTCACAATAGGTTAATGCATATTCATTTTACTGGTTTCGTGTTACAAGTTGCGACTAGTTCTTATCAGTCCTTGTACAGAGAGAACTCTCTGGTCACCCTCTTGCAGCCTCAGCTTAGGCTCTTGTCTTTGTTTCAAAGTTTAATGCTTTGTTTCTTTGAGCCAGGTCTTATAAGCTCTCAGAGACAAGCATTATACCCTTGACAGCTCAGCTACCTCAGGTGGCATAAAAGTAGTAGGATGGCTCCTGTGACAGTATTGGAAGCAAAAAGGTTTTAATAAAAGGCAAAATTAAAAAGCTCTTTACAGAGAAAATGTGAGCCAGAGCAAGAGGTTCTTGCTCCTGCTAAAATACTTCACAAAAGCGATTTACTTCTTTTGTTCTCTTCTTTTTCTAGTGGATTGCTTAGGCGGGACTTTTTGGCTTCTGTCCAATTGGCTATCCTTAAGTTTGAGGTGAAGTCTCCAAGGTCCTATGAGGTGTGTTTTAACCAAATTGAGAAGAGAAACTTCTGGGCTTTTTCCCTTTTAAGGAGACAAAGGGTAACTTTTTAACTCTGTCAACAGGGGGCACATTCCTACAAAAGTTCAAGGGGCCGTGCATTATCTTCCTTTTAGCTTGGAAGTTTGCATTATTTTTCCTTGGCTGAGGCAGATTTGCGAGCACAGGCTTTTTGCGAGAACAGGCAGTCTTGAGCTCAGCAGAGTTAACAGACTAAGCAAGTTAAAACAGGATGTTTCATCTATGCAAGCAAGCTACAGACTAAATAATTCAAAATGGCACATTTCACCTAAATCTGAAATGGATTTCTACCCTGTTAAATTTCCACTCTGTTTCACCCTCATGACCTAAGACAGCTTTGTACATCTTTGCTGTCTCCGACAGAGTATTCTCTGTAGGAACTGGCATGGAAATGTTTAGTAAATGACCTTTTTAAGAGGTTATGCAAGAACTCAAGCCACTGCAAAAATAACTCTAGACCAGCTTGCTGGGGAAGGAGCCTACATAGATCTACAAAGACAGGCAAGGGCTCTTAATAGACCAATTTTTCAGGATATTAAGGAAGCAGCAAGGACTGCCCTGCTCCAGGTGTCTGATGGGAATAAACCAGAATTAGACTTCACAGAAATTAAACAAGGGATGGATGAGCCATACATTACGTTTTTGGACCGCTTAAAATTGGCATTGGATAAGCAAATTCTCATAGATTGTGCCAGACAAGAGTTATTAAAATGGCTTGCAATTTCTAATGCAAATCCAAGCTGCAGAAAAATATTACGTGCATTGCCACAAGACCCCAAGCCCACTTTAACACAGCTAGTGGATGCTTGCAACTGCCTGGATACCCCTGAACATGCAGTGTAGGCCTCCCTGGTGGTCACTTGCCTAAGATAAGAAATGCCTAGTCATGATGACTGGACAAAAGTAGCCCCTCTTCTGCCTTCGGACCCTCGTTATCTCTCTGTAAGACTATAGGTCTTACTACTGGACCATTTCCAAAACCCCTGTACCTTATATAAACCCTCATTTCTGCCCAGTTCAGCAGAAGAGCTGTCACTGAAACTCTTCGCAGAAGCTGCCAATAAAGACACCTCTGTGGAACCTCATACAGCCTTCTCCTCCCTCTCCCTGCGTCCGCCTGGGCCACCTTAGCAAGCAAAGAGCTGAAATCACTGAAGAGCTGAATTCACCAAAGAGCTGATCTCACTTAAGAGCTGAGCTGCTTGCTACAATTGCCTGCAGCTGGGAGCTTGCCTGAGGGACCTGGACAGGTTGTGCTTATCAGCCCAGTGCTATCCGGGACACCTACAGCAGCTGGGGTCAGATAGACCCCGGGAACCCAGGCTGTAATAATACAGCAACCATGCAGGCAGAGGTGCTAGCTAATGCCATCACAATTGCACAGGAAAACACCCTAAAGTAGCAGGAAAAAGCTGTAGAAATTCAAACACAAACACTAGCATAGGCTCTAACAGCATTTAAAGGGGCAATTGAAAACCAACAGATTCCAAAGGATACATGCTATTCCTGTGGACAAAGAGGGCATTTTAAGAGAGAATGTCCTAAACTACAAAGGAGGCCACATCCAAAAAACAGTGGATACAGATGTCCCTGTCAAAATACTAACAGTTTTCGCCCAGTACAGGGTTGTCCATGCCATCTTCCAGGAAACTTGCAGCCGAGTACTGTTCAGTGGTGTGTGAGGACACAAGAACCACTGTACCACAGGCCAGAAACCACCACAGGCTACGAAGCACAAAACTGCAGCAGATCTTTGCAGAACTACTGAGCACAATGTCCCCAGGTACCAGATTGGAGCTGTCTACAGCGCAACCAGCAATGCTAACAAATCACATTCCTCACACAATATCCACAGGACAGCTGGGCCCTGAACCACAACCATATCAATTCTTAATAGTGGGAGCAAACAGATCTCGGGCAGGTTTCTATATCATTGCAACTGTGTCATCTGTTACCTGTTCACAGGAAATCACTGTATTAGCTTTATGTCCAGACCCACCTTGTTTTCTGCCTAAAGGACTAACCATAGCACAAGCCTTTCTCCTACCAGAGTCACGGAGCAACACATCCCTCATCGCTTGGACCAGGCACATCAGCCATGGGTGGCCTCAACTCACCTGTGTCCAGAAGCATCTTGGGGAAACCATCACCCTCGTTGGCCTGATAGATACTGGAGCTGACGTCACTCTGATATCGAAATCGAAATGGCCACAGGACTGGACCATCGCACCCATGCTGGACCAACTGACAGGTATTGGTGGTCACTGTTAAAGCTTTCGCAGCTTACACTCTGTAACATTTAAGGGACCCGAAGGTCGTGTTAACACCACAAAACCATTCATAGTAAGAGCTGATATAGTTCTTTGGGGAAGAGACATTCTCTCCCAATGAGGTCTGAGAATAGAAACTGATTTCTAACAAGGGCTGTGCATGGACACAATACTCTAAAATTCACTTGGACATCCAATACACCTGTCTGGGTCAGCCAATGGCCCTTACCAGAAAAGAAACTTGCTGTATTACAGCAATTGGCACAGGAACAGTTAAAGGTCACCTAACTCCAACTACCAGCCCCTGGAACACTCCAGTTTTCGTAGTTAAAAAGCCAAACAGTGGGAAATGGAGGTTACTGCAGGATCTCAGAAAGGTTAGAAAAGTGATTCAAGAAATGGGTCCTTTACAACCAGGTTTACCTTCTCCCATTATGATTCCAAAGGACTGGAAGTTACCTGTCATTGATTTAAAAGACTGGTTTTTCAATATTCGTTTACATCATGATGACGCACCACGATTTGCCTTTTCTATCCCATCAATAAATCAGCAGGCCCTTTTAAAAAGATACCATTGGCACGTACTTCCTCAAGGTATGCGCAATTCTCTGACTATATGCCACTGGTATGTAGCAAAAGTTCTTTCCTCAGTTTGTGTACAATGCCCAAATTACGGACGTCCGGATGCTCTCGGGCACTTAAGCCCGATAAGCATACCTTGTGAACAAAGGAATAATCTTTAAAAGCAATAGCCTGTTGCATATTCATACATCTCATACATGATGCATAAATTCCTTGCAAATTAAGAACTTTTCTGTTTTTTGTCAACTTCTTCCCCTTAATCCTGGTGGTTCCATAAAGACGGAGAGAAGGTGGAAGAATGTTTGTCTTTTCCGATAAGGAGGCAGTAATTCTTTATGGGCCCCCATCATTGTCATCTCTGTGTGAAGAGTTTCTTCATTATCTCATCTCTTGCTTGAGCTAGTAAAAAAAACCCCACATACATAGGTTCTAATTTAACTACAAAACTACATTTACCATACTATTAAAATGTTAATACAGCACTTCTAATCAATATAACATAATACATATAGTATTCAATTTAATATTTGCGAAAAGCCAATCATAAAATATGCATTTTTCACAATCCCTCCTCTTATTCTTTATAAATCATTTGGCTTGAGCAATATTTCTTATCCAATTGTATTCTTTAGACTATGTTAGTAATCAAATAAAAGATGGGATTAAACGAGGAAGAAACATCAGAACAGTTGTAAAACATCCAAGGAAGAATCTTAATTTCTTTCACTATCCATTCTTCAATACATTACCCCATCAGTAAGTTTTTAACATTGTTTTCCCACATTTGGACAGGTATCTGGGTTATTTCTTTAATTCTAATGCCTGAGCGGCTTTGTTTGTTATCTTCTCTATGACTGCTTGGAGTCTTATAATACGATTCAGTATATAATTTGGGTTTAATACAGAGGGAGATTGCTGTGCTGGTTTCACTTTTTTGTTTACTAATGGCCTTTTTGCCAAATCTTGGACTGTATTCCTGAAATCAAATGTAAAACAAATCCATCTCTCTCATTTTGGACATTCAGTGCCCCATCTACTACCACTTTTTCCTAAGTTCTTTGTAATTTAATATTTTTCTTCATTTTTTCTTGCCGGTACTCAGTTTGGATGGGTTATAACAGTGGCTGTTGACATGGGTGTGTGTAACAAAAAGGAACTTTGGTTTCTTTCCATGTAATATTTTTTTGTAGCATTCGTGACACAATCTTGCCAGTATCTCAAAAGATAAAAGACAACAAATGAGAGACAGAAACAGGAATAACAGAGGTCTGGTATGGCTTATGCCCCCCCCCCCTCCCCTGCCTATGGAGTTGCTTCCCATAGCAGGTATGTGTGATCTTCTCGGTGGCGAGTACAGTGGTCAATCCAGGCTTGCCCTCTGTTTCCTTTGTTACTCTTTTTACTAAATATTTTTAAGCAAGTCCGTTTTAACACTCCTTAACTGAGGTTTCTTACCATTCCGCAGGTATCTCTCAGTCAACAGGCACTGATAATTCCCATCCACAAAACAAAGTTATTACCTCAGTTGCTTTGAATTCTATCTGTAGAGGGGATAGATTCAGTACTCAATACCTATTGAATTGAGAACATAGATTTTGTGAGGTCCAATACCAATCATTCTCATAATTTGAACATTTACTTATAACCGAGTTAGCGTGTCCAGCACTGGGATGTATCAAATAAAGTATACAGTATAATACTGATGGTAATTTCCCTTCTTCTTTGTACAAGTCACAGGCTAAGGCCAGAATGTGAGAACTCTGATTAAAATAATCTTGATCTTCCTGTTTGAAGTGGCAATGTTCCTCTCCTAAGGTGGTGTCGGAGGCGTCTGAGGGCTTATTTAGGCAGTGCTTAAAACCAGTGATGTAAGCTTTGCCTTATTTCTCAGTTAGGTGTTATTCTTTGTACTTTCCTTGGTTCATTTGGGTTTTCCCAAACTATTACCACCCAGTCCCAATCGAAAGTCAATTTGGTATCACCCGGTTTAGATGTGATAGTCCATTCTTCAAGGTTCTTCACAAGTTCTTTGATTTTGCTGTCGTGAATTCACCCTCTTTCTGTGGTTCAGATTGCTGCTTTAGTGGTACCTGGAAAGGACTTCTTAATAACACAGTGTTAAAAGAAAGACAATACTGCATTAACTTTTACCATTAGTTTTCTTTAAAACTTTCTGGGTTTAACTAAAAGCTTTTTCTACAGCCGCTTCTTCTTCTTGTGTCCCGATGTTTTAATAGCTGCAGAGGCCAATTCTTCTTCTTGTGAGCTATAAGTAGTTAAATAGAAAGACCAGGCCAATTTTAACACGACATGTATCACATCTCTTGCTTTTTACTTTTTGGGCAACATTTAACCCATTCTTCAGAACAAAAAGCCTCCTCTTCTTAACAACAAAAAGCCAGAAAGAGAAAAGAGTTCTTGCTTAAACAAATAAATCACTTTGTGAAAGTCAGCGATCTCTGCCGTGATCTTATCTCTAGTGGTGGTCCCTTTCGATTATTTATTTATTTATTTATTTTTTAAAAGTCTTGAGTTTAACTCTGTCTTTCGCCTCCCTCTCTCTTTTTCTCTCCCTCTCTTTCTCTCTCTTCACATTTTAACATCCACATTCCAGCATCAGTCCACTTTCTAACATCAGTCCACATTCCAATATCTCAGAGAGGTAAGTCTGCCAATCACCCCTTCCTTTTTTTTTTTTTTCAACTTCTTTACAAATTAAATTACTTTTGTTATGTGCGTTCTGCAAGCATGCAATTCATGGCACTCTCCACCAAGGCTACTAGCCACTCACAGCTGACACAGAACTAAAACTAAAGACTTGTTTTTCTATCACAATTTTTCCCATTCACAAGCTCAAAAAGGTTGTAAGAACAAGGTAAACAACAACTTACTTCCAAAGTGACTCTACCTGCACCAAAAAATTTAAGACAATGTTAGTTAGTGCAATGCAATTTGCAACGAAGCCAAGGTTTGATTTGGGAAGGGCATCTGAGGACACAGAGCATGAGTTTTACAAATCCATATTTTGAAGAGAGAATGGACAAAACATGAATACAGTGGGGGGAGACAGAAAGTAAGGAATTTGTCTCTGCAATACCTTCTCTTTGACTGCTAGGAAACGCTGTCCAAAGAAGCTCCTGTGGTACAAACAATAATTGGATGGAAAGAGGCACTCTTGAATTTAAGCTTTAATGTCACAATAGGAAACAGTACCTGAGCACTGCAGTGGTGAAGCACCCTGCTTGCAAACTCACTAGAGGCAAGCTACTGCTGCCACGCTGCAGGGCTACTTGCAGCACAGAGGGAATCACGACCAAGCCGTCCTTGCAGGCTTGGGTAAACCACACAAGGAACCCACAACTTCTTCATAGCTGTCTAACTCATTCCAGAAATAAAACTACAGCAAGCAGAGATTCCCCCCCACCATCTTTTTTTTTTTTTTTTTAATGTGTGTGTGTCACACACCTACAGCAATGCTGAAAGTAACAAATTAACAGCTTACATTAGAAGATACTGAAACCTTTTCATCATCCAGCTTTGTGTGTTCCCATTTATATATGTAGCCATCTCCAATTCGAGGTCAAAAAAATGAGCTCTATTTTTCAAAAGTGCTATGCATGCACAACTCTAGCTGCTGTTCTAGGTGCACTGCAAGTAGTCAGCACTTCCAGAAACACAAACAAAATAAAAAACTAAAAAAGCAAAACACATTTGGGTACATGTAAAAGGACTGGCTGGAAGAAAAAATGTTTCTCATTGACCTGCCAAGCAGCTGGTGTTACCTTTAGTTTAACTTTACAGACTGAGAACCACTTGATTGAACAGCCTCGCATCGATTCAAAATAAATTAAAAGTAGGTCTGGCTATGTCACAGCTGTAAACTAGTTTCTCAACTTTAGAGTATAGCAAGTTACAAATTTCAAGATGAAAAATAACAATGCAAATTGGAAGAAATAATTTAAACTACTTGTACACAGTAATGGGAAAAGAATTAGCTGAATCAACAGCTCAGTTAAGACATTTGCTCAGTATGAAGCATCCTTCCCTATTTCCTTCTCGAGCCCCAACTTCCTTGTTAATTTTTTTTTTCTTGTTACTTTTACAGTATCTTTGCTCACACTATAATATTTTGGAATATTTAACAGAGAGGTTCTTTTTGCCCCTGTGTCTACTACAAATTTTAATTATTTTTCTCGGGGACCCAATTTAAAGTTATCACAGACTCTAGATGGTATTTTCCCCTTAAAAAAATAGAGCCTCTAACATCCCTATTCTTCTTCTTTGCTCATCTCTCAGAAGATTTTCAGATCTGTTGCTCTCTTAGGACAATCTCTCTTATAATGTCCTTTGCTCTTACAGTAAAAGCAGACATTCCTGGAATGCTCCTGAGACTGGGTTTGTATTGGGGTTTTATTTTTTTTTCTGTTCCCTGGTCTCTACTACTGTCATATCTAGGAGTAGTGTTTGTGTGTTTTTGATTTTTTTCTTGTAATTGTTTTCTCACATGGTGACTGCCACAATCCTTGCTTTTAGTTTGGCTTTGGCCATAGACTTTCTGAGCCTCCTTTAATAAATCATCTAATTATTTGTCATGCTGATCTTCAATTTTTTTCTATTATCTGGCCAAGCACAAAGTTAATCTTTAACAAATCTTTTCTCACATCAGTCTCAGGATCCATTCTGGAATGTTGCCTTATATTTCTCCCAAGTCTGTCCAACCATTCAGTTGGAGCCTCCCCTTTCCCTCGTTGTGCCTCAAAAGTCCCTTCAGCATTTTGCCCTCGAGATGATGCCCCTTTTATTCCCTTGATTATTAAATTACAATACTCATTCATATGTTTTCTCCCCTCCTCATTATTTCGACCCTGCTCAGGAGGTGCAGTTGGCATTTTATCCTCTCCAGGGGGGGGGGGGGGGGCTGTGGTTTTTCTTTACTCCAGGCTCCTTTGCTTGCAATTTTGATCATTTCCCTTGCTTCTGGAGAAAATAGTATCTTTATTATCAACCACATTTCTTCCCAGGTATAAATGCTTGAACCTAAAAATTGGTCTAATTGTTCAGCAGTGCTTATGGGATCCTTCAAAATCCCTTTGATTTCCGCTTTAAAATTCCTGACCTCAGAAGAAGTTAAAGGAGCATTTACAAACTCAGTTCCACCCCCTCCTATTGGGACGTCTCTTAGTGGAAATAGATCCCAGTCTTTTTCTATAGCCTTTCTCCTGCGTTGTGAGGAAGAGTCTGGAGAATGTTGTTTTCTAACTGAACTTCTCGTGTTCCTATAAGGGGCGTCCTCCAGGTGCGAGTTTCTTTGAGCTGGAGCTGCGGTTACCAGGGGAACGGAGCTCAGGGGACCATGGGCAGGGTTCGCTGCTGGAACCGCCAAACGAGGGGGCATTTCCAGGGGATACCAGCCGGGAGCGTGGTTAATGGCGGCTGGGTCAGCTGTTCCCAGCAGAGGCGAAGCAGCAGCGGCAGTGCCCAGAGCAGCTGGCACGGTCAGAGTCGCTGGGGATGGGGCAGAGGAAACAGCCGCAGGAGGAGCTGTCAAGGATGGGACAGATGGGACGGACGGGATGGACGAGAGCCCGCCAGGCGCGGCCGGCGGAGCGGCCATGGACCAGCCGGGCGGGATGGGGGCAGGGGCCGGTTGGGCAGCCGCGAGCAGCGAGACGGGGACTGGTACAGAGGCTGTGGGCGGCGAAACAGGCACCGGGACAGGCGGCGGCACCAGGGCAGGCGGAGCTGAAGCGAGCGGCTCGCTGGGACCTGGGACAATTGCTGGCACTGGGACAGACGGAGCTGAAACAAGCGGCGAGCCAGGGCCCGGGACAAGCGGCTCGACTGCGAGTGGTGTGGTTCCCTCTTGTTCCACTCCCTTTTTCCCTTTCGCTTCCTTTTTACTGGTTTTCTGTCCCTTTTTTTTTCCCCCCAAAATCTTTTCTATTCATTCCATGCTCTTTTTCTTTTTTTCCTCACATTTTCTAACATCCTAAATACTACCTTCTTTCAACTACCCATGCAAAAAATCCTTTCTCTCACAAACCATTTGACATAATACACCTCCCTCTAAAAAATAAAGCTCAAAATAAACAATCTACATTACATATCTTCCACTCATTTCCATTTACTCACCTTTATCTCTCGCTCACTCTCACTCACATTCACACCCTCAAGCCTGTTCATTCATACTTCTGGACTTCACAATACTGTTACATATAAATTCATTCGTGCACACTTACTCACTTTTATTTAGCTCAAAACAAACAATCTGCATTGCATATCTTCCACTAATTTCCATTTACTCACCTTTATTTTCCACTTACTTTTGCACACACATCCACACCCTCAGGCCTGTTCATTCATACTTCTACATTTCCCTTTATTTTATTGCACAGAGGAAGGAAACGTTAGCAAACCTCTTAGACTTACACAAAGGGATTTCTGTTGCCAGAGAATCGTGAATCGTGTAAGCCCCCACCCTGACCCCTTCCACCTCCCCGAGGTTTGGCTATCCCTCTTCCCTAGAGATAGCCTCAGAGTCAGGGGTTCGGACCTCCATACCTTGCCCGATCTGGACTCCCCACACCCCCTCCCCCAGGGGGAATGGGTTAGACGACTACTTTATGCAGCCGCGGTGCTAAAAGGTCCTACGATACTGAGCCATCCTTGCTTTGGGGGCAGCCTCTCTGGGCTTCAGTACCGCTGGGCCTCTGGGAAGTGCCCTGAGTTACTCAGTCCTGGGTGCTCTCGAAGATTAATATCTCAGCTGTGAAAAACGCATATTTTATGATGGGCTTTTCGCAAATATTAAATTCAATACTAATGTATTATGTTATATTGATTAGAAGTGCTATATTAACATTTTAATAATATAGTAAATGTAGTTTTGTAATTGAAATTAAGCTTTAGTAGTTAAAATAGAAAATATGTGTGTGTGGGATTCTTTTTGCTCAAGAGAAGGAGAAGATAATCAAGAAATTCTTCACACAGAGATAACAATTACAGAAACCCCTAAATCTTCCAGAGGAGAGGAATTTATGGCTTTCCTTATCAACAAAAAAACCGAACTTCTCCAAACTCGAGTTAGACTTCAAGGCGCCTGGGATTAACAGGAATTTCTCAACAAGTACCGGACGAATTTCTTGTTTTAAATAAAAAATATGCATATTCATGAAGTGCTTTGTGTATGCAACAGGTTACCCCTCTTAAGGAGGGAATTCTCTTTTATCGGGGTCCTTCTCCTGGCTCACTTTTGTCCAGAAAGAGGTACCCAGCCCGGGCTGTAACTTTTTGCTGTTATTGTCTCTTTAATTGTCCAAACTCTAATTGCTTAATCTTTATTACTAGTATTAATTTTTTTCCATTTTATTTTTATTAAACTTTTATAAATTTTTAAAATAAGTGATTGGCGTTTATTGCAAATGGCAGCAGAGGATGGTTCCTAATACCTCTCTGCCAGTGCCTTAGGAGAGTCAGAGTGAGGGAGACGCGTCCTGCCCTGATTAGGCAGTATCGCTGTGCTCCCCTGGTGCTACCGACAGATGCAGGTTACGATCCGATGGACAAAAAGAGACAATAAAGCAAAGAAAAGGGAAAGAATTCCTAAACCGCGGTAATTAGCTCCTAAGACCAAAGTGTACACGAAGAACAAAGACCCAAGGACAAGGGATAGGTAAGTATTTGTTGGGATGGGGTGGATAAGGGCGGATGAATGTGTGTGAATGAGAGGCGGGCTGGGTACCCCAGACCTGCTAAGCGATTGTGAAGTTTCTTATGCTGCGTTTCCGTCTTTTTCGCGAGAAAAGCGGCCAGTAAAGAGACGAAGCGAGAGATAAAAAGAGTGAGAGAATCCCCCTGGGGAAAACCGGGACTGGGTCTCAGGGAAAGAGTGAGACCCCTTGGGGGGGGTAAAAAAAAAAAAAAAAAAGGTAAAATAAAAGGTAAAAAGAGGGTTTTATTGGCATAATTAATTGGAGGAAAAAAAATTCAAAAGGTAAAATGTGTGGGAGGGGCCCCTAAAAATTCTGCTTTGGACAACACAGCAAAATTGAGGGATATCCAAGAATACCACCACTGGCCAGTAACACCTATTAGGTGAAATAAAAGGTACCTTCTTGTTGTGTACGCGAGGGTGGGTCCTGCACCAACAAGTCCCCTGTGGGTGGGAGCTTAGGCAAAACCCGCAAAACTAGCCTTGTTCCCCTGGGCGTGAGGGGGAAGCTGTGACTGCAGCCAGCCTCAAAGGTGAATTGGAACCAGAGGCAAACAAAAGGTACCTTTCCTTGTTGTGTACGCGAGGGTGGGTCCCACACCAACAAGTCCCCTGAGGATGGGAGCTTAGGCAAAACCCTGCAAACCTAGCCTTGTTCCCCCGGGCGTGAGGGGGAAGCTGTGACTCACACCAAGTGTGAGTCGCATGCAGCCAGCCTCAAAGGTGAATTGGCCCCCGAGGCAACCAAAAATAAACTTGAGTGAAAAAGTCTGCTGGGTTGAGATATTAATCTTCGAGAGCACCCAGGACTGAGTAACTCAGGGCACTTCCCAGAGGCCCAGCGGTACTGAAGCCCAGAGAGGCTGCCCCCAAAGCAAGGATGGCTCAGTATCGTAGGACCTTTTAGCACCGCGGCTGCATAAAGTAGTCGTCTAACCCATTCCCCCTGGGGGAGGGGGTGTGGGGAGTCCAGATCGGGCAAGGTATGGAGGTCCGAACCCCTGACTCTGAGGCTATCTCTAGGGAAGAGGGATAGCCAAACCTCGGGGAGGTGGAAGGGGTCAGGGTGGGGGCTTACACGATTCACGATTCTCTGGCAACAGAAATCCCTTTGTGTAAGTCTAAGAGGTTTGCTAACGTTTCCTTCCTCTGTGCAATAAAATAAAGGGAAATGTAGAAGTATGAATGAACAGGCCTGAGGGTGTGGATGTGTGTGCAAAAGTAAGTGGAAAATAAAGGTGAGTAAATGGAAATTAGTGGAAGATATGTAATGTAGATTGTTTATTTTGAGCTTTATTTTTTAGAGGGAGGTGTATTATGTTGAATGGTTTGTGAGAGAAAGGATTTTTTGCATGGGTAGTGGAAAGAAGGGAGTATTTAGGATGTTAGAAAATGTGAGGAAAAAAAAAAAGGAGACGGTGGAGGGGAATCTCTGCTTGCTGTAGTTTTATTTCTGGAATGAGTTAGCTATGGAGAAGTTGTGGGTTCCTTGTGTGGTTTACACAGGCCTGCAGGGAGGGCTTGGTCGTGATTCCTTCTGTGCTGCAGGTAGCCCTGCAGCATGGCAGCAGTAGCTTGCCTCTAGTGAGTTTGCAAGCAGGGTGCTTCACCACTGCAGTGCTCAGGTACTGTTTCCTATTGTGACATTAAAGCTTAAATTCAAGAGTGCCTCTTTCCATCCAATTATTGTTTGTACCACAGGAGCCTCTTTGAACAGCGTTTCCTAATGGTCAAAGAGAAGGTATTGCAGAGACAAATTCCTTACTTTCTGTCTCCCCCCACTGTATTCATGTTTTGTCCATTCTCTCTTCAAAATATGGATTTGTAAAACTCATGCTCTGTGTCCTCAGATGCCCTTCCCAAATCAAACCTTGGCTTCGTTGCAAATTGCATTGCACTAACTAGCATTGTCTTAAATTTTTTGGTGCAGGTAGAGTCACTTTGGAAGTAATGTGAAAAATGCATATTTTATGATTGGCTTTTCGCAAATATTAAATTGAATACTATATGTATTATGTTATATTGATTAGAAGTGCTGTATTAACCTTTTAATAGTATGGTATATGTAGCTTTGTAGTTAAAATACAGCCTATGTATGTGGGTTTTTTTTTTCACTAGCTCAAGCAAGAGATGAGATAATGAAGAAACTCTTCACACAGATATGACAATGATGGGGGCCCATAAAGAATTACTGCCTCCTTATAGGAAAAGACAAACATTCTTCCACCTTCTCTCCGTTTTTATGGAACCACCAGGATTAAGGGGAAGAAGTTGACAAAAACCAGAAAAGTTCTTGATTTGCAAGGAATTTATGCATCATGTATGAGATGTATGAATATGCAACAGGCTATTGCTTTTAAAGATTATTCCTTTGTTCACAAGGCATGCTTATCGCGCTTAAGTGCCCGAGCATCCAGACGTCCGTAATTCTTTGCTTTTTATTGTCTTGTAATTGTCTTAACTCTAAATTTTCATCACTCTAATTGTATTACTATTTTTATAACTATTTATTATTATTAAACTTTTAAAATTTTAAAAACCAAGTGATTGTCATTTATAACACGCAAGAACAGTTTTGGATGCAGGCAACAGCAGTTTTGATCATACAGGAGGGGGTGAAAATAATTTTCCAACTGAAATTTGAAGGATTGTCTGGGATAATGCGATTGATTCTGAGAGAAAGTTCCAATCCTGGTGGACTATGGTAAATTTGCTGATTATATAAAGAAATCTCAGAAGCATCTGTGGCCTGTGATCCTGTTTCTAATGTGGCCACTGCCTTTGTACTTACTATTATGCAATGCCACTGTTTAAATAATGAAAAATGGTGCTCTACCCTTCAGAACATAAGGTATGGGCACGAAAGGTGAACGAAAAGGGGCAAACAGTAAACTTAGAATCTTGTGCTACAAGGGAACAACTAGGATAAAGCAATACTATTTATGTGTACTATTAATATTAATACTATCAGTGTCAAGATGTGTGTCTTGACACTGAACAAAGTGTCTGCCACTTTGAGATTCATCCTGTCACTGATCAGAAAACTGTGCTTGTATATACTAGTAAAGGCTGTGTATGCTTGAGGACTCCTTGTGCTATTGTAATTGTGCCTAGTAGGTCCAATATACATAGTAAAGCATTAAGGGACACTAATGTAAAGATTTGCATTAAGTAAAAGAATTTACTTACCATCAGAGAAAGGGGGGAATGAGACACAGTAAAAATTTAACAGGGCAGAAATCCATTTGGATTTAGGTGAAATGTGCCGCTTTGAGCTTGCTAACATAAGTAAAATATGCTGTTCAGTCTAGTAACTGCAGCACTAGCAAAACTGACCCAGCTAAGGAGAAAGAATGCAAATTTCCAAGCTAAAGAGATAAGAGATAAGAAAAAACTCCTTGGACCTTGAAACAGACTGCACAGAGTGACCCAGGAGTTCTCTCTGTACTTTCTGACAAAAACTGAGTACAAGTGTAACTAGCTGCAAGTGTAACATGAAATCAGCAGAATGAATATGCACGAATCTATTGTGAAAGTCTATGAATATGTAAATTAGCTAAAGTAATAAAAAAAGGATCGGGAGTTTTCAGGGGCACACATGTCCTTTGAATGGGAAAGATCCCTTGCATGCATCCAGTGCAGTAATAAAAACATACCCTGCCTCACAAATCTATTGGAATTGTGGGGTCTTAATTTTTCACCACAATTCAAATACAATAAATGTCCTCAAGCACGTTTCTTCATCTGTTCCATTTCTCCGCGGGGCACTCCCTCCCCTAGCCGGTAACCCCCCCAGGCTTCACCCGCCTGCTTTAGACGCGAGTAGAACTTCTTCCCCCCCCCCTTGCCGCGGGTACACTCACTCATTCACTCGTTCACTCCCTTTATACACCACGCACTTACGCGATTACAAACACATTAACCACACAATGCCCGGACACCACGAGCATACAAACTTCGGGGTCATTCGACTCACCACCAGAGCGCTCGCGGTTGCTTTATTGAACAATGAACTCATCTCTAGCTGCTCTATCGGCTGGGCTGCCTGCAGGCACAGGAACGAGGCTATGCACTCAGACATCTCTGAGTGACTGACCAGCAGTCCTAATTCCCTCTTTGTCTCCCCCGGGGCCCTTTGATATACATACCATATGTCCGCACACCAGAAGGTCGTTGTCTGTCTCCGCAGGTGGCAAGCCAAGACAGAGCAGAGCCCCCTCCAGGGAAATTCCCCGAGGCGCGCCAAGGAGGTCCGTTCTTCCCTCTGCCCCTGCGAGGACAGAAAACCCTCCTGCCTGGCTTGCCATAATGAAATGCGGACGAAAAATCAAAACCCCACAATTCTTATAAAGATTTGTAGGGACGGTATATTTATTACAACGCTGGACGCATGTGGGGGATCGTTCCCCTTCAAAGGACATGCATGCCCCTGAGAACTCCTGATCCTTGTTTATGCTTCCTTACTAGCTTACATATGCATAGAATTTCACAATAGGTTCATGCATATTCATTCTGCTGATTTTGTGTTACACTTACAGTTAGTTTTTATCAGAAAGCACAAAAAGAACTCTTCGGTCACTCTGCCCTGTCTGTTTCAAGGTTCGAGGACTCTCTTTTATCTGTTATCTCTTCAGATTAGAAATTCGCATTCTTTCTCCTCAACTGAAGCAGTTTTACTAGTGCTGCAAGTTACTAGACTAAACAGCATATTTTACTTATACTAGCAAGCTCAAAGCAGCATTTTTCACCTAAATCCCGATAGATTTCTACCCTGTTAAATTTTTACTCTGTCTCATTATCTAGCCAGAAACGAGGCTTGCCTGGGAAAACACTTCACCAAAGTTAAGATAGAAGAATAGTTTGCAAGCAATAAAAAAAATTATAACCAAATTTTAAAATTATTAGCATAAGATTTGGTATGTATTTACAGCGCTGGGCGCACGCCAGGGTTTCCCTTCAATGGGCATGCGTGCCGCTGAAAACTCCTGATCCTTTTTTATTACTTTAGCTAATTTACACATTCATAGACTTTCACAATAGGTTCATGCATATTCATTCTTCTGATTTCGCATTGCACTTACAGCTAGTTACACTTGTACTCAGTTTTTGTTGGAAAGTACAGAGAGAACTCCTGGGTCACTCTGCGCTGTCTGTTTCAAGGTCCGAGGAGTTTTTTCATATCTCTTATCTCTTTAGCTTGGAAATTTGCATTCTTTCTCCTTAGCTGGGTCAGTTTTGCTAGTGCTGCAGTTACCAGACTAAACAGCATATTTTACTTATGTTAGCAAGCTCAAAGCGGCACATTTCACCTAAAACCAAATAGATTTCTGCCCTGTTAAATTTTTACTGTGTCTCATTACAAATTGTCAACAAGGGTGAAACTTTTTCAGATCATGTTCCTTTCTCCTCTTTCCTTTATATATATATAGAAAGGGTGAGATGTAGGAATGTGCCCCCTGTTGACGGAGTGACCAAATTATCTTTTGTTTCCTTAAAAAGGAAAAAGTCCAGAAGTTTCTCTTCTCAATTTGGTAAAAAGGCACCTCATAGGGCTTTTGGGACTTCACCTCAAACCTAGGGCTGCCAATTGGACAGAAGCCAAAAGGTCCCGCCTAAGTAATTCACTAGAAAAAGAGGAGAACAAAGGAAATAATTGCTTTTGTGGGGTGTTTTAGCAGGAGCAAGAGCCTCTTGCCCCTAGCTTGGGTTTTCTCTGCAAGAGTTTTGTTATTTTGCCTTTTATTAAAACTTTTCTGTTTCCAACACTACCTCAGAAGCCATCCTGCTAATTTTATGCCATTTGAGGTAGCTTGGCTATCTTGGGTGTGATAGGTCCTCTGAGAGCTCATAAGACCTGGCTTGAGGAGAAAACATATCAGAAAAACCTTGGGAACCATTAGACAATTTGCCCCCTCCCTATCAAGGGCAGGAAACTCCCTCCTCCCCTGAGAGGCCCTGGAGACCAACGGCTCCACCACTATCACCACCATCTAGTAGGACTCAGAACAAGAGGAGAGAACAACGCGAGGAAAATAATTCTAGTGGTGGGGAGGAAGATCAAAAGAAGAGACTATTCCCCCTGAGAGAAGTACCTATAGGAAGAAATGAAAGGGGAATAGGGTTTGTAACAGTCCCACTTGGTACTAGGGATATAAGAAAATTTAAAAAAGAAATGGGGGGTCTGCTTGATGACCGTTTAGGGGTTTCCGAGAGGTTAGACCAATTTTTAGGCCCAAATACCTACACCTGGGATGAGCTTCAAGCTATATTAGGGATACTATTTACTACTGAGGAAAGGGAAATGATTAGGGAAGCAGGAATGAGAGATTGGGAAAGGTGATACCAGCAGGATCCATGTGGTGATCAAAAATGGCCTAATCTGAGAACAGATTGGAATCACCAGAATGAGCAGGACAGAAAAAATATGAGGGACCTTAGAGATATCATTATACAAGGGATACAGAAGGCTGTACCTTGAGGGCAAAATATTAACAAGACCTTCAGTGTGCACCAAGAAAAAGATGACTCGCCTACAGTTTGGCTTGAGAGGCACAGAAAGAGCCTGCAAATGTATTTGGGAGTGGACCCAGATTCCCCAGTAGGAGCGGCATTGCTTAAAACTCAATTTGTGGCAAAATCATGGGGAGATATATGGAAAAAGCTAGAGAAATCAGAGGATTGGCAGGACCAGGGTCTCCAAGAGCTATTGCAGGAAGCCCAAAAGGTGTACATGAGGAGAGATGAAGAAAAACAAAAAGCAAAAGCCAAGATATTTGTAGCAGCTGTGAGGGAAACTCAGAAGGGGAGGAAAAGAAAGTGTTTAGAAGAGAAGGACAAAGATCCAGGGGAGATTATAAGAAACCTCCCCAAATTAGAAACCCCAGAGATGGTCCTGCAGATTATCATTGCTATTACTGTAGGAGAAGAGGACACATAAAGCAAAGCTGTAAGCAAGGACAAAAAGATGAAAAAATGTTTGACGAGGACAAATAGGGGTGTCAGGGGCTGTACATCTTGGGGACCAGAACATTGATGAGCCCTTGATAAAACTAAAAATAGGTCCCCAAGGGAAAGAAGCTACCTTTTTAGTAGACACTGGAGCAGAAAGATCAACTATACAGCACCTCCCTAAAGGATGTAAAATTAGTAAAGAAACTGCTCTTGCAGACAATAAATCGAAGCAGACAATAATTTGCGAAGAACAGATTTGATTATAGCTTTAGGAGTAAATTTAGAAGTGAAACAAGGAGAAGTACAGGTACAGCTTTATACTTTAACGTCAGAGGATGAAGACAAAATTAATCTGAAGGTGTGGCACCATAAAGGAGAAATAGGAAAGCTGGAGATTGAACCCATTAAGATAGAAATAAGTAATCCAATTGTTCACTAAAAAGTACAACAATACCCTGTATATTTGGAAGGAAGAAAGGGGACTTGTAAATACCCAAGAGAGAAGACTTGTTCATCATTAATTGATTGTAAGAGTATTAGAAGCTTTGAGGGGTCCATCAGCGATAGCTGTTGTCCATGTAAGAGGACATCAGAGGGGAACAGATTATCGGACTCATGGGAATAATTTGGCTGATGCAGAAGCACAAAGGGCAGCAGTACGCTTACCCGTGTCTTTAAATAATTTGAGTAAAAGTGAGGATGAGACAAAGTATCAAAAATGCGATACCTCAAAGGAAATACAAGAGATGGAGAAACTAGGAGCTAACCTAGAAGGGGATAAGTAGCTTTTACCAGATGGCAGAGAAATGCTATCTAAAAGTTATGCTAGAAGAATAATTCATCAGTTACATCAACAAACTCATTGGGGAACACGAGCACTAAGCGATCACTTTTTAAAGTTTTTTGGGTGTATAAGAATATTTGATTTAGCAAAACAGGAGACACAAGGATGCATTATTTGCCAGAAAATTAACAAGAAGACATCTAGACAGACCCCGCAGGGAGGGAGAAAAACTGCATATAGGCCTTTTGAAAAGATACAAGTGGATTTTACCGAACTACAAAAAGTGGGAAGATATAAGTATTTGTTAGTAATAGTAGACCAATTAACTCATTGGGTAGAGGCCTACCCTGTGGCATGAGCAACAGGACATTTTGTTACAAAGATTATTTTAGAAGAAATAATTCCACAATTTGGGATGATTAGAGTGATTGATTCGCATCAGGGTTCCCACTTTACCTCGAAAGTGTTAAAAGAAGTAATGAAAGCTCTAGGGATCTCTTGGGAATATCATACCCCTTGGCACCCTCAGAGTTTGGGGAGAGTAGAAAGAATGAACCAGACCCTAAAGCATCAGCTAGCAAAGCTAATGATTGAAAAAAAACTATCTTGGATTAAGTGCTTACCATTGGCGTTGTTAAATATTCAAACTATGCCAAACTCAGAGCATGGGATCTCCCCATATGAGATGTTATATGGGATGCCATATTGTCAAGAGATGCCAGTGGGAAATCCTATAGTAGACGATATTTCGATCCAAGGGTATGTCATGACTTTGGGAAAAAATGTTCAAGAACTTCATAAGAAAGGAATAATGAATCAAACTCCTGCCCTAGGATTTGCAATTCATAAAATACAACCAGGTGATCAAGTATTGATCTGTAGTTGGAAAGAAAGTAGCTTGACTCCCTGTTGGGATGGACCTTTCCTTGTCCTCTTGACCACAGATATGGTAATCTAGACAGCAGAGAAAGGGTGGACACACATCTCCCGAGTAAAAGGACCTATAACAACAAAGGAAGCAGACTGGAAAATTACCTCTCAGCCAGGAGAACTGAAGGTGAAAATAACACGAAAATCAGATGCCGGGAGATAAAATAACCTGTGTTGAAAAAGATTGTAATTGCTATCCCTTTGTAAGCACTGAATGCAACTATTGTAAGGAGAGGTGGCATTATCATTTGCACCTGGGTCTCAGCAGCCACAGAATGGAGGTTTGCCGGCTAGCTGTCCCGCTTGTGACCAGAAGGCAGACGCGAGTGGCCGCTCCCGAGACTCTGCCGAGACTGTTGCGGGTGGCGGTGAGTGCTGCGGCGTGGGTAGCACAGCAGAGGCACAGAACACGAGGAAACCGAGGCAGAGGAATAAGGGAAGGACACTTGTCTGAGTCTCCAGAAATTTAATCCCAAAGTGGGGGCAGAGCAAGTGACACATCTGAACCTGAAGGGACTACTTTTAAAGGGTAGAGGGAACATGAGGAGGACACAAACTTTGACCAATAGGAGGGCTTTAGGGAAGGGGTGTAGGGTAAGGGCTCCCCAATAGAAGCCAACACGGGGAAGGAGCAAACCTTACAATCCAATTCTTCTTCGAGGATGGGATGAAAGACAGGGAACACTCCAGAACCAAAGGAGTGTGCTATCTTTGACAGACAGGGGTAAGACAAGGGAACAAGGGAGGTATACAGGTAGATTTACATATGGATTGACATACATTTTGGTGGGAAAAACTGTGGTAAACAACTCAGGACTGAACCATTAGGGAAGCCAAATGGGGTACAGAGACTGAATCATTACAAACTTATAATAAGGAATATCAAAACATACTACAGAAGAACAAACTGTAAAATAACAGACTACCACAATCATTGTCACAGGGGTTATCCTCCAAGTGAGTTGTGTCCAGAGTGTGAACACACTGAACAGATTTTAACTGAATATATTTTTAAAAAAGAGAATAGAGGAAGGAACATTAGAACTAGATTATTATGAGTAGTGTATGTTGTGGAAATACGGATTGAGGGGGATTATCAAGTGAAGCAAATATTGAGTGTCACAAACATAATCAAGTCCCTTGAGGATCCAAACCAGTCAAAGCAAAGAATTGAGAAGTATTTAAGAAACAGCACGGAATCTGGGAAAGCTCATGTGGAACCTCTGAAGAATATCCTTGCTGCCGAGAGGATGGTACCCCTCGCTGCCAGAAGCACCTCGGTAGGTGTAGGAGGCAGAGGGATGATAAAACTGTGGGGCCTTATGGTACTGTTGAGTCTTCCACGGAATGGGATAACTGATCCCTGCTTAAAGTGCTACCAAAATGTGAAGTATGGCCAGACCACGGCCTGAGCGTTTGCAGCACACACTCATATTAATGCAGGATGTTATGACCCAGGAAAACTTGAAACCTGTACAATAGGAGAGAAGAGTTACTGGGTGGCAACAAATTTAGGAATGGGAGGATGGGCCCCTTGAAACTATCAATTTTGTCCCCTGGGAGAACCATTCCTCTGTTTTACCAAAGGCAAAATGTGGGGATACTCAGATAAAGGTGGAGTACTAGATAAATTTAAGGAAGAATTAGTGAAAAACATCATAAAGAATTTAGGGGAAATGCAAACAAAAAAAACCAGTAAGAGCGGGAAGTGACCTGTATAAAAAAATTAACAAAAAACTCAGTGATTGGGACCTCCCCACGTTAGGAAAAAAATTGTTTATTGATTTGATGCAAAAAGTAGTTAAGGAATTGACTGTGACTAACTGCTAGGTTTGGGGGGGATCCTAAATGACCGAGCAATGGCCATAGAGAGGAGAAGGGGTGGGACCGGATCTGTTGATATTATGGAACAGGACACATAAATGTAATGAAATTCAACCTGAGGGGTGGATATTGAGTCATGAAGTAGTTAGCAGATTTGTATTTCTCGAAAAGGAAGCAATTTTACTACATACCTAGGACATACCCCCTGCAAGATGATACATACCACCAACTCCACCTTTACGACCTGGTGGCCGAAACCACCAACAGGTAATTGGTCTACCAATTGTACCAATGGAACTGTTTGCTGGAAAAGTGTAACACATGCTAATCCTTTTAAAGAAGTAAAAGATCTTAAGGGATATTGGGAAAATCTGGGGCAGACGGCTGAAAATTGGAAAGCTCCAGATGGATTATTTTGGATATGTGGTAAAAGGGCATATAATGAACTATCAAAGAGATGGAGAGGTACCTGTACAATTGGAATTATACAACCTGCATTCTTTTTGCAACCGAAGAGAAAAGGTGAATATTTAGGATGACCTCTTTATGAAACTCTGAGCAGAAGAAAATGAACTGATAGAAGGAAAACAGACCTGGAATAATGAAGAATGGACTTTCCAATGTGTGAAAAACACCAATCACTTGTTTTAAAATTTTAAAAGTTTAATAGTAATAAAATAGTTATAAAAATAGTAATAAAAATTAGAGGAATAAGAATTTGGACAATCAGAGTTAGGACAATAATAAGCAAAAAATTATGGACATCTGGATGCTTTCCTCAAGAAAGCACGGCTCGCTAACAAAGGATTACCCCTTAAAAGCAATAGCCTGTTGCATATTCATATATCTCATACATGATGCAAACATTCTTTTCAAACAAAGGATGTCTTCTGCTAAGTTTCTGCCCGCCCCCCCCCCCCCCCCCCCTTCATCTTGTAAATCAATTTCTTGTCTCCTAGAAGTCTGGAAGAAGTCTGAACAGTCCCAATAAGGAGGTCGTAGTCCTTCTCTTAGAATTTTTGGTGTCAGTATGCAAAGAATTTCTTGGTTATCTTGTCCATTTCTTGAGCTATTTACAAAAAGTATCTTCCATCACATAGTTTCTATTTTAATATTATGCTATAGCTTGAAAACTATATTTACCACACTACTTAAAAGAGATTAATACAGCATACCTTTCCAACATAATGCATATAGTATTCATTTCAATATTTGCGAAAAGCCAATAATATAATATGCATCTATAACACAATGGATCATAGATTACTATGATCCTGCCTCCTGGGCTCAGGGCAGCAGCTGGGGTTATAGAACCCCTATTTATATGCTTAACCAAATTATTAGATTACAGGCCATTGCAGAAATTACTTCTAATCAAACATCAGAGGCATTGAGGCTTGTAGCTAGACAACTAACCCAGACCAGAGCAGCAGTATATCAAGATAGGCTAGCCTTATATTATTTATTAGCTTAAGAAGAGGGGTTTTCTGGAAAATTTAATACATCTGAGTGCTGTTTAGAGATTGATGATAATGGAGAGGCTATTACAAATTTGGCAGATGAAATTAAACAAGTTACACATGTTCCAATGCAAAAATGGAATTCCATATTAACTGACAATTGGTGGAATAATTTGTTTGAAGCAGCCTGGTGGAAGAAGTTGGGGTTCATGTTGCTTTGTTCTGCATTAGGCCTATTGTTTATACCATGTATGATTCCATGCTTTATTAGGCTAATACATTCAGTGATCCAGGGAATGCAGATTTCAACAACGCCCATAAACCCTAAAATAACAACCATGGGAGAAAAAACTCACTCCCTTATGATAGTTAAGGCCAAAGCAGAACCAAATAGAACTGCGACTCAAAAAGTATTAGCTCGATTTGAAGCAAAGACAGGACTCAATAACATAAAGAAAAAGGGGAGGGATTGTGAAAAATGTTTTTGTGATTTGTGTCAATTGGCAATGGAATCAGCAAATGCTTGTATCTGCTGTGTCAAAAGTGGATGTGTTCCCTGGGATAACTACAAAGAACAGTTTTGAAACTTTCTGACTTAATAGCCAAATAAAGCATCAAAATAGAAGAAGTATAGTAAAGAGATGAGGTTGCAAAATGACTGATGCTTAGAATACAATAGAGGAAGTTGTGGTATAGCTAAGGGATATTGCAACAAAGCAACTAAAATGCTTATGTATAATAAAAAGCTTGATGCACTTGACAAAAATCATGTAGCAGACACTGGTGTAAGGCCTCCCTCCAGACGACCACAAGAAGGACAGGAAGCCAACGACCACCTGGAAAGATTATGAAATTGCTGATTCCAACTTATTGATATTTGCTGATTTGGACTAACCAAGCACATTGGAAAATGCTTTGTAGGCTTAAAAACAGTATATATGCTTTGCCGAACTTGTAAGTGGTGTGTGCCATTAGTGGAGCGGTGACTCCCCAACCAACCAGCGCTGCTTGCTTGCTTTCTTTAAAATAAAAGATATAAGATATCAAAACCAATGCACCTCCCCATCACCCCTCACACCACTAAGCCACATTCCCAACTCAGTCATCAAATCCCCTCCTAGCAAACCACAATCACAACTAGGAGCAAACAGGAAGTCATTCATTTTAAACCCATCCCCCACATTTACCAGTAGCGTTTGAATAAAACTCATCTGCTCATCTTTCCCACTTATCAAAAGAAGATTTGGACCGTTGTCCCCCCTTTGGCATAAAAATCAAATTAGGGGGCTCCTGTGTCTACTAAAAAACACACTTCTCGGTCCAGACCCACTCTGCATGTTATCAAGTGCTCCAGTGTGGTGAGCCCACAGTACAATAGGAGATCCATTTCTAAGGTTCTCTTTTTTTACAAATGGCACATTGATTCCTTCCATATCACTGTCCTGGTGGCTGACCCCTTACCTTTGGCCCTGGGGCTCCCTGCACTTTTTTTCCCATTGGGGGTAGTAAAAACTGTGCCATTATCCTTACCTTAATCTTTACTTCATCCTTTCTTGCATATACCTGAGGTTCCTTTCTGTGAAAAACGCCAATGTGAAAAACGCTAATCACTTATTTTAAAATTTTTGAAAGTTTAATAGTATAAAAACAGTAATAAAAATTAGAGCAATAAGAATTTAGACAGAGTTAGGACACTAAAGGACAATAAAACAAAGAATTACGGACGTCTGGATGCTCTTGGGCACTAAGCCACGAAAAACATGCCTTGTGAACAAAGAATTAACCCTTAAAAGCAATAGTTTGTTGCATATTCATATATCTCATACATGATGCATAAATTCTGTTGAAACTAAGAACTCTGATCAGTGTCAGCATCTTCTTCTTAATCCTGTGGTGTCTTCAGGGATGAGCGAGGCAGGAAGAAGTTAATTTCTTCTAATTAGGGAGCCATAAATTCTTTTTCTTTGGAAGATTTAGGTGTCCTACAGCTGCTATCTCAATGCAAGTACCTCATTCCTTTCTTCCCACATACATAGTTTTTATTTTAACTACAAAAGCTCCATTGTAACTACAAAACTATATTTACCATACTATTAAAAAGTTAATACAGCACTTATAATCAATATAACATAATACATATAGTAAATATCTGCATAGAGCCATATAATAAGCACTTTTCACAATCCTCCCTTTTTCTTTTTATAATTAATTTGGCTCGAGCAATATTCATTGTTTCCTAGCCTTCAGCATTCACTAATTTTCTTCACAAATCAATCTCGCTTCTTTGAAAGGATCCTCTGTATTATTTTGTTTCTTTAACACCATAATCCTTTGCACCATTTTTGTTGCAGCCAACTTTTGATCCATGGTCACTAATTGCATGCCTTGGACCACACTGGTGATGAGTCGAATGAAACAGGGGATCAAACAATGAAGAAATATTAGACCAGCTATAGCACATAAAAGGAAGAAGCCTAACTTCTTCCACCATTCTATTCCCAACACATTATCCCACCAGCTAGTATTTAGCATTGATTCCCATTTTTGAACTGGTACATGGGCAATTTTTCTGATATCATTGACTATATCCAGGACAGCATCCCCATTGTAATCTATTTTCAAACAGCAATCTGATGTATTAAATTTTCCACCAACACCTCCTTCTTCAGCTAATAGATAGTCCAAAGCCAACCAATTCTGATAAATGGCCGCTCTTGTTTGAGTTTGTTACTTTGATATTAATTCCATTGCCCGACCAGTTTTGTTCGCTATTATCTCTACAGCGGCTTGGAGTCTTATAATACGATTTAGCACATAAATTGGGGTCTGATATCCCCAACTCCATCTTGTGCCCAGGTATCTGGCCCATATGTTTCCAATATGCATTCAGGGGGCCATTCCTCGTCTCCCCATTTTTGGAACCCTCCAATCAAATCTCTTTTGTTTCTCTTTAGATCCTCATAAACTGGTATCCCTAATTGATCCCACTCAGGTCCCAGTAACAGAAAAAATCCTGGCTGTATGATTCCCAGAGTACAGCTCCCTTTCCACTGAGGGGGGAGTTTTGGGCATGTGTAGAAGAATTTCTGAGAGAAAGAGGTCACGATCTGTATGTTCACGATTTATATGTTTAGAGTGAAGGTTGAGCTACCCCAGCCTAGGCCTCATATATAGGCCTCGGTGAGGCCTTGAAGCCTATGGCACAGTTAAGAATAAGTTTGTGGCGCAGTCAGAAATTATGTTAAGGTATAACACAGTGTACTGAGATATCTAGGTGTGAATTAGTATAGGTCTGCAGTGTGAAACTTTGGCCACCTTGGGACGGGAACAGACAGTGTTTGCTTGCTAATGAGAGTGTGCTCACGATTGTAAACTATCTGGAAGTGTATATAAACTGCTGTCTATAAACAATAAACAGAGAACGTATGATTAGCCACATTGGTTCAGATCTGCGTTTGTTCCTGTCCAGCTCACCTTTTTATTTTTATTAGTCCCTGCATTAGGTATGCTCTTTTCCCACATATCCAAATAAGCCATCTGGAGCTTTCCAAAAGTCAAATTTTTGTTGATCTACATTCTCCCAAAATTTGGAAATTTCCGGGATGCCAAAGTAAGGATTTTTGCCTGATCATTCCTTTTAACCGTAAGTTTTCAAGAGTTTTTGCAATGGTGTTCACATATCCTTTAACACTCATTTCCCCTACCTCATAGGTAGCATTTTCATGTTGGGTGGTTAGAAAAGGTAACCCAAACATCATTTCATAAGGTGACACTCCCAGGTCTGACCTGGGTTGTGTTCAGATCCTCAGTAAGGCCAAAGGTAGGCATTGTACCCATGACATTTGGGTTTCTACTATTAATTTAGTCTGAGTTCTCTTTAAAGTCTGCTTCATCCTCTCTACCCAGCTAGAACTCTGTGGATGCCATGGGGTGTGTAACTCTCATTTTATCCCCAAGGCTTGAATTAATTGTTGTAATACTTTTGACGTAAAGTGTGTTCCTCTGTCTGAGTCTATCCTATTAACTATTCCATATCTGGGAATAATCTGTTCCAAAAGGGTTTTACTTACCACGTTGGCTGTGGCCTTGACAGTGGGATCAGCTTCCACCCAATTAGTTAGATGGCCTGTCATTACTAATAAATGCTTCCATCTTTGTACTTGAGGAAGTTCAGTAAAATCTGCTTGGATACTTTGAAATGGTAAAAGACCTAACTCACAACCTCCTAATGTTGTTTTTCTCAACACCTTTTTATTTATCCTTTGGCAAGTTATACATCTTTCAATTACTTGCTTTGCTACTCCAAAAATCCCAATGCACCCATAGTTCCTTAAAAAATGATCACACAAAGCCTGAGTACCCCAGTGGGTTTTCTGATGTATATCTTATATTCTCCTAGTAAGCATTTTATTAAGTAATTGTCTTCTTTCAGGAAGTTTCCATTTTCCTGATTCATCTGGTTCACCTAATATTTTGTTTAATTCTTTTTTCTCTGCTTCACTAAACACTGGAATTTCCAATTTTTCCTCATTCGGAGTTAATATTAACATGACTCTTTCAGCTCCATTTTCTGCTGCATCCTTAGCGTCCTGATCTGCCAAATTATTTCCTCTTATTTCTGGGGTCACTCCCTTTTGGTGTCCCTTAATGTGTACTACAGCTATCTCTTCAAGTAATTTTAATGCTTCTAAAACCTCTAAAATGACCCCCTCATGTATTAATCCTTTTCCTCTCGATTTAAGCAATCCTCTTTCTCCTCAAATTTTTCCAAAGGTATGTACTACTCCAAAGGCATACCTTGAATCAGTATATATAGTTCCTTTCTGGTGTGCTAAATATTCCAGTGCTCTTTTTAGAGCATATAATTCACAAGTTTGAGCTGACCAGTTTAAGGTTAATTTCTCTTCTTCGATAGTTTCCATGTTTTTTCCATCAACTACTGCATACCCTGACAATCTTTTTCCTTGTAGACATCTGGAGGAACCATCCACATAGATTATTTCCCCTTCTGAAAGGGCTTGTTCTTCAAGATCTTCTCAAACTTTTTTTTGTTATTGGATAATTTCTAGACAGTTACGTATTAGGTTACCTGCTGGTTCTCCATATAAGAATTGAGCTGGATTTAAACTTCTGTTTACCTCTAGTGTCAGGTCATCACTGTCTATCAAGATTGCTTCATATTTTAACATTCTAGCATCTGTCAACCTTCAGCTTCCCCAGATAGTAAAAGATCATCCACATATTGTATAATTTGCATCCCAGGAGGAGTGGGGAAAGCTTGTAGTATTGTTTCCAAAGCTTGCCCAAATAAGTTTGGAGATTCAGTAAACCCCTGTGGTAATTTTGTCCATCTTAATTGCTGCTTCGTCCCAGTTTGTGGATCCTCCCATTCAAAGGCAAAGATATCTCAGATCTCCTTGGCTAATGGACAAGCCCAAAAAGCATCTTTAAGATCCACTACACTAAACCACTGATGCTGGGGAGGGACCTTACTTAGAAGAGTATAAGGATTTGGTACCACTGGGTAGCGAGTCGCAGTTCTTTTCTTAACTTCCCTTAAATATTGTACAAGTCTATAACTCCCATCAGGCTTCTTTACTGGGAGAATAGGGGTATTATGAGGAGACATACAAGGATCTAATGTCCCATCCTTTATTAGCCCTTCTATTACTGGCTTCAAACCTTCCCGTCCTTCTAAGGCATACACGTATGGGACAATCTTCTCTCTCAAATGTAACCCTTTTGGGGTCAATATTTAACCCTCCCCTATTTCCTTCCCCAGCCCAAACTTCCTTGTGAATTTTTTCTTCATCCTCTTGGCCAAGTTTTAAAACTCTAGCTGTCATTTTCCCGTCTTCGGGGATAACCCCTATTCCTAATTTCATTTGTAAGTCACTTCCCAATAAGTTGCTACTTGCCCCAGGAACCAATAAGACATCCCCTGAAATGAACAGGGTTAATGCCTTTATTAATGTTCAGCTCTTTATTAAAAAGATCAGCTGGGCAGGGGGCCCGAACAGAGCTCGGCCCCCTTGTTGTAGCTTTCCCAGGTGGCCGAAAGGAATTTCCCAGGTGGCCAAAAGGAAGGAGGCGTGCAGAGTCTGTTGCTGAAGTCCAGAACAACAGCTGTCCCCGCTCCTTCCCTGGTGGCAGCCCCAGGGGGTTCTGTCTCTTCCATCTTCACTTGCCACAGCCTACTCTAGTCTAGTCTCTTTTAGGTGATGATGACAGACAAAAGTCGATCATGGGTTGTGTTTCCCTCTTCCTCAGCTTGGGCATTTGTCTATCCCCCTCTACTGTGTTTAATTCTTTATTTAGGGGTGTCTTTATCCTCAAAAAATACTCCCATGATCCCAGGGGGTTTTCTTATTCGCATTTAAGTCCCAGAATGTCGGTGTGGTGGGGGGAGGCAGGCTGTCTCTAGGTAGTATAGAGAAAACAAATAGAGCAATTAACTAAATAACATTTCAATATCGGTAGCCAGCAGTCATTCCAGTGTTGCCATGGGAACTAGAAAGGCCCTGCCTGCCTCTCTGGGAAACACCTGGAAACTTTGTTCATTACAAATCCCTCCTCTATTTCTTTGATCAGGCTTAAGCCCACATCAACTTACAGTCTTTGGCTTTGGAGGGCTAACTTCTTTTGGCATTTGTATGCTTTTACTTATGTGTGATGGTAATTTTCGTATTCTTTAGAAACTAAGTAAGACTTAATAATATTCTACTTTAAAAAATTCTTCAGTTAACTCCTTTGACTAAAGGACACATTCTTATTAAACAATTACAAAGTACTTAAACCTTTACTATGGCACTTTAACTCAGAAACAGTTATTAACACCTTGCTGTATATCAGTCTCTAGCAAGTCTTCTTCAAAGTTAATTTTAAGTCCTCTGGTCTCTTAATTACTGTCCATGCACAAGAGGAGGCGGGTGACACTGTTGGGTCTGCTCCGGCATCCGGGGGTGGTTGGGTCTGGTCCGGCATCCGGGGGTGGCACTGGTCCTTTGACTCTGGTGACATGGGTCCAGCCTTTTTTTCTTGGGTTCGCACCGCAGTGTGTGTGGTGAGTAGTACCTGGAAAGGTCCTTAGAATTTGGGGGGTAATGCAGTGGTGGTGTTCCAGGATTTTATCAACACCCAATGCCCGGGATTGATGTTGTGGGCACTGGTGTCCAGAGGGGAAGTTTGGGGGAGGTACCCCTTCTTTCTGAGGCCTTCTAGGGATTTTCCTATGACCTCTAAATATTTCTGAGTTGCTGCCTCCCCTTCCAGATAATCTGCTGTACTGAAAGGGGTGATTAAAAAAGGGAGTCCAAACATCATTTCATAGGGAGAGACCCCTATGTCGGACCGAGGTCTGGTTCTGATGTGCAAGAGAGCGAGAGGTAAACACCGAGCCAATTCATCTTTGTCTCTTCAATTAATTTAGTTAACACATTTTTAAGAGTTCTATTCATCCTCTCTACTCTTCCAGAGCTTTGAGGATGCCATGGGGTGTGCAATCTCCACCTTATCCCCAGGGCTTTTGTTACTTGATGTAAAGTTTGAGCGACAAAATTTTGTCAATTTAGTCAATGTTATTGACTAGCCCGTATCGTCGTATGATGTTTTCTAAGATTATTCTTGCAACTTCCTGCGCGGTCTCTTTTCTGGCTGGGAAAGCCTTCACCCAGTGAGTGAGATGATCTACGATCACTAGTAAATGTTTGTACCTCTGCACAGAGGGCATTTCAGTGAAATCTACTTGTATGTTTTGGAAAGGTCTCAAAGCAAGTTTTCCTCCCCCATGTGCTGTTTTTCTCATTACCTTTTGGTCAGTTTTCAGGCAAATCGCACACCCTCTTGTGCCTGTCTTTGCCAGATCATATACTCCAAGACATAAATTTTCCCGTAAAAAGTGGTCGCACAAACCTTGGATTCCCCAGTGGGTCAATTCATGTAACTCTACTAGCACTCTTTGAGCTAGGGCTTTATTTAGGAACTTACGCCCATCAGGAGTTAACCATTCTCCTTGTTCCCCTTGATGTAATTCTAGTTCCTTTATTATTTTTAATTCTCTTTCACTGAACCTTGGCTCTTTTTCTTTCTCTAGTTTGTCCTACTTCTATTTTAAAAGCTTTTACTGGATTCTTTGAGTCTAAGGCTGCTTCTTTAGCTATCTGATCTGCTGATTGGTTTCCCTTTTCTTCACGGGTGTGCCCTTTCTGATGTCCTTTTATATGCACCACAGCTATCTCTGCCGGCTTTTGTAAGGATTCTAATACTAGTTTTATCAGTTTCTCATGTACCAGGTTCTTCCCTTTGGAGTTTAAGTAGCCACGCTCCTCCCAAATTTTTCTGAAGGTATGGATGATCCCAAGCGCATATTGCGAGTCTGTGTAAATAGTTCCTTGGTCTGCCTCTAAAAGGTCTAATCCTCTTTTCAAAGCATAGACTTCACAACACTGGGCTGAACAGTTTGAGGGCAGTTTCCCTTTTGCTGCGACTTTCACGTCTTCCCCGTCTATGACAGCATATCCGGAGGCTCTTTTCCCTCCTTCTACTCTTGAGGATCCATCTATAAAAAGGGATCTCCCGTATGACAAGGGTACATCTTCTAAATCCTCTCTCACTTTGGTCTGTAGATTTATGAGTTCAACACAATCATGTTCTAGATCAGCCAGGGGTTCTCCAGCAAGAAATTGTGCAGGGTTTAGGCATTTGGAGGTGACTAAGTCACCTGTGTTCATTAAGATGATCTCATACCTCAGTATTCTAGAGTCAGTCAACCACTGCTGAGCTTTTTGGCTTAGCACTGTTTTGAGATCGTGGGGTGTGTGGACTTTAATTTTCCCTTGCAGGGTCAACTTTTGGGCTTCTTCTATCAGGATAGCTGCTGCTGCGATTACTTGCAGGCAAGTTGGCCATCCTCTGGCTACTGTGTCTAGTAGTTTTGAGAGGTAGGCTATTGGCTTTTTATGTCTTCCCCATTCTTGAGTTAATACCCCATATGCAATTCCCCCTTCTGTGCTCACAAACAGGTTAAACTCTTTCTTAAGGTCAGGCAAGCTTAGAACAGGTGCTGAGGATAGTTTATCTTTCAAACCTCATAGCTGTTCCTCATCCTCTTCTGTCTACTTTACAGGCTCAGAGTCTACTAACTTATCATAAAGGAACTTCACGCTTTTGGTGCATTGATCTAACCACAGTTTACAATAACCAAACAGGCCAAGTAGCTTCCTTACGTCTCTCTTGGTCTTGGGAGCTGGGATAGACAGGATACCTGAGATTCTCTCAGGACTTAGTTTCTTATACCCTTCTCCTATTATGTGACCTAGGTAGGTCACTTCAAATTCTACAAATTGTAGTTTTTCTTGGGATACTTTTAGGCCGTTTTCTCCCAGAAAGTTTAGGAGTCGAACACTGGTGGTTTTGACCCGGTCTCGCTCTTCTCCAGATACTAATAAGTCGTCTACGTACTGTAAGATCTGAACATTTTGCTCAGGGGTGAACTGCCCTAATAGTTCCTCTAGTGCTTGCCCAAAGAGGTTTGGGGATTCTGTAAACCCCTGTGGGAGGCATGTCCACCTTAGCTGTTGCTTTCTCCTTCTGTCAGGATCTTCCCACTCAAATGCAAACCAGTCACGACATTCTTCTGCCAGCGGGCATGCCCAGAAGGCATCTTTCAAATCTATAACTGTGAACCAGGCATGCTCCCTTGGAATTTGGCTTAAAGGGTATAGGGGTTGGATACCACAGGGTGTCTGGTAACAGTCTTCTTGTTTACATCCCTTAAGTCTTGAACTATCCTGTATTTCCCTTCTGCTTTTCTTACAGCTAGTATAGGGGTGTTATGGGGGGACATGCATGATTCTAGAATACCTTGCTCTAATGGTCGTTTGATCACTGGGGCTAATCCTCTCCTGCCTTCAGGGGATATTGGGTATTGCTTGACTCGGATAGGGGGTGTATCCCTTTGCATTTCTATTTTTATTGGTGTGATGTTCAAGTATCCACACTTTCTTCTGCCCATACTCTGGGGTCTATTTCCTCTATGTCTCCCTGGGTCAGCCTCATGACCTGGACTACCATCCTCCCATCTCTGGGGATGATCCTTACCCCCAATTGAACTTGCAAGTCTCTTCCCAAGAGGTTACTTCTCAAATTTGGCAGACAGATAAAGTCCGCCAAACATTGTCTTGAATTCCCCGTGATTTCTATATTCTCAACTATAGATGCTTTAAATGGTCTTCTCTCTGCCCCTAATACCTCACAGACCTTCTTCCCAATGGTGACTCCTACTGGTAATTTGTTTATACTAGACTTATCTGCCCCTGTGTCAACTAAGAACTCAAATTCTTCATAGTGGGGACCTACCTCAAAGATTACCAAGGGCTCTTCTTGATGGTTCATTGGATCCCCTAACTTATAGAGCCCCTGACAGCCCTAGTCGTCTCCCCTTGAAATCTCTTCTAAGACTTCTTGTTCTTTATGCATTGCCTCATCAAACTGAAACTTCTTACAATTTCTTTTAAGGTGTCCTATCTCGCCACAGTAATAGCACCTCCTGTTGCTTTGTGAAGCCTCAGGTTTCCTGAACTCATTAAAGTTCTTATTTGCTCCATATGATGGTGTTGGTTGGTCTCTACCTTTTTTAGGTAATGGCCCTGGTCTATTCTCACTTGGCTTAGGTGGCAGTGCTGGTGATCTGTCTGCTCTTATACTTTCTCAAGAAACCGCGACCATAATTCCAGCCTTAGTTTTGGCTTTTTCTTCTTCCCTCCTTAAATAAACTCTTAGGGCTTCTTTGAGCAACTCATTCATATTCTTTTCTTGCCAGTCTTCCATCTTTTGGAAGACTTTCCATCTTTCCATCCTCTTGGGCCAGGATTTGGTGACAAACTGGACCTTCAAGAGGACTTGACCCTCTGGGCTGTCTGGGTCTATATTTGAATATAACTGGAAATTTCGTTTCAGTTGTTTAATCTAAATTTCTGGGGTCTCATCTTTCTCCTGTGAACTACCAAAGGTCAATTTTGTGTTGCTTCCCCTCAGGATAGACTCTTTGATCCCTCTTATCATGAGGGACTGATAGTGTCTCATGTTTTGCCTTCCTTCTCCCTGGTTGGGATTCCAGTTGGGGTCTGCTAAGGGTATCTTTTGGTCCCCTGGGGGCCCCAATCTATTTTTTCTTTCCCATATCTTCACCCCTGTTGTTTGGATCATCCAGACCTCTTCTGGGGAGAACAGAATGCTTAGAATAGAGTTCAGCTCTCCCCAGGTATAAATATTCGGCCCTAGATATTGGTCTATCTGGTTAGATATTCCAACGGGGTCTTCTATTAAATTTCCTAGCTCTTTCTTAAACCCCCGGACTTCAGAAGCTGTCAAAGGTGCATCCACAAACCCAACTCCTCCCGCTGCTCCACCCATAGGAACTTCCCTAAGGGGAAAGAGCCTTTCTACCCCTGGTGCTTTGGATCGGGTGTTACAATGTGGCCCTTCTTCTAAGACACCAGCTAGGGGGATAGTAGTTGAGACAGACACTTGTTAGAGGCTAGGGGAAATGTTAGGTGGTGAACTAACACTGGGCAAGGGTGGTCTCAGCTCCCAAGTGGGAGGAGGCAAGGAAACTCCAGTTGGGGAAGGGGAAGAGGGAGTTGTGGAGATGGTTGAAATAGAGGTGGGAAAACTGGGGAAAGGAATAATAGGAGGGGCCGAAGGATTAACTGGGGAAACTGTTGGAGAGGTAACAGGATTAGAAGGGGGTAGGTAATCGAGGGGGTCCCATTTTTTTCTTTTTCTGGTCTCTTCTTCTCCATTCTCTTTTTAACTTGCATATTCTCACAGTCTCATTATGTATAGAATTCTCCACCCAGCAAGCTGCATAAGATAGTTGTTCTACATCAAGGTCCTCTTGGGTTTGTAGGTGTTGGTTTAGCTGATTACACATCCACTGATCTCGGGTTCCATACCATGGCCACTCTCCCTGTAGTTCTAACTTCGGCCATACTTCTATACTGTAATGTATCATCTTACTTTTGTCTAGACCCTTCATGGTCTCCCAAGAATCCCATTAGTCTAACAGCTGCCCCAAGGGGCTGTTAGGGGGAATTCTCTTTGCTTTCTCTTTGGAAGGATCTGCTCCTTTACTATAACCTCTTCCAATTTTCAGGCCTCAAAAAAAAAGAAAAAAAAGAAAACTTTAAATGGTGCCTCTATTTAAAATGGAATATACAGACAGGCAATTAAAGCTCATGTGGTCCCTTCCCACAACTTAGTATTTTGAATCTCTTTACTGAACTTAATCTCTTTTAACTAAACTCCCACTCTTGGTTCTACCCTCTTGACACTTTGCATTGTCTCTTGGCTAGGACAATCACTAGTCACACTCATCTATATTGTCTGTTGTTCTCTTGCTCTTCGTTCTAAGTTTTGGACTTCCTCCTGGACTTTTTTGGCTTGGACACCTGCTAAGTCTTGCCTAAACTCTTACTTGGCCACCTGCCCAACCTTCATACTAGGCTTGGCAAGCTTGGTCTCCTTGCCGAGGTAAGATCTAACGTCCTGCCTAGCCTTACATTCGAACTCCGGACAAGCAACCCTTGCCTATCCCTGCTAGACTTGGGAAGCTTGGTCTTCCTGCCGAGGTAAGGTCGAACGTCCTGCTGAGCCTTACACTCGAACTCTGGCCAAGCCCCCTTGCCTGACTCTCCTACTAGGCTTGGGAAGCTTGGTCTCCCTGCCGAGGTAAGGTCGAATGTCCTGCTGAATCTTACACTCGAACTCCGGCCAAGCCCCCTTCCCTGACTCTTCTACTAGGCTTAGCTTGCTTACCTTTCTGCCTTTCTGCTTACTCGGGTTCATGCCTGCTCTGCCGGGGACATCCTGTCCTTCCTTCCAGGGTCATTCCTCTACCTGCTCTGCCAGGAACCATCGGCCCTGCCTGTCAGGGACATCCCACCTGCCCTGTTATCCAGTCCTGCCTGCCAGGGACATGCCCTCTGCTTGGTGGGACTTGCCGCTCCTGCCTGCTAGGACATCCCGCCATACATGTCAGGGACATCCCACCTGCCTTGCTGGTGACACTCCCCGTGCCCTGATTGCCAGGGACTTACTTTGCCCCTAGGGGATCCCCACAAGCCCGGAGGAGGGCCTGCTTCACTTCTAAGGAGACGCCTCAGTCACTCCTCTATTCCACTCGCTTCCCCCCGTTCCCAGCTGGCCCCTTCGCAGGAGTCCGGAAACGCGGTACTAGCGGGTCCCTCTCACTTCGGGGGTCCGTGCTGCCGGCCCCCGTCTCAATCACTCACTCACTCGCTCATCTCCCGTTTTTTTTTACCGATCTGATGCTCCTCCGCGTTGCTCGTCTCATGGTGGTACTAGGGTCTGGAGGTAGCCAGCAACTCCCAAGGGTCCCTCGAAGCAGGGCGTCAAGCTGTCCAACTGTCTGGGAGTCCTCTTCAGGAGTGGGTGTCCTGGACGAGCCCCCAACTGAAATGAACAGGGCTAATGCCTTTATTAATGTTCAGCTCTTTATTAAAAAGATCAGCTGGGCAGGGGGCCCGAACGGAGCTCGCCCCCGTTGTCGTAGCTTTCCCAGGTGGCCGAAAGGAAGGAGGCATGCAGAGTTCGTCACTGATGTCCAAAGCAGCAGCTGTCCCTTCTTCTTCCCTGTGGCACAACCGGTGGCCAAAGGGTGAGGAGGTGTGGCGTGCAGAGTCTGTTGCTGAAGTCCAGAACAACAGCTGTCCCCGCTCCTTCCCTGGTGGCAGCCCCAGGGGGTTCTGTCTCTTCCATCTTCACTTGCCACAGCCTACTCTAGTCTAGTCTCTTTTAGGTGATGATGACAGACAAAAGTCGATCATGGGTTGTGTTTCCCTCTTCCTCAGCTTGGGCATTTGTCTATCCCCCTCTACTGTGTTTAATTCTTTATTTAGGGGTGTCTTTATCCTCAAAAAATACTCCCATGATCCCAGGGGGTTTTCTTATTCGCATTTAAGTCCCAGAATGTCGGTGTGGTGGGGGGAGGCAGGCTGTCTCTAGGTAGTATAGAGAAAACAAATAGAGCAATTAACTAAATAACATTTCAATATCGGTAGCCAGCAGTCATTCCAGTGTTGCCATGGGAGCTAGGAAGGCCCTGCCTGCCTCTCTGGGGAACACCTGGAAAGTTTGTTCATTACATCCCCCATCCAAATTTTAGTTTCCCCCTCAATTACCACATCTTTAATGACAGGAACTGTGAAACTGTCCCCTTTTGCACCTGTTACTTTTACAGTACCTTTGCTTACACTATAACCTTTTGGAATATTTAACAAGCAGGTTCTTTCTGCTCCTGTGTCTACCACAAATTCCAGTTCTTCTTCTTGGGGACCCACTTTTAAGGTTATCACAGGCTCCAGATGGTATTTGTCCCCAAACAAACAAAGCCTATGACATCCCTGTTCTTCCTCGTTGCCCATCTCTTTGAAGATTTTCAGATCTTTTACCCACTTATGACAGTCTTTCCTATAATGTCCTTCATCCCTACAGTGAAAACAGACGTTCCTGGAATACTCCTGAGACTTGGTTCGTATTGAGGTTCTACTCTTTTCCTTTCCCCTGTCTCTATGACCCTTATATCTAGGAGAAGTGCCTGTATGTTTTTGATTTTTCGGGAAATTGTTTTCCTCGCATGGTGGCTTCCATAATTTTTGCTTTCAGTTTAACTTTTTCTTCATCTCTCCAGACATAAACTTTCTGAGCTTCCTTTAATAAATCATCTAATGATCTATTATGCCAATCCTGAATTTTTTCTAATTTTTTTCTAATATCTGTCCAAGCATTAGTGACAAAGTTAATCCTTAACAAAACTTTTCCCACATCAGTTTCTGTAGCAGCCAGAGGCCCTGCAAGGCCTCCCTGGTGGTCACTTGCCTAAGATAAGAAATGCCTAGTCATGATGACTGGACCAAAGTAACCCCTCTTCTGCCTTCAGACCCTTGTTATCTCTCTATAAGACTATAGGTCATATTCGCCTCGACCCTTATTATTGGACCATTTCCTAAAACCTCTGTACCCTATATAAACCCTATTTCTGCCCAGTTCGGCAGAAGAGCTGTCATTGAAACTCTTTGCAGGAGCTGCCAATAAAGATACTGCTGTGGAACCTCATACAGCCTTCTCCTCTCTCTCCCCACGCATCTGCCCATGGTACTTAGCAAGCAAAGAGCTGAAATCACTGAAGAGGTGAATTCACCAAAGAGCTGATCCCACTTAAGAGCTGAGCTGCTTGCTAGGATTGCCTGCAGCTGGGAGCTACCCTCAGGGACCTGGACAGGTTGTGCTTATCAGCCCAGTGCTATCTGGGACCCCTATGGCAGCCGGGGTCGGATAGATCCCAGGAACCCCAAGCCATAATACGTGGCGTACCAAGCTGGGGTACTGGTGTCCTGCACCCCAGAGAGCAGCATTCCTCGTGAATAGTCACTGCCTCGGCTCGCTACGACCTTCTGAAGATAACTTCTCCATTATAGAAGAAGTTATTTGAAGAGGCGTCTGACGAACCTGCATATTGCCATCTGGGACAAGATCCTCAGGAGTTGGAGAAGGTAGACCACCCACCCAGCAGTCCTTGACCCATGTTCGGCTGAATAAGTGTAAGTTTTAAAACAGCCTTTTTTTGCGCACTTTTACCTTGAGTCCTTTTTTTTTTTTTTTTTTTTTTTTTTTTCTTATTTTCTGCTGCTGGGGGGGGGGGGGGGGGGGAAGGGAACTATACCGGAATGGGATCAAAATCTAGTAAATTAAAACTATCCCAGAACGAGAGAGACTTATATTTACAAATCCTAGAAATCCTATCTGCTAACAGCTTTTCTTTCGCTAAAGGCAATCTTTCAAAAACTAACTTGAAAAAATTTATACAATGGATTATTTCCCAGTTTCCAGACACTAACACACACACTATCGGTTTACATTCTTTTTGGGACACAATAGGGACAAGAATATATGCTCTCCAAACTAATGAAGACTTTTCTGTAACTCGGTTTTTACCTCTTTTTCATTCAATTACTAAAGTGGTCGAAAAGACAAATATAAAGAGCCCAATTTCTCTGCCGACTTCCCCTGCTGAGGGCATTCCATCCTTATCTCCCTCACCAGACCCTGTCTCTTCAAATGCTAATTTGCCAGGTAACATTCCTCTCTCAGTCTCTGAATCCTATTGTCCACTTTCTCCAGGTCCAAATGCTGGTCCTGGGACCGCTTTACCCTCGGCAACCCTTCCTGGGACGGGGAACACAGAAATCGTGCCGCGCCCGTGGGGTCCGTGGAGCCCACCTATCCCTCGGCTCCCCCCCCAGACGCGGCAAGCGCAGATTCCCCTCTCCCGGTTACGCAATACACGGCATGCTGCTTGCACTGCACCCCCGCTCAATGTACGGGTGTAACTGCATCGGTTTCTATCGGGTCGCCCCTACCTCACTCCAACATCTCCTCGCAGCCCACCGCGACTCCCCCCACCCCTGCAGCCTCTTACCCCCGCCGCGACCCTACCCACTCCTGTCATACCCACTGTGGCAGCAGCAGCACCCCCCAACCCCACCGCCTCCTCTCCCCCACTTCTCCCTTGCCCGCTTCCCCAGGCGTTGCAACCACTCACCCATCCTCAGTGCCCCCCGAACGGCACCTCCGAGACCCCCCATGGTGGCACCCCACTTCCCCATGCACCTCAGTCCTGCGCAGGCTGTGCCACACCGGGCACTGCCATTGCCACTCCACTGCTGCCTTGCTCTAGCCAAGCTCAGCCATGTGCCCCCTCACACTCTCTCCAGTCCCCTACACCCCTGCAAACTCTCACTCCAACACACCCAAAAAAGCATAGTGCACTACCTGCTCACTCTCATTCCTTGTCTGAGGACAGTGAGTCCAATTCTGATATAGAGGACATTGATCCATGGGCTCTAATCAAAATGGAAGAGACTTGGGCAGGGGAATGGGAACTAGCTCAGAGAATTTCTGCCTTCCCAGCAATTTATATAAAGGGAAAAAGAAGTGGGGCCACCAATAAAACAACATGGGAACCTAACACAAACAAAGAACTGGTACAACTATGAAATATAGCCAAAGAACATGGTAGAAGTTTAGAATTTACTATTTTTAGAAATTTCCTAGAAGATCTCTCCTCAGCACATGTTTTAGTACCTCACGATGTTAAAAACATTGCCAACTGCCTTCTTTCCCCGGCAGAATATATGCTATGGGAAAGGCATTGGAAAAGACAATTAAAAACATTATCAGACATCTATGCTCAAGATGCAAATAAGCCAGATTTTACAGTCCAACAGCTGGCTGGAGAAGGGGATTTACAGAAACCCTCTGACCAAGCTGAAACCTTACCCAAGGCAGCACTACAAGACTTGGCTATTGCAGCAAAAACCTCTTCTTACCCCAGATGACTCTATTCCTACCCAACACTTCTCTAATATTAAATAAGGAGTAGATGAAAGCTTTATCAAGTTTGTAGACAGAATTAAGGATGCACTGGAAAAACAGATAGAGAGCACAGAGGCAAGAAAAGAACTGTTGTGCAAGCTTGCCTTGTCAAATGCAAACGAACAATGTAAAACAATTCTAAGGGCCCTACCTTGGGATACAGAACCCACCATAGAGCAAATGGTGGAAAGCTGTACACGTCATTTGTCCACTGAAAACACAGTGGCCCAAGCAGTTGCTAAGGGCATTGCAGAAGAAGTTTCTGGTGCATTTGCAGTAGTAAGTTCCAAAGACCAGGCCCACTGCTATCACTGTGGGGAATCTGGACATTTTATAAAGGACTGTCCAGACAGGTCACCTACCCGAAACCCCCGTAACACCTACCAAAGACCCCATAATCAGTGCCGCTGTACTCCCTCTGAAGCCCCCTGGCTCCGCCTGCTGGCAGAGGCACAGTCAGCAGCGGGGGACACTCCCCTGTCTCTCGTGGCAGATTCGGGGAGCGGCTAAGACAGAGCGCTTTCTGTCTGCCTTGTATGGAGGAGAGGCGGCGTCCGAGAAGGTAATGAGGGAGTCGACTCATGGCCGGGAAAAGTCTCAGGTTTATTGTATGTTCCGGGGAGCTCTGAATTCCATGTCCCGGCGGACAAAAGTAGTCACGTGGCTTTCGTAATCACCTTAAGTACCGGGGCGGAGACAAGGGGGAAGGACGCCCACCGCCCAATGGGGGAAATCGGGGGAGTGGAAGGCAGGAGGACAGACAGAAACACAAACCAATGGAGGAAGGTTAAGGGAGGGACCCCTGGCCTTTTTCCACTCACTTGATGCCCAAGGTGGAATAATTTGGGAGGGTGGGATTAGGAGCTGCATGATGGACAAGGCACCAGGGAGGGGTGGCATTGGAGGGGCGGGAGAACTCAGGGTGGAACCATTGGTAGAAAATGGGGAGTGAAGGGGCAAACCATTACAGAACTGTTACAAAGATATAAAAACACAATACAACAAAGCAGCACTACCAGCAGCGTTTGGGAAACTCCCAGCAGAGCGCGGTCAGGCCCTGTTCAAAGAGAACAAATCAAAAGCCATCCAGACCCAACCACGCATCATCCCAGGAGATTCCAGGTCACATGAAAAGGATCCAACACACGGAGTGATACAGATGGGAACACCAGTTGGTAACTGCTCTGTCTATTGACTTTAATAATAAGGATGTTTATTGTGTTCCCACAGGCAAGCATTGGCCAAAAGGTGGTCCTTTTGACATTTTAATTATAGGTGACACTCTCCATGGCCCAGAGGAAATCTTTGTTGTTCCAGAAGTACAAACAGTGCACCTGGGACAAGAAATCTCTGTCCAGCTGTGCTGCATGGACTTACCATTTTTTCTTTCATGGAGAACTCCGATCCCACAAGCCTTTCTATTCCTAAAGAATCGCAGGGAACAGCTTCCTCTCAACCCTAAAGCAATGTGGGCACAAGTTGTGGGACCAAGTAAGCCTACCATCGAGTGTGGTCTATCCTGCAGAGGAGAGAAGATCCACCTACCAGGGATGCTGGACACCAGTGCAGACGTGACCATCATCGCTCGCTCGGAATGGCCAGCACACTGGGATCTACAACTGGTAGCAGGCATGATTTCAGGGATTGGTGGAGCCACAGTGTCTATGCGAAGCAAGCACAACATATTTATTCTCTGTTAGACTTGTGCACAGGCCAGATGGGACTGTTGAAGGGTGAATGGGCCTTATTGACCACCCTTTGGTTTTTCAGTTTTTGGATTATTTTATAGATGGAGATCATGGCATCTCAATTCATCCAATACTGCTGGCAGTGCACTGTCGAGGTGGCAGTTGGTATTTGTTGCTCTTCTACCCTTAGGAGTCTTATTGTAGATGGGTTTTTTGATAGTTCATGCAAGGTGTTCAATTGCTTAATGGTTTTTGCCTCTACAGCAGCTATTCTAAAAGCCCATCTGAGTCTCTTTGGGTTTTTGCAATAGCCTAGATTATATGGGGCCTCTGGGCCGGTCACAGTAGGATGTTTCTGCTATTCTTTTTTAGTCAGGCTCACTTTGGCTTTTAACAGGGTCAATTGCTATGATCCCCCTGTCACCCTGGCAATGGAAACAGGTTCTGCCCCCACATTTCCCAATGGCATTAGGATACACTGTGCACTAGTATTAACTAATGCTTCATATTTGTGTGGCTTTGATGTGCCAGGCCATTGGATCTATACTGTCTAAAAGACCTGCTTTTTCTGTGACTTTTCCTGGCTAGAGGCAGGTCCCCTCTAGCCCTGGTTATAATTTTCTTTTTAGGCATATATATATTAGAAGTTCTTTTAAGGGGTTCTGACAGATTATACTTGGCAGCTCGGTCATGGGAGGTTGTGGTTACTTTTACTTTAGTGGAACTCTTTTGGTTAGTGTTTCTCTCTTTGAGTTGATGCACCTGTGCTGCCAGGACAGAGCTGTGTTTCTCATCCCACTTTCCCATGTCTTCTTCATGGTTGTGCAGGAAGAACCACAGGTTAGCTCATGGGGTGTACCCTCTCTCTTTAGCTGGGGGACATTGGGCTCTGACTTTGGGGCCTGTGACTTTTACTGGTGCTGCATTGATTTTCCTCACCTCTTTTCTCATCTCCCTCATCTCCTCTTTAAACTTCTCTTTGAGTTCTTTAACTATGGTAAAGACATGAGATTGCATTGGGCCACTGATTATGCTTTTATAATTTCTAAGTTTGTTGGCGACAGAACTCACTGGTTTTTGGTTATTATTGGCATTAATTGCTGCAATGAAGGTGGTGTATTGAGATGGCCTTAGATTTCCCAGATTCTACAATATTTGCCCTGTGCACCTGATTTTGTTGGGGTCATTATTATGTTGTCTATCTCTCCTAAAGAGTACCTCAGATACTGCTACTACTCTTAGCTGTTGGATCCCTTCTTTAAGGGTCTTCTAATGTATTTTATGATGGTATCTCTGCATTCTCTTTTTGTGGACAAACCTCCTTTTTATACTCATTAAAAGCCACTCCCAGAGGGAAAGGGGCCCTGGCTCCCTTATGAATACTTGATTCATGCCTGAGTTTTAGGTTAAGGGTCTCAAATTCTGTTACCAAGGAGACCAAGAGAAGAGAAGAATTGAAGAAAGATAAGGAGAGAACTTTGCAGCTGAAAGTTAGCTGAAGTCACTGTTACTTTTCACCAATGGTGTTATGTTGATTCATTGTGGCCAATAGTTGGGGTAGAAGAACTAAAAACAATTGGAAAGTGTAAAAAAGGTCAGCCATTTTCGATAATAAAGAGTTGACATCTGAGACTGCTTGTGGTCTCTGCTTTGTGTAGCGACGGCCTTGACAGCGGTATCTGGTGATCACCAAGTGGAACAACAGCCTGAACAACATACTTGGTCTGGACCCAAATGGGGTCCTAGCGACTGGCAACTGTGACCCACTGGGGAGTAGTGGGGGAGGCGGCGTTGGTGCAGCTGAGAGTGGCATGTGGAAGCCACAGGGAGGTCCGGACCTGATTTTCTCCTATCAAGCCACCTGGAAGCAGGTGAGCCACCAGCTAGTAATAATGGGAAATAACTTGTCTAATGAGGAAGAGACTGTTTTGGCTACATGGAAAGCTTTGTTAAGAAATAAGGGAATTAGTATTCAAGATTATGCCTTTCGTAGTATGTTGCTGTGGGCTAAATCACAGGATTTTGGCACTGATCCTGACACGGCATTTAGTGTTAAAGCATGGAAAAAAGTCGGGGACAGACTGTGGGAAGTCATCCGAGAGGGAGATAAGACTGCTGTCAATCTAGCTGTTACTTGGGGATCATTTTTTGAGGCATTAAAGGAATGGAAAACAGAGCGAGAACAGGCAGAGCATGACGCAGACTAAGAATCAGGCTTGATAACAGAGACTGACGGGGGGGGATGAGTCAGATGGGACCTCTGATGGGGAACTTGTTGAATCCATCCTTGAAGAAGGTGCAGGTGCTGTGGAAGTTACCAAGCAGGCTACCAAAGCTTCCGGGAAAGCTGCCAGAGCTTCTGGGCTGGATGCTGAAGCTTCTGGGAAAGCTGCCAAAGTTTCTGGGAATGCTGCTAAAGCTTCTGGGAAAGCTGCCAAAGCTTCGGAGCAAACTGCCAAAGTATCTCCTTATCAGACTCCTAAACCTCTTTATCTCACACCTGCACAGCAGCTTGTGATGGTGCCTGTATACACTACACCGCTGCGCCAGTTAGCTGAAATGTCTTTAGCAGAGAGAGAAACCCAGCCATCTACCCCCCCCTCCCCTCTGAGCTGCATGACCCACTGTATAATCAAGAGTGAATCCTTCTGCCCCTCCATCCATTGGAAAATCAAACCATGGAAATGTGGCAGATTTCCTAGAACAATGAAATGGAAAGGCACGTTTGGCTCACACTGATGAGCCTGCCTCTCTGACAAGGCCTTCTGTACCTTTTCAATTGCCATTTTGCCTCTGGGGTCAGTTCCCTGGGAGAGGCCAGCCCCCTCTCCCCCTTCAATAACTTGAAGAGAGGGTCTAGATCCTCATTTGTGAGGCCTAGCCAGGGTCTTACCCAATTCAAAGACCCACACAAAGAGTGGAGATCTGCTAGTGTTTTGGGATTGCAATCAATTTCCAATTTCTGTGGAACAATGGTCCTGGCAGTGATTTCCAAACCCAGGTATTTCCAAGGTGGCATCCTTTGAACTTTGTCTTCCTGCAATTGAAATCCAGCAGAGGTTAAAACCTTAACCACTAGGTCAAGCATGTGTTGGAGTATAGAGTCATTGGGGGCACACACAAGCACATCATCCATGTAGTGAAGGATGATGGCATCCTTTCTCTCTGCACGTACCGGACACAGCAATGAGGCTACATATTGTTGGCATATGAAAGGACTCGATTTAAGACCCTGAGGCAAGACCTTCCAGTGATAGTGCTTCATTGGGGCTTCCCGATTGATGGTGGGAACCGAGAATGCAAACCGTGGGGCATCTTCGGGGTGCAGTGGAATTTGGAAAAAACAGTCCTTGATATCTAGGACAGCCAATTGCCAATCTCGAGGGAGCATTGTTGGACTGGGCATCCCTGGTTGGAGTGGTCCCATGTCTTCTATAATTTTGTTTATTTCTCAGAGGTCATGGAGCAACCTCCACTTGTCCTTCCCTGGTTTCTTTATTACAAAGACTGGGAAATTCCAAGGGCTATCTGTCTCTTCTATGTGTCCTTGAGCCAATTGTTCCTCCACGAGCTCCTCAAGTGCCTTGAGCTTCTCTTTACTCAAAGGCCACTGTGCTACCCACTTTGGGGTGTTATCCAACCACTTTAATTTGTGGGTAGGGCACTCCACAGCGGCTATTTCCAAAAATCCTGGGGTGTCTTAGGAGTGAACAATTGGACTCCCCACTGGGACATGGTGTCTCTCCCCCACAGGGGGGCCTTATAGTCTGCAACGAATGGACGGACACTTGCCAATTTTCCATCGCGTCCCTCAATTTGCACAATGCTTTTTGAAATCTTTGCCCATGTGGTTCCTCCTATGCCCTGAAGTTTGCCTGCCACAGGTTGCAGTTCCCACTGTGATGGCCACATGCTCTTAGGTATTACCGTGATGTCCTTGCCCGTGTCTAGAACCCCCTCCACATGGAGGTGCTCTGACCCACAGGCTAGGTTGCATGCCATTGAGGGTTTATTCTCTCCCACCACCTCTGCCCAGTAGACTTCTGGTGATTTTCCTTCTGCTGTGATTTCTGCTGGAACAGGAATGGCCTGGGCAAGAATTTGCCCCTTCTCTAGGTAAAATGGTGGGTGCATGCAGCGTGCCAACAGCATAAAGCCTGTTATCTTTCCCTTAGTGGTCATGGGAGCTACCTCAACCTCTAAGGGTGTGTGTGCTGTGTCCCCAATAACAAAATACTCACTGTCCAGTCCCTTGTGGTAAACTGTCAGGTCCTGTGAGGTGTTTGACAGGTCCACTATAATGACTTCCCAATCAGTAGATCTGAAATGAAAACCTTTGGTAGTCACCAACCAAAATCAGCCTAGCGGCTGCCAAACCTTATTAGTTGAACATTTTACATTTTTATTTTTCCACCCCCCCCCCGCCCCCCCCCCCACTGTGGGTCTCGTCCTCCCCCTTTTTTGTTGAGAGAGAGGCGCTTGCCCATGTGGGTCCCGCTATATTTATATCTTTGCGCGTGGTTGTATTAACAGCGGGCACGCGCTGTAAATTCATTTTTTTGGTTTGTTGAACTTTTTCTGTTTCTGGTTTAGGGGGCAGGTTCTGGCGAAATGTCCTGTTTTCTTGCAACGGAGGCAGATGATGAGCTGCAGCTGGTCTGATGACATTGGTTGCCTCCTTGGACCTGGTGCCGCAGCTGCTGCAGGCTGTGGGTATGGTGATCCTGTATTTCTGTCAGGAGTACTGAAAAGTTCTGCTTTCCTGGTACAGGCTTCTATCATCTGTGAGAGACTAGGTGATGGGTCAAGGGGAAGGCTGAAAATGATTCTACGACAGGTCTCATTAGCATTCCTCTGAGCCATTTCTTTAACCAATTCTACCTGCACCACTGGATCTTGTACTTGTCTCTCTACTTGTGTTCTCAGCCGGTCCACAAACTGCAAGAAATTCTCTGAAGGAAACTGTTTAATGTTAACATAACTGCCTTTAGCTTCAGTTGCTGGTAGCTGATAAAGCGTTTTCTCTGCAACATTACAGATTTTATCTAAAACTGACTTAGATAACACTCGAGTTTGTTTTTCTTGACAGTGCCAGTCCCCTTCACCACACAGGTGATCCTGTGTAATAGGGTTACCATCATTGTCTTGCTTCGTCAGGAGTTTGTTGAATCTCCTGTAATAGTGCTGTTAAAGCCCTTTTCAACCTGCCTTCCCACAGATCATATTCTGAGGGAGTTAGCAAACATCTAAACAAATCTTTGATATCACTGGGTACCATCTCATTTGAATTAGTTTGCCCTCATCATTCCTTTGAAAATCTCACTTGATCTCCCGAATTCTCTCTGAATTTTGCAGATTTCTTTTTTATCTTGATAGGATAATGGCTGGAAAGCCCTGGTGCTGTTTCTCTTACCAAGATAAATGACAGGTTGACACGCAGAGCATGACTCTAAAACTCAGAGACAGAGTGAGTTTTAAAGTAGGTATGTTTATTCGGCCGGACGCATGTAGGACATTTCCCCAAATACATGCGTGCCCCTTGCTTACACACGTGTTCTTTTATCCCCTGGAGTGTTACATATGCATTAAGTTTCCTCATGGGTCATTTCCTGGCTCCCCTCCCTCTCTGCTCTGTATGCTAATCAGCTTGTCGGTCCTCTGCGCCTGCGCAGCTGTCTCTGGTGGTCGTCCCAGGCTTCGGGGGTCGTAAAAGGGATGAAGTAAGAATGGTCTTCTTCAGGCTGACTTTTCGACCCCACTGCTTTGCACATGCCCATTGATTCCTTGGCCACGGTCCAAGCCAAGGGCCAGGATCCATCTGTTTCCAGAACATAAGGGGCCCCATTTTCAGTTGTCTTTACACCCTGTATCCTGTTTTCCATATACATTCCTTCTCCTTATCAGGTCTCTCCTTGTTGCTCTGCACGTAGTCTCTTCCTTTCCCATAGGCCAGGATACGGTATATTCTCACGTAACATAGGGATGTGGCCCTAAGCAATATCCATTATTTTATATGCCTATTACTATTCAATACCTTCTAATTTCTATGATTAATATCTTCTAGTTCTAACCCCATGTTTCAGTCCCCCCTTTTCAGCAAAATAGTAAATTCTTTTACTTAGTACAAGCTCCAATCTCTACGATATGTGTCTCCCAATGCTTTACCATGTATCTGGGATAAAGAGGTTAGTATTGTTATTCGTTGTAACAATTTGCAATTCCAAATGAGTATCACAAAGGATAGTGTTAAACTTATACCCACTAATATTAGTAAAACAATAATGGGGTGGCATAATGTATTTAGGATTCCAGTTGCAGTGGGCGACCATCCAAAAAGTGAATCCCACCAACTGTGACTTGCATCTTGTTACATCTTATTGTTGGCATTAATTAGCTGATGAGACACAACTGGTGCCAAATACAGAAAGTCACACCCTGAAATCCTAACAAAGTTACAAATACAAAAGTTAAGATAATTCTTACCGAGCAAAGTTACATTACCCTTATCTATTTCTATAAAAGTACACGCAGTTCTCAAACATACACAACCTTGACCAATATATACAAGTACAGTCCTTTGATTCGTATCCGGATGAATCTCAAAGTGACAAACACCTTGTTCAGTATCAAGACATATATCTTGAGCATCGATTGTGTTACTCTCACAAATGAACCCCTGTTGTTCCCGGGTAACGCAAGATTCTAGATTCACAGTTTGCCATTTTTCACCCACTCTCCGTGCCCATGCCCTGTGCTCTGAAGGGTAGAGCACTGACTGCTCATGATTCAGTCCCAGTGCTATAATAGGATGAATAACATAAACTGTGGCATTGCGTATGGTGAGCACAAAGGCAGCAACTACGTTGTCAGTCGAGTCATAGGTAAAGTTTACCAAAGTCCACCAAGACTGAAATTTCTTCTCAAAATCCATAGCACTGTCCCACACGGCCTTTCGAATCTCAATTGGAAAGGCTCCTTCGCTTCCTTCCCTTATAATTGAGGCAGCTGTTGATTGCAACCATAATTGTGCCTGTATACAGCTAAAGGCCAGAGACACATTATCCTGAACCACAGCAAGTGCATCTATGATTGACCCATGGTCTTGGTCCTCTGCCTTTTTCAACCTTGGCAGTATTCTCGAGACCTGCCACTGACTGGTTCCCAATGCTAACAAAGATGACTGTAAAGGTTGTTTTAATTTAGTTAAATCACTTGTTGCAGTGGCCAATTTGTTCATTAATATTTCAGAATCAATTCCATTTAGGACTCCCAGCCCTGTCCCTAATATTCCAGTCAGATCTCTTCACATTCTGCTTCCAGTATATGCTTGTTTCTGCAGCCAGGTCATCCAACCTTCAAAGGATGTTTTTTTTTAAAAAGGGAGAGCAGGCTGGTTGAATTTCAGAGATGTTAGTTTGCATTAGTAATTCAACACGCTTAAGAGACCATTCTGGGTTAAACAATAACTGCTGTTGGCCTGTATTTCTTATTACATATGGGCCGATTTTGTAAATTTCAGGTCCAGGCCCAAGAGGTGTGATTTGGGTTTGGGCTGGGGTCATGGGCTCAGTTGTGGCATTTATTTTAAACTTGAAGGAGAGCCCAATGGTATCCTGGGCCCAGAGACAAACTACCTCAACAGTCTGTATTAATGTAAAGTTACACCAACAGTCTATTTCACTTGAACGACTACAAACCTCCCAGTTTCCGTCCGTGGGAGATGTTAAAACACTAATTTGGGTTGCTCTCCTATGATCGGTTCCATTGATCATCCGACACCCTATCCTAATTTCTTCTCCTATGGTTCCTTGAAGTGACCATATTCTTTGTCTCTGCCACTCTTGTCTTTCGTATGCTTGGTTTCTGTGCATGACTACAGTTGATAGATTCAGACTTTTTATGTCAGAGTATTTTCCCATGGATCCAGTGTAACAAGTAAAGGCTTGGGACCAAGGCCATTCAGCATTACTCTGGCTAGAGGTGGGTTTTAGTTCTAGGATTATGATTAGGGTTGCTAACAAAACAATTCTCCTGATTAGACTTTTGCAACCTAAATTGCTAAACACCCCCGACTGCAATATACTCATTTTGTTCGAGTGAACTTTAGTTTCAGTTCATTATCACCCGATGTTACTTTCCAAGGGGCCTCAGGAGCTTTCTTTACTCGAGAGTGGTGAATCCAGGTGTTCTGCTCTTGGATCTTAATCGCAGTGAAAGTGGTGAGAAGCACTTGGAACGGTCCTTCCCACTGCGGCTCCAAGGTCTTTTCTGTAAGAGACTTGACATACACATAATCCCCAGGCTGTATGTCATGCACTGGTCCATCTAGCCCTCTGCTCTGAGTTCCAGCCACGTGTTTTTCAATTTCTCTGAGCTGCTTACCTAAGGCCACCATGTAAACAGCCAGCCTTTCTTCCCCAATTTGGGTGGATATTCCCTTCTGTACACCATATGGTCTCCCATAGAGCATTTCAAAGGGGCTCAGCTTTGTTTTGGTTCTGGGCTTAGTTCGGAGTCGCAACAATGCTAGTGGGAGAGACTGGGGCCAAGGCAAATTAACTTCTTGCCCTAGTCTCACAATTTGTTGCTTAATCAAATGATTCATTTTTTTCAACTTGGCCACTTGACTGGGGGCGATATGGTGTGTGAAGTTCCCAATCTATGCCCAGAAGCTGACTGACTTGTTGTACTATTTTAGAAATAAAATGAGGTCCCCTGTCTGAGGATATTGTGGCTGGAACTCTAAAGCGTGGTATTATTTCTTGTAACAGCACCTTTGTTACCTCCCGAGCTTTTGCAGTCCTGGTGGGGAAAGCCTCTGGCCATCTTGAAAAGGTATCTGTTAGTACCAACAAATATCGATACCCCCCTTTTCTTGGCAGTTCTGAAAAATCAATTTGCCACTGCTGACCAGGTCCATGGCCCTTTCCAATTTGGCCAAGTTTTGGTTTAGGGGTATTCTTAGGGTTAGTCTGGAGGCAAAGTTCACACTGCCTGGTTACCTGAGTGACAGTGGCATATAAGTTCCTAGCAATGATTTTTCCAGTCAAGTAGTTATGCAGGGCATCAATTCCCCAGTGTGTTTTCTGATGTTCCTCTTTTACTAATGACCATAATAAATGGGAGGGGATAACTAGTTTCTTTTCTGCTGTAACAGCCCATCCCTCTTGGTTATACGTTCCCTTTTCATCTTCAATTAGCTTTCTGTCCTTCTTATCATACACTGGCTTACCTTCTAGGGAGATTTGGCCATCAGGAATTAAGGGTCCCTCCACTGTTACCTCACCTTTTGCTGCTTCTTTTGCCTCTCTGTCCGCCAGCTCGTTTCCCTCCTCCAATTCTGAGTTTCCTTTTTGATGTGCTTTAATGTGCATGATTGCCACCTTTTCAGGCAGTTGGACTGCTTCCAATAGTTGTAGTATCTCTTGCGCATGTTTAACGTTCTTTCCCTGTGAGTTTAATAGTCCTCTTTCTCTCCAGATAGCCCCATGGGCATGCACCACTCCAAATGCATATCTTGAATCTGTATAAATGTTTATTCTTTTTCCCTTTGATAACTCTAATGCCCGAGTCAGGGCAATTATTTCTGCCTTCTGTGCAGAGGTACCTGCTGGTAATGGTCCTGATTCGATTAGATCCTTTGATGTGGTAACTGCATACCCAGCATGTCGCTTTCCACTGATGACGTAGCTGGTTCCATCAGTGAACCAGGTTTCCGCATCATCCAGAGGGGTGTCCTTCAGGTCTGAGCGGCTGGAATAAGTGGCTTCGATGGTCTCCAGGCAATCGTGATGAATTGGTTCTCCTTGGTTCCTACTGAGAAAGGAAGCTGGGTTGACAATGTTAGTTACCACTATCTCAACATCATCTTGTTCTACCATGATAGCTTGGTATTTCAGAAATCGTTGTGGGGAGAGCCAGTGGCCACCCTTGGTTTCTAGGACTGAGGATACTGTATGAGACACTAGCACAGTCATCTTCTGGCCCAGGGTGAACTTACGGGCTTCCTGAATGTTCAGTACAACTGCGGCCACTGCTCTGAGGCAACCTGGCCATCCTTTCGCTGCTGCATCTAGCTGTTTAGAAAGGTAAGCAACTGCCCTTCTGTATGGGCCCAGGTCCTGTGCCAGTATTCCCAGGGCAATTCCCTGTTTCTCATAAGAGAAGAGAAAGAATGGTTTACTCACGTCTGGAAGTCCTAGAGCTGGAGCTGACATGAGGGCCTTTTTCAGCTGACCAAAGGCCTGTGTGGTTTCTTTTGTCCACTGAAGGTCTCTGCTTCCATTTGCAATGAGTGAATACAGAGGTTTCACGAGCAATCCGTAGTTGTATATCCATAGTCTGCACCATCCTGTCATACCCAGGAATGTTCTCAGTTCCTTTATCGTCTGAGGTTTTGGGGTTTGGCATATTGATTCTATGCGTTCTTTCCCCAGAGTCCGTTGTCCAGCACTGATTTCATACCCCAGGTAGATCACCTTCTGTTTTACCACCTGAGCCTTTTTCTTTGACACCCTATATCCCTGGAGCCCCAAAAAGTTTAAAAGGCTTACTGTCCAAGCCACGCACCCTTCTTCTGTGGGGGTGGCTATGAGGATGTCATCTACATACTGCAACATTTTGCCTTCTCCTGGTGGGGCTTCCCAGGATTCCAAATCCTTTGCGAGTTGTTCTCCAAACAGGGTGGGCGAGTTTTTGAAGCCTTGTGGTAAAACTGTCCATGTGAGCTGAGTTTTGCGTCCACTTTTGGGATTTTGCCATTCAAATGCAAAAATTTTCTGGCTGGTTTCATGGAGAGGGAGGCAAAAGAAAGCATCCTTCAAATCTAAAACAGTGAACCAAGTTAGTTCTGGTGTTAAACATGTCAACAAGGTGTAGGGGTTGGCTACCACAGGGTAGAGATCCTCAGTGATCTTGTTAACAGCCCGTAAATCCTGCACGATCCGGTATGTCCCATCAGGTTTGCGGACAGGCAGGATAGGAGTGTTAAAATCGGACTGGCATTCTTTCAATAACCCCAGCTGTAAGAAATTTTCAATTATCGGGCTAATTCCTTCTCTATCTTCTCTCCTCAAGGGATACTGCTTAATTCTAACTGGTTGTTTTCCTTCCTTGAGCCTAATTTGTATTGGTGGTGCATTTTTTTGCCCTCCCTGGTACGTTGGAGGCCCATACTCCTGGGAAGACTTGATTCAGAATCTCTTCACTAATTTCTTCTTTAGCCTTAATGGTTGTCAGTATTAAGCTCAGCACTTCTACATATTTTTGTTCATTCACCTCCAGAATAACTTCCCCATTTTTAAATGAGATAGTTGCCTCCAGTTTCTCCAATAAGTCTCTCCCTAGGAGAGATTCTGGGGAATTGGGCATGTATAAGAATTTATGGATGCCCCACTGTTTTTTATATTTGTATTTGAGTGGCTTGCAAAAATATGCTATTTCAGGTTGGCCAGTTGCTCCCCTGACCCTGACATAATCATTTCCTACTGGCACCAGAGCTTTGTTTAAAACTGAAAATGTTGCTCCTGTATCCACCATGAATTCCACCTCTTTCCCTTCCTCCCCCCGTTTCATTTTTATAACCAGCGGATCTCCTGGGGTAAGGTCCCCCGGTCCCCTTCAATTAGTTTCTGTGTGAGCAACCACCACCTCCCTTCCCCGGTTCCCTTTCCCATTTCCTTTTCGTTCAGGGCACTCGTTTTTCCAGTGTCTAAGTCTTTTGCAATTTGCACACTGATTTTTACCCAACCGGGGTGGTCCTTGCCTAGGTGGTCTTTGTCTCTGCCCTCCTTTATTTTCTTCTTTTACTACAGCCATTAATTTTCTCATTAAAACTAGCTGTCTTTCTGTGTCTGTCAATGCATAACTGAATATCTGACCAGTCTGGGTTATGCTGCTTAATCATATATCTTAACCTTTTAGCTGTTCCTATTGGGTCACTTCTATAGTTTTTGGCAACTCTTTCCCAACCTTCTAAATCAATTGTAGAGAAGGGAACTTTTATCAACACCCTTTTCTTCTCAGGTCCTATTGCTTCCCTTAAAGGGGCTTGTATGATTTCCTTTGTTTGTTTTCTAGTCCGAGATGCTATGGGACTGCCTGCACTCTCATCACTATCACTCTCAGGCAATGGTGGATACGATATAGTCTGTAACTCAGAGGTGGGTGGGGGAGCAGACGGTCCAGCCTGTCTCTCCTCCAAGGGGGCTGAACCTGTTCCTCCCCTTAGTCCCCTTTGCTCCTCAGGGGGTGACACAAATAAATCCAACAACTCCTGCTTTTGTGTTTCTGCTTGATAAACCTTATCACGATGTGTGCAACGTTGGTTTATTGAGCAGGTGCTACAACATCGTTTAGGCTGCTTCCTATTAGCTTTGCCTTCCCTTTCTAGGGCTAATACCAGGGGGTCAGAAGGGGCCCTGATCCCACAATCCCTCTGCCATTCAGGGTGATTTCGGAGGGAGAAAAACATATCTGCATATGAAACTTCAGTCCACTTACCCTCACGTCTAAGAAATAGCATTAGTTCCAATAAGGTATCATAATCTAGGCTCCCAGTCGGGGGCCATCTGGCTCCATTTTCCAGACGATATAAAGGCCACCACTGGCTACAGTATTTTACCAGGGTGCGTTTGGACTCGACACCCCCCCCCAGCCTGAAATCCTCTTCCAATTAGCTAAAATGCAGCCCAGAGGGCTTGCCTTGGGAATTTCTCTGCTCTCTCCCAATCCCATTATTTTCTTATCTTATGGCTTTTATCCAGATCTTTCTCACACTCTTACACAGTCTTTTCTTAATCCCTTTCTCCTAGCTCCAGATCTCTGGAATTAAATAGATCCTAAAAAAAACAAAACACCCTTTAAAATTTCTAGCTCTGGATTCTCCTGACTCTGCAGCTTATACTGAGCACAGTAACTGTGTCTCATACATGACGGGCAATACCACCACTCCCTGCAGGTCCTGCACTCAACCAGCTCCCACTCTAGATATTGCCCTTGTCAAAACAGAGGGTCCTAAGGTTCAAATCCAAAACCACTGGGGGAAAAGGATCCCCTCCAGCTGTCCTGCCACGGCTAGTAAAGTACACTAAACAAACCCTAAAAACAATACTCACAGCAAAAACATCAAACAAATAGCAGTAGCTGAGAACACCATTTATCAGAGCAGGCCTCACAACGAAATACTTTACACAAAATACTCACAACAAAACCTTAAACAGCATTAAGCAAACCTAATACTCACAGCAAAAGCATCAAAACAAACGGCACCAGTAGTGCTTCAAACAAAATGCAATATCCAAAAATGACGCAAGGAGTTCAAAGAGTCCACACAAAGTTGCCACAATTATAACTTTTGACGCAAGCATCAGAAATATGCGACAGTTTCCTAAACACAAGTTTCTTCACACAAAACCTTTAAAACTCACACATATGCCCAGACAGCAACAAAGCTCACACACACATCAGTGCAAAATTCACACACATAAACACGAGTTACTTCCCACAAAACCTTTAAAACTCACACATCAGTGCAAAATTCACACACATAACAGACAAAACTCACATACACCTAGACGGACAAACCTCCCACACACACATCACACACCCAGACAGCAACCATACACCAAGGATTCCGTGAATCCTCCCCCGCTGCCTTTCCGTCGGTCAGCGGCCCTTAACAATAGCTGCCCTTTCAGCTACCGGTTACTTGCAAGTCCAAACCAAACCAAACCAAACCTCCCCCGCTGCCTTTCCGTCTGTCAGCGGCCCTTACTGATAGCTGCCCTTTCAGCTACCGGTTACTTGCAAGTCCAAACCAAACCAAACCTCCCCCGCTGCCTTTCCGTCGGTCAGCGGCCCTTGCCGATAGCTGCCCTTTCAGCTACCGGTTACTTGCAAGTCCAAACCAAACCAAACCTCCCCCGCTGCCTTTCCGTCGGTCAGCGGCCCTTACCGATAGTTGCCCTTTCAGCTACCGGTTACTTGCAAGTCCAAACCAAACCAAACCTCCCCCGCTGCCTTTCCGTCGGTCAGCGGCCCTTACCAGTAGCTGCCCTTTCAGCTACCGGTTACTTGCAAGTCCAAACCAAACCAAACCACCCCCGCTGCCTTTCCGTCGGTCAGCGGCCCTTACCGATAACTGCCCTTTCAGCTACCGGTTGCTTGCAAGTCCAAACCAAACCAAACCTCCCCCGCTGCCTTTCCGCCGGTCAGTGGCCCTTACCGATAGCTGCCCTTTCAGCTACCGGTTACTTGCAAGTCCAAACCAAACCAAACCTCCCCCGCTGCCTTTCCGTCGGTCAGCGGCCCTTACCGATAGCTGCCCTTTACGCTACTTGTTACTTGCAAGTCCAAACCAAACCAAGACCATGCTCTGTGCGGTCAGACGTCTCTGATCGGCTTACCAGCGGTCACTACGGGGCCCCCCCCTTTTTTAAAAGATACATACCGTTTCTCCGCTGGTTAGGAGGTCGTTCTCTGCCCCCGCAGTAAGCGACACGAGAAGCGGAGTTCCTCCAGAGAAATCCTGGGGCGCGCCTTAGGAAGTCCGCCCCCGAGCCGGTCCCACGGCTGGCAGAGAAGTCCCTTCGTGGTCGCCAATTGACACACGGAGCCAGACTCTAAAACTCAGAGACAGAGTGAGTTTTAAAGTAGGTATGTTTATTCGGCCAGACGCATGTGGGACATTTCCCCAAATACATGCGTGCCCCTTGCTTACACACGTGTTCTTTTATCCCCTGGAGTGTTACATATGCATTAAGTTTCCTCATGGGTCATTTCCTGGCTCCCCTCCCTCTCCGCTCTGTATGCTAATCAGCTTGTCGGTCCTCTGCGCCTGCGCAGCTGTCTCTGGTGGTCGTCCCAGGCTTCAGGGGTCGTAAAAGGGATGAAGTAAGAATGGTCTTCTTCAGGCTGACTTTTCGACCCCACTGCTTTGCACATGCCCATTGATTCCTTGGCCACGGTCCAAGCCAGGGGCCAGGATCCATCTGTTTCCAGAACATAAGGGGCCCCATATTCAGTTGTCTTTACACCCTGTATCCTGTTTTCCATATACATTCCTTCTCCTTATCAGGTCTCTCCTTGCTGCTCTGCACGTAGTCTCTTCCTTTCCCATAGGCCAGGATACGGTATATTCTCACGTAACATAGGGATGTGGCCCTAAGCAATATCCATTATTTTATATGCCTATTACTATTCAATACCTTATAATTTCTATGATTAATATCTTCTAATTCTAACCCCATGTTTCAAAAGGAGGCTCAGAAATCTATGGCCAAAGCCAAACTAAAAGCAAGGATTGTGGCAGTCACCATGTGAGAAAACAATTACAAGAAAAAAATCAAAAACACACAAACACTACTCCTAGGTATGACAGTAGTAGAGACCAGGGAACAGAAAAAAAAAATAAAACCCCAATACAAACCAAGTCTCAGGAGCATTCCAGGAATGTCTGCTTTTACTGTAAGAGCAAAGGACATTATAAGAGAGATTGTCCTAAGAGAGCAACAGATCTGAAAATCTTCTGAGAGATGAGCAAAGAAGAAGAATGGGGATATTAGTGGCTCTATTTTTTAAGGGAAAAATACCATCTAGAGTCTGTGATAACTTTAAATTGGGTCCCCAAGAAAAAGAATTAAAATTTGTAGTAGACACAGGGGCAAAAAGAACCTGTCTGTTAAATGTTCTAAAATATTATAGTGTGAGCAAAGATACTGTAAAAGTAACAAGAAAAAAAAATTTAACAAGGAAGTTTGGGCTAGAGAAGGAAATAGGGAAGGATGCTTCATACTGAGCAAATGTCTTAACTGAGCTGTTGATTCAGCTAATTCTTTTCCCATTACTGTGTACAAGTAGTTTAAATTATTTCTTCCAATTTGCATTGTGATTTTTCATCTTGAAATTTGTAACTTGCTATACTCTAAAGTTGAGAAACTAGTTTACAGCTGTGACATAGCCAGACCTACTTTTAATTTATTTTGAATCGATGCGAGGCTGTTCAATCAAGTGGTTCTCAGTGTGTAAAGTTAAACTAAAGGTAACACCAGCTGCTTGGCAGGTCAATGAGAAACATTTTTTCTTCCAGCCAGTCCTTTTACATGTACCCAAATGTGTTTTGCTTTTTTAGTTTTTTATTTTGTTTGTGTTTCTGGAAGTGCTGACTACTTGCAGTGCACCTAGAACAGCAGCTAGAGTTGTGCATGCATAGCACTTTTGAAAAATAGAGCTCATTTTTTTGACCTCGAATGGCTACATATATAAATGGGAACACACAAAGCTGGATGATGAAAAGGTTTCAGTATCTTCTAATGTAAGCTGTTAATTTGTTACTTTCAGCATTGCTGTAGGTGTGTGACACACACACATTAAAAAAAAAAAAAAAAAGATGGTGGGGGGGAATCTCTGCTTGCTGTAGTTTTATTTCTGGAATGAGTTAGACAGCTATGAAGAAGTTGTGGGTTCCTTGTGTGGTTTACCCAAGCCTGCAAGGACGGCTTGGTCGTGATTCCCTCTGTGCTGCAAGTAGCCCTGCAGCGTGGCAGCAGTAGCTTGCCTCTAGTGAGTTTGCAGGCAGGGTGCTTCACCACTGCAGTGCTCAGGTGCTGTTTCCTATTGTGTCATTAAAGCTTAAATTCAAGAGTGCCTCTTTCCATCCAATTATTGTTTGTACCACAGGAGCCTCTTTGAACAGTGTTTCCTAACGGTCAAAAAGAAAGTATAGCAGAGACAAATTCCTTACTTTCCGTCTCTCCCCACTGTATTCATGTTTTGTCCATTCTCTCTTCAAAATATGGATTTGTAAAACTTGTGCTCTGTGTCCTCAGATGCCCTTCCCAAATCAAACCTTGGCTTCTTTGCAAATTGCATTGCACTAACTAGCATTGTCTTAATTTTTTTGGTGCAAGCAGGATCACTTTGGAAGTAAGTTGTTGTTTACCTTGTTCTTACAACCTTTTTGAGCTTGTGAATGGGAAAAATTGTGATAGAAAAACAAGTCTTTAGTTTTAGTTCTGTGTCAGCTGTGAGTGGCTAGTAGCCTTGGTGGAGAGTGCCATGAATTGCATGCTTGCAGAACGCACATAACAAAAGTAATTTAATTTGTAAAGAAGTTGAAAAAAAAAAAAAAAGGAAGGGGTGATTGGCAGACTTACCTCTCTGAGACATTGGAATGTGGACTGATGTTAGAAAGTGGACTGATGCTGGAATGTGGATGTTAAAATGTGAAGAGAGAGAAAGAGAGGGAGAGAAAAAGAGAGAGGGAGGCGAAAGACAGAGTTAAACTCAAGACTTTTAAAAAAAAAATAAATAAATAAATAATCGAAAGGGACCACCACTAGAGATAAGATCATGGCAGAGATCGCTGACTTTCACAAAGTGATTTATTTGTTTAAGCAAGAACTCTTTTCTCTTTCTGGCTTTTTGTTGTTAAGAAGAGGAGGCTTTTTGTTCTGAAGAATGGGTTAAATGTTGCCCAAAAAGTAAAAAGCAAGAGATGTGATACATGTCGTGTTAAAATTGGCCTGGTCTTTCTATTTAACTACTTATAGCTCACAAGAAGAAGAATTGGCCTCTGCAGCTATTAAAACATCGGGACACAAGAAGAAGAAGCGGCCGTAGAAAAAGCTTTTAGTTAAACCCAGAAAGTTTTGAAGAAAACTAATGGTAAAAGTTAATGCAGTATTGTCTTTCTTTTAACACTGTGTTATTAAGAAGTCCTTTCCAGGTACCACTAAAGCAGCAATCTGAACCACAGAAAGAGGGTGAATTCACGACAGCAAAATCAAAGAACTTGTGAAGAACCTTGAAGAATGGACTATCACATCTAAACCGGGTGATACCAAATTGACTTTCGATTGGGACTGGGTGGTAATAGTTTGGGAAAACCCAAATGAACCAAGGAAAGTACAAAGAATAACACCTAACTGAGAAATAAGGCAAAGCTTACATCACTGGTTTTAAGCACTGCCTAAATAAGCCCTCAGACGCCTCCGACACCACCTTAGGAGAGGAACATTGCCACTTCAAACAGGAAGATCAAGATTATTTTAATCAGAGTTCTCACATTCTGGCCTTAGCCTGTGACTTGTACAAAGAAGAAGGGAAATTACCATCAGTATTATACTGTATACTTTATTTGATTCATCCCAGTGCTGGACACGCTAACTGGGTTATAAGTAAATGTTCAAATTATGAGAATGATTGGTATTGGACCTCACAAAATCTATGTTCTCAATTCAATAGGTATTGAGTACTGAATCTATCCCCTCTACAGATAGAATTCAAAGCAACTGAGGTAATAACTTTGTTTTGTGGATGGGAATTATCAGTGCCTGTTGACTGAGAGATACCTGCGGAATGGTAAGAAACCTCAGTTAAGGAGTGTTAAAACGGACTTGCATAAAAATATTTAGTAAAAAGAGTAACAAAGGAAACAGAGGGCAAGCCTGGATTGACCACTGTACTCGCCACCAAGAAGATCACACATACCTGCTATGGGAAGCAACTCCATAGGCAGGGGAGGTGGGGGTATAAGCCATACCAGACCTCTGTTATTCCTGTTTCTGTCTCTCATTTGTTGTCTTTTACCTTTTGGGATACTGGCAAGATCGTGTCACAAATGCTACAAAAAAATATTACATAGAAAGAAACCAAAGTTCCTTTTTGTTACACACCCCCATGTCAACAGCCACTGTTATAACCCATCCAAACTGAGTACCTGCAAAAAAAAAAAAAAATTGGGGAAAAATATTGAATTACAAGGAACTTAGGAAAAAGTGGTAATAGATGGGGCATTGAATGTCCAAAATGAGAGAGATGGATTTGTTTTACATTTGATTTCAGGAATACAGTCCAAGATTTGGCAAAAAGGCCATTAGTAAACAAAAAAGTGAAACCAGCACAGCAATCTCCCTCTGTATTAAACCCAAATTATATACTGAATCGTACTATAAGACTCCAAGCAGTCATAGAGAAGATAATAAACAAAGCCGCTCAGGCATTAGAATTAAAGAAATAACCCAGATACCGGTCCAAATGTGGGAAAACAATGTTAAAAACTAACTGATGGAGTAATGTATTGAAGAATAGATAGTGGAAGAAATCAGGATTACAACTGTTCTGATGTTTCTTCCTTGTTTAATCCCATCTTTTATTTGATTACTAACATAGTCTAAAGAATGCAATTAGATAAGAAATATTGCTCAAGCCAAAGGATTTATAAAGAATAAGAGGAGGGATTGTGAAAAATGCATGTTTTATGATTGGCTTTTCGCAAATATTAAATTGAATACTATATGTATTATGTTATATTGATTAGAAGTGCTGTATTAACATTTTAATAGTATGGTATATGTAGTTTTGTAGTTAAAATAGAGCCTATGTATGTGGGGTTTTTTTTTTTACTAGCTCAAGCAAGAGATGAGATAATGAAGAAACTCTTCACACAGAGATGACAATGATGGGGGCCCATAAAGAATTACTGCCTCCTTATCGGAAAAGACAAACATTCTTCCACCTTCTCTCCGTCTTTATGGAACCACCAGGATTAAGGGGAAGAAGTTGACAAAAACCAGAAAAGTTCTTAATTTGCAAGGAATTTATGCATCATGTATGAGATGTATGAATATGCAACAGGCTATTGCTTTTAAAGATTATTCCTTTGTTCACAAGGCATGCTTATTGGGCTTAAGTGTCCGAGAGCATCCGGACGTCCATAATTCTTTGCTTTTTATTGTCTTGTAATTGTCCTAACTCTAAATTTTCATTACTCTAATTGTATTACTATTTTTATAACTATTTTATTATAATTAAACTTTTAAAATTTTAAAAACCAAGTGATTGGCGTTTATAACAGGTACCAATCCGAAAATGGGAAAACAGTGTTGGAAACTAACTGGAAGGGTAAGGAACTGAGGATAGGATGGTGGAATAAATTAGGATTCTTTATTTTATGTGTTACAACTGTTTTGATATTTCTTCCTTGTTTAATCCCATGTTTTATTTGATTACCAACATAGTCCAAAGAATCCAAGTGGATAAGAAATATTACTCTAGCCAAATGATTTATAAAGAATAAGAGGGGGGATTTTGAAAAATGCATATTTTATGATTGGCTTTTTGCAAATATTAAAATTAATATTATATGTGTAATGTTAGAAAGTTATGCTGTTTTAATTCTCTTAAGTAGTGTGTTAAATATAGTTTTAGGTGATAATATAATGTTAAAATAGAAACTCTGCGATGTAAGATATTTGTTTACTAGCTCAAGAAAAGGGATAAGATAATCAAGAAACTCTTCGCACAGAGATAACAGCGACATGGCACATAAAGAGTTACGGCCTGCTTATCGGAAAAGACAAACATTCTTCCACCTTCTCTCCATCTTTATGGAACCACCAGGATAAAGGGGAAGTATGGGTATTCTTAGTTCAGTCAGAGAGAAAGAGAGAGGTTTTCTAACCAGGCAAGAGCCTGGGAAACAGTTGAGAAAGAATGTAAATAATTCTCTAATCTCTCTTGTTGTTCACATTATTTATAGATAGGTTCTGCTACCGTGCGTCATTCACTGCACACCAATGGTGTGAGACGTTTTTACTTTAAGACCAATGAAATTAGTCCGCACGATGTTCTCTACATATAGAGCAGTGCATTTGAAATAAATCAGTTCATTTCTTGCCTTCTGAATTGGAGTCATTGAAACATGGGATTAGAACTAGAAGATATTAATCATAGAAATTATAAGGTATTGAATAGTAATAGGCATATAAAATAATGGATATTGCTTAGGGCCACATCCTTATGTTACGTGAGAATATACCGTATCCTGGCCTATGGGAAAGGAAGAGACTACGTGCAGAGCAGCAAAGAGAGACCTGATAAGGAGAAGGAATGTATATGGAAAACAGGATACAGGGTGTAAAGACAACTGAAAAATGGGGCCCCTTGGCCCCTTATGTTCTGGAAACAGATGGATCCTGGCCCCTGGCTTGGACCGTGGCCAAGGAATCAATGGGCATGTGCAAAGCAGTGGGGTCGAAAAGTCAGCCTGAAGAAGACCATTCTTACTTCATCCCTTTTACGACCCCCGAAGCCTGGGACGACCACCAGAGACAGCTGCGCAGGCGCAGAGGACCGACAAGCTGATTAGCATACAGAGCAGAGAGGGAGGGGAGCCAGGAAATGACCCATGAGGAAACTTAATGCATATGTAACACTCCAGGGGACAAAAGAACACGTGTGTAAGCAAGGGGCACGCATGTATTTGGGGAAATGTCCCACATTCGTCCGGCCGAATAAACATACCTACTTTAAAACTCACTCTGTCTCTGAGTTTTAGAGTCTGGCTCCGCGTGTCATCATTCTGTTCCCGTCCTGCTCAACAGCGGCAGGGAAGAAGTTGACAAAAACCAGACAAATTCTTAATTTGGAAGGAATTTATGCATCATGTATGAGATATATGAATATGCAACAGGTTATTGCTTTTAAGGGTTATTCCTTTGTTCACAAGGCATGTTTTTGACAGCTTAGTGCCCAAAAACGTCCAGACGTCCGTAGTTATTTGCTTTTTATTCTCATAGTGTCCTAATCCTCATTGTCCAAATTTTTATTACTATTTTTAATAACTATTTTATTACTAATAAACTTTTAAGATTTTTTTTAAAAAAAGTGATTGGTGTTTTTCACAACTCCACTTCTGCTGGCGTGATGTCCCTGGTTTTGGACAGGCAGCTGTGGAATTCACCCTCAAGGCAACTCAAAGATTGCTACTGCAGCTTCTCAGAGCCTAGAAAGAAAAAAGCTAAAAAGTGTCAGGAAAACTAATCCACAAATGGCAGAGGTTTATGTCCAAAAAGGAGACAGAGGAGTCCTGCAACTTTATTCGAATACAGGGAAAAGTCCACTGCTGCACACGCCCACGAGGTCATCTCTCTCCCAGAGTTTAGGAGGGTACAGCCTCCTTTTATCCTTAACTCTCGGCTGCATGTTGCCCTCTTTATTTCCCCATTGGCTGAGGTACTAGGAAGGGACAGCCTTCTCAAACCACTTACCACATATTCCTCCTTGAACCTGTCATTTTACCACAAAGTTCAGGAACTCAAGCCTGTGCAGACCCACTTGACTGTTTCAGGAGCCAAACCGTCTGGGCTCTGCAACAAACCTGCTGCCCAAAGTTGGTAGAGCCATTAAGACCCATTTCAAAGACGTTAACACCCATACCTTTACCCATCAAATTGTTTGTAAAGTCATTAGCACAAATCTTCCCTCTCAAAAGGAAAGAATAACCTTGGCCTGAACAAAGACCAAGCAGCAAATACAATGTCGCAAAAAGCCTTGAAAAAACCCGGGCAGTAAGATTTTATAAATGCCTGCGATCACATCCCCGCCCCCCTCGCCCCCTCTCCCCCGCCCCGGCTGCAGGGTCATAAAGATACAGTAACAATTTTTGGGCATACATTTGATTCAAAGAAAATCACTTGACAGCACAGCATAAACAGTTAAGAAAGCATTCCTTTATTTGGTAGTGGAAGCATGCTGAATGGTTGGATTGCATTTGAGGAACAGGCATGATGGGGGACCTCTGCTACTGACAGTTTGACTATCAACAACTGTAACCTGCTGAAACCATGGAACAGGGGGCCGTTGTGGGGAGGTGACACACTACTCTCAAAACCACATCCAAGATTACTGCTCATGCTCTAAAAAGACACATCAGAGAAGGGGCCATGCTAAAAAGTTCCTGGAACATGCAAACTAGTTTGGGGAAATGTTTGAATATGTATAATGGTTTATGAATATGTATTTGACCCATGCAATAGAGTGGGTGTATAAGAAGAGTTGCTATTGTGAGCCAGTGTGTGTCTGGCTACAACTACATACCCAGTGCTGTTACTTTTGCTTTATTGATTTTGTCCCCTATTGTCCTTTATTAATTTTTTTTTTTTTAATTCAGCTGAGGAGTGGCATCCATTGCTCACAACTGGGGACTTGTTCCAGGATGGAAACCTAGACTCCATGGCCCTAGGGGATTCTGAGCTGGAGGTGTTCCCTGCTGAGTTTGGCGGCTCACTCGGCTTCTTCTGGTGTCATCGGCGATTGCAGGCTGACACCCCATGGACAAGAAGGGACTCATAAAGCAAAAGAAAGAAAAGAAAATAGGCTCCCTAAGAAACCGCAGCAACTAGCCCACAATTCTTGTACATGAAGACCTGGACAGGAAAAGGGATTGTAAGTACTGTATTCGGGGGGCAGGGCATGGGGGATTGACTGGTGTGTGTGAGATGCAGACTGGACAATCCGGATCTGCGAAGTGAGTGTAGTCTTTCTAGCTGCAGTTCCATATCTACACGAGGAGACCGGTTGGCAAAGAGACAAAGAGAAAGGTAAAGAGTGAGTGGTCCCCTGGGGTAACTGGGACTGGATCCCAGGGAGGGGTTGGAGCCCAGGAAAGGGAGCAAAGGATTTCCTAGGCAATCCACCAGGAAATAGGGTATGAGAGTGAGGGTCCCCAATCCCAAAAGGAGTGCCAGATTAAGGGTTGGGATCCATGGAGGTTAGGAAAATTCCTACAGATGGGAAGTGTAGAATTGAGGGTTAGGAAAATATCCTAGGGATCCTATACCCAAGAGCATCTGGGGTTGGCCAACAACATTTTCAATTTTATTGATAAGACTCTGTTTGGCTGGCAGATCTGGGGAAAAGCAGATCACTAGATATCTACCCTAAGAGTTTAGGAGGAGTTCTGCTGTCCTTTAGCACATGGAAGGGGCAGACAGCATTTATATGCCCCAAATTAAAGCATTTTATTTGATTAGTAATACCCGCAGGTGAATGTTAACAAGAAATTTGAAAGTAAAGGTACCTTATTGTTGTGTTGTCACTTTGTTGTGGTCATGGAATGAGTGAGAATAAGACATGTCATAGACAAAAAGCGAGTAATTGCGAGTAAATGAGTACACGTTATATCAGTTGTTGATCTGAAGTTCAAACTTATTATCTGGAGGGTGGTGGATTGTATTACTGGCAAAGAAAAATTTTCTGTGCTTAGCGTGAGAAACAACTGTGAAGAGTAAGTGGTGTGCAAGCTGCCGGAAGAGTGAGTTAGAGAAAAGAAATAGGGATCAGGGACGAATAGGTCAGGTCCCGGGAAGATGGGACAAGGAATAAGAAAGGTTGGAAGAAAAAAGGAGCAAAAAGGTGCTGGCGGATATACCCCAGAACAGTCCACTGGGAATTAAGTTAGCTAACTGGGATAGTAATCCATGTACAAAAGGAAAAGATAAAGTCAAAATGATTCGGTATTGTATGATAGAGTAGATGAAATAAGACCCGATCATCTCTATTGGCCTAGGTACGGCTCCTTTGAGGGTTGGATTTGTCAAGCTTTAAACATATTTATAAACACAAAAGAATCTTTCACTCCTGAGGAAAGCAAATATGCCTCCTGCTGGATGGGAGAAATTTGGCCCCTGGGAGTAAATGTTTTTAAGGCATCAGAAGCCTCAGAGATAGAGCGAGCAGAAGAAAAGAAGGAAAATAAGTGGAAATCACTGGAGGCATTACCCCCCCATACCCTTTCCCTCCAGCAGTCCCTGCCCCTCCAGCGATTCCCACTCCTCTGGTGGCTCCCGCTGCTCCACCAGCTCCCATTCCCACCAGTGGGGGATCATATCAAAACAGTAGGGGAAGTTCAGCAAAAACTCGAGGGCCGCTTGATAATTCCTCCCCTGCCACCACTCTTCAGCAAGGGAGAAAGGTCCTTCCTAAGGTTATGATGATTGAGGAACAGAAAGGCTGGTCTGATTTGGAAAGAGATTAAGAAGTCAGCTTATTTCCTTTAAGGGAAGTACCTATGGAAGAGGCTCAAGGGGGGGGGGGGGGGGGGGGGGGGGGGGATATAATTTGTAAATGCTCTTTTGACCACTTCAGAAGTCAGAAATTTTAAAAGGGAAATTAAAGGGTTATTAGAAGATCCCATAGGTTTAGCTGAACAATCAGACCAATTTTTAGGTCCCAACATTTTTACTTGGGAAGAAATGCAGTCAATAATGAGTATTATATTTTTCCAAGAGGAGAGGCAGATGATTAGGGTTGCTGGAATGAAAATTTGGGAAAGAGAAAGTCAACAAGGCCAACCGAGGGACCAGAAAATGCCAATAGCACCTCTTAACTGGAATCACAACAGTGCAGCAGGACAAGGAAATATGAATTATTATTGTAATCTGATAATCAAAGGGATAAAAGAGGCAGCACCCCAGAGGCCAAATGTTAACAAAGCTTTTGATAGGCAGCAAAGAAAGGAAGAAACTCCAACTGAATGGTTAGACAGGCTCCGGAAGAACATGTGGCAGTACTCTGGGATAGATCCCAAAAATATAGCGGGACAAGCCCTATTAAGGGTTAACTTTGTCACCCATGCCTGGTCAGATATTAGGGAAAAGTTGGAAAAAATTAAGAACTGGCAAAATAAGGAATTAAATGAATTATTAAAAGAAACCCAAAAAGTTAATGTACAGAGGGATGAAGAAAAAGTCAAGGTAAAAGCTAAAATTATGATAGCCACCATGTGAGAGAGTAACTCCCCAAGGGATCCGAAGACTCCAGGTACTATTCCCAGATTTTCAGGCTTCAGAGATAGAGAAAGGGGAGGAGACAGAATCCCGGCACAATCAAAATCTCAAGAGCAAACAAAAAATGTCTGGTTTTATTGTGGAGAAGAGGGACACTATAAGAGAGATTGCCCTTGCCTAAAGAAAAACCTGGAAGTATTACAAGAGCGATAATCAGAAGAATCAGCAGACTAGGGATGTCAGGGGCTCTGTTTTCTGGGGGATAAATACCATCTAGAGTCTTTGATAACTTTAAAAGTAGGCCCCCAGGGGGAGGCGTTAGAATTTATAGTTGATACTGGGGCAGAGAGAACTTGTGTAGTTACTATTCTGAAGGAGTGTAATGTAAGTAATAAAAGTAACGGGAGCTAAAGGAGAAGGTTTTAAGGTTCCTGTAATCAAAAATGTAGTAATTGAAGGGGAAACTAGAATAGAGGTGGGAGATGTCTTATTAGTCCCTGGAGCAGGTTGCAACTTTTTGGAGAGAGACTTCCAGGTACAATGAGGAATGGGGGTTATACCTGAAGAAGGGAAAATGACAGCTAAAGTGCCAGAACTCTGCCAAGAAGATGAAGGAAAAATTTAAAAATAAGTTTGGGCTGAGGAAGGAAATAGGAGAGGATTGGATATTGACCCCAAAAGGATAATGAATGAGAGCGAAGAATGTCCCATATGTGTGCGTCAGTACCATATATGATTAGAAGGGAGAGAAGGCTTAAAGCCAGTAATAGAAAGATTGATAAAGGATTGGACATTGTAACCTTGTATGTCTCCTCATAACACCCCTACTCTCCCAATAAAGATATCTGATGGGACTTATAGATTAGTACAAGATTTAAGGGGAGTTAACAAAAGAACCCAGACCCACTACCCAGTGGTACCTAATCCCTATACCCTTTTAAGTAAAGTCCCACTTCAACATCAGTGGTTTAGTGTGCTGGATCTTAAAGATGCATTTTGGGCTTGTCTGTTAGCAGAAAATAGTAAAAATATTTTTGCTTTTGAATGGGAGGATCCAAGTACCAGATGAAAACAGCAATTAAGATGGACAAAACTGCCACAGAGGTTTACTGAGTCTCCAAATTTGGGCAAGCTTTAGAAGAAATATTACAGAACTTCCTTACTCCTCCTGGAATACAGATTACCAATATGTAGATGACCTTTTATTATCAAGAGAAGCCAAAGCTGAAGTTAAGGAGGCTACTATAAAACTTCTGAATTTTCTTGGGGAAAAAAGATTGAGAGTATCAAAAGGGAAATTGCAATTTGTGGAGTCAGAGGTGAAATACCAGGGTCACTTAATAAGTAAAGGTAGCCAAAAACTAAATCCTGAGAGGATTGCAGGAATTTTTTCCCTTCGCCCCCCTTCTTCAAAGAAAGAAGTTAGAAAACTGCTTGTATTATTGGGATATTGTCGGCTATGGATGGAAGGATATACTAAGGCTGTGAAGTTTTTATATGAAAAGCTGACAGAGAAAGTGACATAAAGTGGACCAGAGATGATGACAGTAAATTAGAGGAAGTGAAATTGAAACTAGCCTCAGTATCATCTTTGAGTTTACCCTAATTTGAAAAGCCCTTTTATCTGTAGAAAAAATAATGGTGTTAAAGAAATGAAAAAATATGGAAGACTCATTTGAAAAAGCAAAATTGATTTATGAAAAAAATGAGCAAATAATGAAAATTAAAAACCAAGAATTATTGCTCAAGCCACATGATTTATGAAAAAGAAAAGGTATTGTGATAAACACATAATATAGTTTTGGCTTTCATAAATATTCAAGTGGATGCTATGTGTTGCGCATTATAATATAATGTTAATTTTTGCAGAAGTAGCTTTGTTATGGAGATATAGTTGTGAATTCCCCAAGCCGTGCCCAAAGTCTGTCCCCTTTCTTATGTAAGCTCATAATTTCTTGGATTTTTGGTCCTTTATGTGTTTGTTGAATAAGATTGTCATCTACTGTCCGTTGTTCGGAACTGCATCCCTTTTTTTTTTGTGATGTCAGGTGTGTTATATGATTCCAGTGTCTTCCTCATCAGTTTCTCTGCTTGACTTCCCATGCTTGCGCATGTGCTGTTAATTTGTGCTGACTTATCCACCTCTTATCTTGGTAATATGAGACTTATGCAATTAACTGCAGCCAAGTGGAATCTAGGTTTCTTTTAACTGGACTTGTTTCCACTAATTTACTGTTCTGAAGGTCTAAAGTCATTGTAATCAAGCCACAGCTGGTGAGGTTTGCTCAACTTCTCAGTCCCTTGTTATCAATGTTCTACTACGAGCTAATAGTCTCAATAGCAATTAAAACAAAGCTATGAATGTTGGTTATATGGTAAAACTATAGATTGAAAGTTGCAAAGTTTAGGCAAAATCAAGTAAGTAAAGCTAAATTATAAAATGAAAGCTACAGTGTTTAGGGAAACTACAAAAATGAGTAAAAACAAAATACCAATGCAGGCAAAACCCCCAAAATTCTTTGTTTAACTCCTTTCTCATTGATGTGGAATACAATATCATTATGAATCACCCTAGGACAGCATCCAAAGGACAGCTATGAAGATGGTGAAGTTCTTGAGGGGAAGTTGTATGAGGAGCAACTAAGGTCACTTGTTCTGTTCAGCCAGGAGAAGAGACTGTGGTGAGACCTCATTGCAGTCTACAACTTCCTCATGGGGGGAAGAGGAGGGGCAGACACGGATCTCTTCTCTGTGGTGTCCAGTGACAGGACCCAAGGGAATGGCCTGGGGTTGTGTCAGGGGAGGGTAAGGTTGGGTATTAGAAAAAGGTTCTTCACCCAAAGGGTGGTTGGGCACTGGAATGGGCTCCTCAGGCAAGTGATGACAGCACCAAGCCTGACAGAGTTCAAGAAGCATTTGGACAATACTCTCAGTCACATGGTGTGACTCTTGGAGATGGTCCTGTGCAGGGCTAGGAGTTGGCCTCAGTGATCCTTGGGGGTCCCTTCCAACTCAGCATATTGTGTGATAACTGTTAATAAGCCACTGTAGTAGAGAAGATGCAACATTTCTCTGTTTAATTTTGTTTTGCAGTAACTATTAGTTCTAAGTCCTTAACTGGCACAAACCTAGTATTGTAGAACACTTATAATTTTTGATGCAATAAGATCATCTGTATTGCATAATATTATATCACTTAAGTGCTCTATGGTGGGAATTAATGCTGAATCCAAAACTTGGAAGAGTTTCTAACTTTGTAGCTTTCATATAACACTATAGAAGCAAACCAATGAATGTTGCTTGGGAAATAATTGCCATTATGCAATATTTTACTTGTACTTTCAGTTCATGCACAATCATACTGTTAATCTTTCCTGAAACCAGCATGCATTGCCTGTTTGTTCAACATGATATTAACAGTACTATTTTAATTTGGTAAACTTGTGGATGTAAAGTATATTTTGTAAGTTAACATTCTCTGTGTTTTTAGGTAACTATGCTTCATGCTGCATTAGAACAAGAAAGAACCAGAATTGATAAAATATAATGTATTCTTATTTTCTGTAGCTATAAGTTTATATTTTTTTCAAGATGGTCTCAGTTACATCAAGTAATGTGGTATTCTCATTCTCTGAACAGAGAGAGACATGATTATCTCTCCCAGGATTTTTCCTGGGAAGTTGTGAGACACAGTGAGAAAGCTCAGAGAAAGAAGAAAACAATTCTTATCTCTATTCACTGCGCCTGTTGTTTGGCACATGTGGAATGTGTTATGGAGATTGTTTACAGAAGAGTGATTTGTTAATTGGACACCGGTGATGGTTGTTTGGATTGATTGGCCAATTGGGTCAAAGCTGTGTCGTGACTGTCTGGAGACAGTCACAGGTTTTTCTTTAGTATCTTTTTAGCATGATATCGTATAGTATAGTATTAATGCAATATAATTTAGTTTAATAAAAGCAATTTATTCAGCCTTCTGCAATATGGAGTCAGAGTGCATTATTCTCCCTTCGAGGGTCACTGCTTCAATAAAGTAATGTGCTTTGAACTGACTTATTAGCTCTGGATTTTTTTCAGATATTAAAAAAAAAAAAAAATCTGTAGTGATTCATATTGCAAGGAAAAAAAAAACAGGAGCAAACCTAAACCACAGTTTTGGCAAGTAGAACTTTGCTCATTTTGTGTTTTGAAACTTCTTGAAGTATGCTGGTAAATAAACAGCAAAACCAACAAATTCCTTTCACACTCTTATTGTGTGTACCTAAATAACTTAGTCTTCTTGACATTTTTTGCCACGTGTTCTGCCACGTATTCTATATCTTATTTCTGTATATAGTCAAGTGTTTGTAGGAGATTCAAAGCAAATTATGCTGAAACATGAGTGATAAGATCCATGTCTTGCTGATTGCGCATATGCTGTTTTGTTCAACTTGGCCGCGAATGCATCTCGTGTTAGTGAATTTCAGTTGTCTTTCATATAAATAGTATGCTGCTTAAACTTCTGAGGACTGAGAGTGTAGTTATTTGGTCCTATGAGAAATAGGATTTATACTTGCGAATTACTGTTTTGCAATTAATTGTAATAAATTAACAGAATAAGAACAAAAGAATTGAGAAAAAAACTTGGTCTTTGTTTCATGTCTCATAATTACTACAAAATCATTCCCTCTCTTGCTCATTTTGTTCCCCCCTCCCTGTCTAATATGCTACTATCTTTACACATCATTCTCTTTTTAAAATTCAGTCTCATCTACCTTTCAGGGATCATCATTACTGTTGTTATTATTCTCTCCTATAATCTGCCCAGTCTGTCCAGAATAACCCTTCTAATACTACTAATTTTCTTGTGGTATTGTCTTTAATAACATTGGATTTGCCTTCTTTATTGAAATACTAGGAAGTCCTTTTAAAAAAACCCCAAACAACTAAAAATGTGTGAGTGGGTTCAAAACAAAAAAGAAGAAGGAAAAAAAAAGGCAAGCAACAAACCAGTATGGGTTTTAACCCCAGATGTTACCTCAGTTTTGTATATAGCTATATTTGGTGTTCAGATGGAGGGAAATGCAAAACATGAGTTAAAAAGCTCCGAGTGATCTTCTAGCCAGAGTGTGCCACCTAATTTTAAAATTCTTTGTAGCTCCGTTTTGGTATTTTATATAATATGCTGGTTCTTATTTAAGGATCACATTTGACCTGAAAACCAGTTTGATTGCAATAATATTGGGGACTTCAGGAATTATAAATAAATTCATTTAAGATGCAAATTCCTAATATATCTAACATTACAGCATAATTTCAAATGTGAATCCCAATGGGAGTATCAGGTTTTCCTAGTAGATGGTAGTCTTAAAAACTGGAATAGTTATACAAGCTAACAAAACCATACATTTTTATTGAAGAAGCTAATTTTAAAAAAGTGATTAATAGAACATATTGCTTTAAAATGTCTTCATTGTCTATAGATATCTTTAAGTATTGTCTTGGTATCCCTTTGAGCTGATATTAACAGATTAGATATGCAGTTGAATCTTCCTGTTAAGTAAGACTGCTGCTGCCCCTGTGGGTCCACCATTTGCTTTGATTTCTGGACAAAGTTACAGCTAGCACAAAAAAATATGCAAGACTATCGTGTGACTAGTATTCGCTGTTTTGCTTAAACAGTCAAAATAAGATGCTGTTATTAATAAGCATTATGTAGCATAATAACAATAGATGTGATGTTTCTAGAGCCAGCCCTGAAAACAGATTCGCCTCTAATAAACAAATTGAACATCTGTTCAAATGCATATGGGATCAGCAAGTGGATTATTCTGTTGGTATAGGCAATCCAGCAGTGTCTGCCGTATTTGGGGAGGAGGGGGAGGAAATGTCTAAATTCATACAACCTAATAGCTTTTAGCTTGCTGTGCATTCCTCTAACTAATATTATGACTTAGTGACTTGGTTTTGTTTACAGTCACTTCAGAATAAAGCCAAAAATACCCTCTAAGACTTTTAGATAAATATTTTGGTTTGTCTGGACTAAATTTAGGCCTATACAAAGTGTATTTTATGTTGCTCCGTTGATGTAAGTCAGGTTTTCAACAGTTCAAATTTGAGGAAGATTTTCCTATGTTAGAAGACTTCAGTAACACAGGGTTTGTTATTGCTGATTCTGTGTCCATGTCTATCGGTGTTGGGATGCCCGACACAGGAATAATGATGTTTGAACTCTAATGATTTTAGAAGGTTAATTAATTATTATATTATACTATAACTATATTACACTATTTTACACTAACAAGAACTATTACTAACTAGAAAACCCGTGACTCTCTCTTGAGAGTCACACATGGATCCAATTGGTCAATGAATCCAAAACACTATCACCAGAATCGAATCAAGCAATTACCTTGAGTAAACAATCTCCATACCACATTCCACATGGGCACAAACACAGAAGCAGCGAATGAGATAAGAATTGGTTTGATTGAATGAGATAATAATTGTTTTGATTCTCTTTTTTCTGCTTCTCTCACAGCTTCTCTCAGGAGAAATCCTGAGAAAGCTAAGTCTCTCTATGTTCAGAGGGCATGTGAATACCACACATGACTGTGGGTTCTATCCATCCTAGATGTCTTCCAGGACAGGAGGGCTGGTGTGATGTTGGCTGGTTGCTGCATCAAGAGCTCATGACTGGTGTATCTGGAGCAGTCCATTCTCATTGTCCATGGTAGTTATGGCACACAGTGGCAGTGCCATTCAGCAACCAATATTATACAATTCAATATTACAGGCTGTTCTCACCCAAAAGTCAAATCCTTTTGAGTTACACAATGTGATTCCCTGTTCCTCTGCATTACCCACCAAGCGCACACAGGTCCTTGAGCAAAAACAATCCCACAGGTGGGTTTGCCTTTGTTTGAGGCAGGATTGATCCAAACTGTCTTCCCTAACACATATCTCATATGTACCACAGGGACTTTATCCCTTTCTATGGTACGTGAAGGTTTTGATTGGGCAGGGCCAGCTCAATTGGTGAAGCCTCTAGTGTTAACTAACCAGGTGGCTGTTGTGGTTTGACACAGAAGTGAATTTTCTCAAGAAGTTGGTAGTCAAACCAATCAGTGGTCAGGTTTAGATATTGGCAACTAGAGTGACCACTGAAGGCATGGACACACCTCTGAGAACACAGGGGTTTAAAAGCAAGAACTCCCAGGGGAACTGTCTCTCTTTAGTTCTGATCGTCAAGGTGGGCCGGGGTGAAGGGATTAGAACTGGGCCAGAAAGAGACGGGGGGGTGGGGGGGTGGGGGGGGTGTGGGGGAGATGCCCAGTCATAAGAGTTGGCGTTCTGGGCAGAGATTTCAGCCGTCTGGGGAGTCTGAACTTTTAACCCTTTCCTGGGAAATGAAAGCTTTGTAAAATATCACTCCTCATCAATTTGAAGTAGAAGAGAGACAGTCTGGGATCCGAGATGTTAGAAGAAGAAATTTTTGGGTAGAAGGAAATGATGAAGTTGCTTGTGGCTGGACGTTTCTTGTTAGCCATAGACTGAACCAAATTCTACTGCAACAGAGACTGCATTTTAGGGGGATGCAGTAGTGAACCAAGAGACCTGCTTCAGCAACTACCAACACAGGAATGGAGACAACAGAGAAAAGCTGAGGAGGGTGTGGTGATGCCCTCTGTCTTCAGGAAGATGATCTCTGTTCTTGATACCCTTGGCCCCAGAGGAGGAAGAAAATGGGGGGGGACTCTGGTCCCAAGATGAGAAGCTGAACTGTCCGTGGCAAAGCATCCTTAAAGGAGCCCTATAGGCAGTCTGTCCATGAACAGTAGTGAGAGCACTGCAACATAGAAAGGAGAGTGTCACACTGGCAAATTTTCTCCGGGCCATTGCCATGTGTGACATGGAAACACAAGGGTGGCAATTGTGTTTCCTGGGGGAGTCTGTGGTGCAAGAGAGACTCCTCTCTCCCTTAATAGATTGAGTATTGATTATCTGAAGGGTGAGAACCTGATTGAGGGTCTGAGTTGTGTCTCACTGTAGTTTGTTGGAATTGGGGGGGGGGGGGAGGAGGAATGTTTTAGAAAGTCTTCATCCTGGATTTAGTGTGTGTGTCTTTTATAGTAGTAGTAGTTTAATAAAGTTTTTTTTTCCTTTGTTATTAAGCTTAGGCCTGCTCTGCTCTGTTCCTGATCACATCTCACAGCAATTATTTTGGAAAGGTGTATTTTCATGGGGGCGATAGCATTGCGCCAGCATCAAACCGTGACAGTGGCCTTTGCTAAATGTAGATCCCAATGTTTGAAGGTCCCACCAACCATTGCTTTCAATGTGGTTTTTAATAGTCCATTGTACCATTCAACTTTCCTAGAGGCTGGTGCATGATAGGGAATATGATACACCTACTCAATCCCAAGCTCTCTGGCCCAGGTGTCTATGAGGCCATTTTTGAAATGAGTCCTGTTGTCCGACTCAATTCTTTCAGGAGTGCCATGTCACCACAGGACTTACTTTTCAAGGCCCAAGATGGTGTTCCAGGCAGTGGCATGAGACATTGTGTGCATCTCCAGCCATCAATTGGTTGTTTCCACCATTGTCAGCACACAGCGCTTGCCTTGGCGGGTTTGTGGCAGTGTGATGTAATTGATCTGCCAGGCCTCCTCATATTTATATTTTGACTATCATCCCCCATACCACAGAGGCTTTACCTGTTTGGCCTGCTTGCCAACAGCAATTTTCACAGCTATGGATAATCTGGGACATAGTGTCCATGGTAAAATCCACCCCTTGATCACGAGCCCATCTGTTTGTTGCATCTCTTCCCCAATGACATGAGGCATCATGGGCCCACTGAGACAGAAATAATTCACCCTTCTGTTGCCAGTCCAGATCCACCTGAGACACTTTAATCTTGGCAGCTTGATCCAATTGTCTATTGCTGTGATGTTCTTCAGTAGCCCCACTCTTTGGTATGTGTGCACCTACATTATGTACTTTTACAGCCAACTTCTCTACCTGGGCAGTGATGTCTTGCCACAATTCAGCAGCCCAGATGGGTTTCCCTCTGTGCTGCCAATTGGTCTTTTTCTGTCAGTCCAGCCACCCCCACAGAGTATTTGCCACCATCCATGAGTCAGTGTAGAGTGCTGGCCATTTCTCTCGTTCAGCGATAACTAAAGCCAGCTTTCAGGTCTGCAGCCTGACTTGATGCACCTTGTCCCTCAATAACTTCTGAGACTCACTGCATAGGATTCCATACAGCAGCTTTCTATTTTTGATGTATCCCTACGATATAGCAGGAATTGTCAGTGAAGAGAGCGTATCAGGATCAGATTCTTTGTATCCCCAACTCCAGAACCCCAAGGGTCATCCTTGAGTCTCCCCAGGTACTTTTTGCCAGAGGCTCCAGGAAGGACCATTCTCTCCAGCTGTGGTGTAGAGCACATTTTTCACATCTTGTCCTGTCCTGACAGACCCAAGGGCTACTACATGAACAATCTCCTGTTTAATTTGTTCAAAAGCTTGTTGTTGTTCAGGACCCCACTTGAAATCGTTCTTCTGTGTCATGATAGAGAGGGTTTACCATCTGACTCTAGTCTGGGATATGCATCCTCCAAAAACCCACAGTGCCTAGGAAAGCCTGTATTACCTTCTTGATGACTGGTGGGGACATAGCTGCTATTTAGTTGACCACATCCATTGGTATCTGATGACATCCATCTTGCCATTTTACTCCTAAAACTTGAATTTCCTGGGCAGGTCCCTTGACCTTACATTGTTTTATGGCAAAACTGGCCTTCAGGAGCATCCAGATTATCTTCTCCCCTTTCTCAAAAAGTTCCTCTGCTGTGTTGCCCCACACAATTATGTCATCATTGTACTGCAAGTGTTCTGGAACTTCACCCTTTTCCAGTGCAGTCTGGATCAGTCCATGGCAAATAGCAGGGCTGTGTTTACACCCCTTGGGCAGTTGGCTCCAGGTGTACCAGACACCCCTCCAGGTGGAAACAAACTGTGGCTTGCACTCTACTGCTAAAGGAATGAATAAAATATGCACTAGCAATGGTGATGGTGGCACCACTTTGCTGCTTTGGACTCCAGTTCATACTGAAGTTCCAGCATGTCTGTCACAGCAGCACTCAGTGATGGTGTGACTTTGTTCCACTGTCAGTCTCCATTCTGCCTTGGACTTATGCACTGGACATATGAGGCTATTAAAGGGTAAGCAAGTCTTGCTGACCACTCTGGCTCTTCAGTTCACGAATCATCTCATGGATGGGGGTCATGGAGTCCTGGTTGGTGCAGTATTGTCGACAATGCACAGTTGTGGTAGCGATCAGTACCTGTTGTTCTTTGACCCTCAGGAGTCCCACAGGAGAAGGGTCCTCTGAGAGACCAGCTAAGGTGTTCAGCTGTCTAATTCCCTGTCTCTGCAGCAGATATCCCAAAAGCCCAACAATGCCCTTTTGGATCCTTGAATTACCCTCTCCTGATGTAATCTATGACAAGGATGCCCAGGGCCTCTGGGCCAGTCTCAGTGAGGTGTTTTTGCCATTCGTTCCCAGTCAGGCTCACTTCAGCTTCCAGTACAGTCAGCTGTTGGGATCCCCGTCATCCCAGAAACAGAGATGGATTCTGCCCCACTGTAGCTTGATGGCACCAGCGTACATTGTGCACTGGTGTCAACTAAAGCCTTATACTATTGTGGGTCTGATGTGACAGGCCATTGGATCCACACAGTCCAATAGATCCTATTGTCACTTTCTTCCACCTGGCTGGAGGCAGGGCCCCTCTAGTTCTGGCCATAGCACTCGTTGATTACCTCTTGTCAATATGACCTGGAGGTCCCTTCAAGAGGATCAGAAGTAACATCAGCCCTCCTATTCTGTCTGAGGACTTTCCCATGGGAAACTGGAGCACTGTTTAACCTTGAAGAATTTCCCATGGTAGTTGTTACTCCTCTCAACTCACATACCCTTGCTTCTAGGGCAGAGGTGGGTTTTCCATCCCACCTCCTCATGTTCTCTCTGTGATCATGAAGGTAAAACCGCAGGTTACCTTATGGTGTGGACCCTCTCTCTCAAGCAGGGGGGCACTTGCTTCCAATAGCAGAGACTCTGGTCTGTACTGGCAGGGCATGAAACATTTCCTCTCTAGTTTGTTTGAGTTTTTCAAATCTGTCCACAGTCTTGGACAGTCTTTCCACAGCTGAGGTGCAGTTTGGTAGGGAAGAAAAAAGATGATCTTCATATTGCCAGAGTTGGGGAGTCACCTGAAGCACTGTTTGTTCTCTTTCTTTCGTTGACACCAATGGCAATGAGTTGATGTACAACAATATCACACTCTGTACAAACTTCTGCTGCATGGATTGTGTGCACTGGACCTCATCCAGATCTATGGGGACTGCTCATTATTTGAATCCCTATAGAGTACCTCCAGCACAGCTAATACTCTTGATGCCTTGTGAAGACTGACCTAGAACAGAGACTAGATGGAGCTAAAGAATAAAGTAGGTATTTATTAGGAGGCCTCAATAGATCCACCTTGGGCAGCACAAGAGCCCAGCCAGGGCTACACCGCTACACCCCAGGTAAACCCAAAATGGTCACAAAATGGACGACTAGTCACGGGGTCTCACACTTTTATAAGTTTTTGGCCATTAGCATATTGGAGTTAATTGTCCAATTACAACTTCAGCCCATGAAGTCCCATCTCTCTTGTCTTTCTCTCTTCAGTCCACTGTTGTTTATGCTCTTGGGCCTGAGATCTGGATTGGTTGTCCTTGGGTCCCTAGCTAGAGAAGGAATTGTTTTGTCTACCTACTTTGTGAAGAGAGCTTACTATCCCCTAATATGAAGTAATATATAATTATAATATATAATAATTATATATTGTTGCCCTCTTCTGGACGTGCGTCTCAATGTCCTTCTTCAACTGAGGGGCCCAGAACTGGACGCAATACTCAAGGTGTGGCCTCACCAGTGCCAAGGACAGGGGAAGAATGACCTCCTGGTCCTGCTGGCCACACAATTCCTGATACAGGCCAGGATGCCGTTGGCCTTTTTGGCCACCAGGGCACTCTGCTGGCTCATATTCAATTGGCTGTCAACCAGTAACCTCAAGGATCCTTTCTGCCTGGGCACTGTCCAGCCACACTGTCCCCAGCCTATAACGCTGCAGGGGGTTATTGTGGCCAAAACGCAGGACTCAGCACTTGGACTTATTAAACTTCATCTTGTTAGACTCTGCCTATCTATCCAACCGTTCCAGGTTTCTCTGCAGAGCCATCCTGCATTCCAACAGATTGACACATGCTTCCAGCGTAGTGTCGTCTGCAAATTTACTAATGAAGGACTCAATACCCTCATCCATGTCATCAATAAAAATATTGAACAGGACTGGCCCCAGCACAGACCCCTGAGGGACACCACTAGTGAGTGACTGCCAGCTGGATGCAGCACCACTCACCACCACTCTCTGGGCCCGGCCATCCAGCCAGTTCCTAACCCAGCAAAGAGTGGTCCTGTCCAATCCATGGGCTGCCAGCTTCTCTAGGAGTATGCTGTGGGAGACAGCGTCAAAGGCCTTGCTAAAGTCCAAGTAGACAACACCCACAGCCTTTCCTGCATCTACCAGGCAGGTCACCTGGTCATAAAAGGAGACCAGGTTGGTCAAACACGGCCTACCCCTCCTAAACCCATGATGACTCGGTCTGATACCCTGGCCATCCTGTAAGTGCTGCGTGATGACACTTTATATTAGGTGTTCCATTACCTTACTGGGTACTGAGGTCAGGCTAACTGGCCTGTAATTACCAGGATCCTCCTTCCTACCCTTTTTGTGAATGGGCATCACGTTGGCCAGCTTCCAGTCATCTGGAAGCTCGCCAGTGAGCCAAGACTGTTGGTAAATGATGGAGAGTGGCTTTGCAAGCTCATCTGCCAGCTCCCTCATCACCCTGGGATGCATCCCATCTGGTCCCATAGATTTATGAACATCCAAGCGGCTCAGCAGTTCTCTGACTGCCTCGTTCTGCATAACAGGGGGACCATTCTGCTCCCTGACACCATCTACCAACCCAGGAGGACAGTTGGCCTGAGCACAAGCTGTCAAAAGACTGAGGCAAAGAAGGCGTTAAGGACTTCTGCCTTCTCCTCATCTGCAGTAACTAAGTTCCCTCTCTCATCCAGTAAAGAGCAAATGTTAGTCTTACCCTTCCTTTTACCGTTAATATATTTGTAAAAGCGTTTTTATTATCCTTTACAGAAGTCGCCATTTTAAGTTCAAACTGAGCTTTGGCCTCCCTAATTTTTTTCCTAGATGCTCTAGCAGCCCCCTTAAATACTTCCTGAGAGACCTGACCCTCCTTCCAAAGATGATACATCCTCCCTTTATTGTTAAGTTCCTTCAAAACCTCATTGCCCATCCAGGCTAGACATTTACCTTGTCAACTCATCTTTCGGCACAGAGGGACAGTCTGTTCCTGTGCATTCAAGGTCTCTGTTTTGAGGCACGCCCACCTTTCCTGAACTCCTTTGTTTTTAAGGGCTGCTTTCCAAGGAACTCTCCGAATAAGTCTCCTAAATAGGCCAAAGTCTGCCCTCTGGAAGTCCAATGTAAAAGTCTTATTGATGTTCCTCATTTCCCCAAATATCAAGAACTCTATAATTTCATGATCACTCTGCCCCAGGGGGCCTCCAACCACTACATCTCCCACCAGCCTGTCTATTTGCAAACAACAGGTCTAACATAGTCCCTCCCCTGGTGGGCTCACTCACCAGCTACAATGAAAAGTTGTCCTTCACACACTCTAAGAACTTCCTGGACTGCCTTTTTTCTGCTGTACTGAGTTCCCAGCAGATGTCTGGTAGGTTAAAGTCACCTACAAGAACAACGGCTGGTGGTCCTGAAACATTCGCAAGCTGCTTATGGAATAAGTTGTCCACCACTTCTTCCTGGTTGGGTGGATGATAACAGACTCCCAGTAGGATATCGGCCTTGTTGGCCTTCTCCTTAATTCTTATCCAGACTCATTGAACTTCATCATCATTAGTTTCAATACCCATGGCATCAAAAACCTCCCTAATATAAATGGCCACCCCTCCATCTCTTCTCCCTTTCCTGTCTGTTCTGAAGAGCTTGTAGCCATCCAGTGCAGCGCTCCAGATATGTGAGTTGTCCCACCACGTTTCCGTGATGGTGACTACATCATAGGTCTGCTGTTGCACCATGGCTTCCAGCTCTTCTTGTTTGTTACCCATGCTGCGTGCATTGGTGTACATGCACCTCAGCTGGGCTACTGATTTCACTCCTATCTCAGGCTTACCATCCTTGGGCCTGCTTCCAGAGAGCCCAGCTGCATCCCCTTCCCCCTTCAAACCTAATTTAAAGCCCTCTCAATGAGTTCCACCAGTTCATGAGCTAAAATTCTTTTGCCCTTAACAGAGATGAAGCCCATCCAGTTCCAGCAGGCCAGGTGCCATAAAAGTTGCCCCATGATCAAAGAACCCAAATTTCTGCTGATGACACCAACCCTTGGGCCACTTGTTGATAATGTGGGCTCTCCTATTCCTTTCATCATTTTTTTCTGCCACCAAAGGGGCTCAGCAGAACACTTCCTGTGCTCCTGCCATATCAGCCACTTGACTCAGTGTCCTAAATTTCCTTTTAATTGCCCTGATGTTCCTCTTTTCAATCCCATCACTTCCAGCCTGGAGTATCAGCAATGGGTGATAATCAGAGGGCCAAATCAGCCCAGGGAGTCTCCTGGTAATATCCCATACCTGGCTCCAGGGAGGCAGCAGACCTCCCGGTTGGATGGGTTAGGTCGACATATGGGGCCCTCTGTTGCCCTCATAAGGGAGTCACCCACTACTGACTACCCTTCTTTTCTTTTTAATGTTAGAGGTGGTGATCCGTCTGACAGATGAAGCGTAATTGGGAGGCTCACTGGGCAGATAATTTTCTTCTACATCATCTGGCTGACCCTCTAGATCCAGGGCCTCATCCCTATTCTGAAGTGGCACCTGGGTAGGTGATGGGGGTTGGGAGCAATTTTTATTATCTCCCTGAGTAGGGACCCATTTCCACTCCCCTTCATCCACCAGGTGTCCTCCATTTTCTTGGTCTTAAAAATTACTCTTCTGAAGAAGTGATGAGATTATCGATATCTGAGAATCACAATATGATCAAGGTTGAAAGGGACTCTTGGGATCATCTAGTCCAACACCCTTGCTCAAGAAGGGCCACATAGAGCCAGTTGCCCTGGAACATGTCCAGATGGCTTTTGAACATGTCCAAGGAGGGAGACTCCACAAGCTCCCTAGGCAACCTGTTTCAGTGCTTGGTCACCATCACAGTAGAAAATAAGTCTTTCCTGGTGTTCAGACAGAACCCCTTGTGCTTCAGTTTGTACCCATTGCCTCCGGTCCTGTCACTGGGACCCACTGAAAAGAGCATGGCTCCATCTTTGCACCTTCCCTTTCAGGTTCTTATATACATTGATGAGATCTCCCCTGAGCCTTCTCTTTTCCTGGCTAAACATTCCCAGCTCTCTTAGCCTTTCCTCATAGGAGAGATGTTCTAGTCCTTTCATCATCTTTGTGGCTCCTCATTGGACTCCCTTCAGTATGTCCATGTCTTGCTTGTACTGGGTAGCAAAGAACTAGTCACAGGACTCTAATTGTGGCCTCACCAGTGCTGAGCAGAGGGGAAGGATCACCTTCCTTGACCTGCTGACAACACACTTCCCTGTTGGGAAGGGGACACATCTAGGACAGTTGAACCAAGCGGACCATAGATATTGCATACCAATAATGTCATGATAAGCAATAAAACCAAGGGGAAGCTTTTCTGAAGTAGCTGTTGCTTGGAGAGTGGCTTGACAGTAGTCTGCTGGTGGGAGGTGCTAAGTTATTATCTTTGCATCACTTTTCTGGTTTTGTTGGGGATGTTTTTTTTCTTTGCTTATTAAACTGTTTTTATCTCAACCCATGAGTTTTTCTCACTTTTGCCCTTCTGATTCTCTCCCCCATCATGCCTGGGGTGAGGGGAAATAATGTTATAACTGGGTGGGGATTTAACTGGCTGAGGTCAACCTACTGCACCTTGTTCAACTTGTAATTTTTAAACTTGCTTTTTATAGATCACAAGACCATCCAGGTCAACAAACCCACACCACTGGCAGTACTACTACTGCATCAATATTGAGCAGTAATACCTCAACACCAACTTCAACAAATATAAATTCTTTTGCTTGGGGTAAGAATATTTGTTAGATAACATGGTGGCTATCTTGGTTTCAGTTAAGTATCTTTGGAGCTTTATTCTAATCTAAATGGGACTTAAAAAATTATAAAATTACTGATTGCAAAAACCTGTGATGTTGGTTGGAATAAGTTTTTGATCAGTAAGTTATCAGAGGTAAGTTATTTCCTTAATTTTTATGTACAGAACTTGAGGCTTGTGCTGTTTCATCTTCAGTAATAAGGCGCCACTGATCTCATATTCTGGCACTATAGACAATTAAATTCCTTCCAGTCTCCTCCTTCTCCTTAACAGTGCATTTGAATTGGCCTGAAGAGAGTACTGAAGTTGGACCCATAGCATCACAACTTGGAACAGAAGTAACAAAGTTGCTCCTACCCTACTAACCAGTATTTTTCAGGTTCTGAGTCTGATTGCATTATCAATTTTCTCTTTTAGGAATAAAGACAGAAAGCTATTGATTTTAAAATATTATCTCTTTTCATAATTGCTGCATTTTGTTATTCAGGCTCTTTGTTTGCTTTCTTTTTAAAAAACAAAAAAATGAAACAACAGAAAACTATGTTAGGCAATTGCTTTTTTTAGTTGTAAACAGTTCTCCAGATTGACTAGTACCTTCTAAAAATGTGAAACTTCTGTTTGCTGAACTCTACAAAGGAGAATTTAAAGCATTATTAGTTCTTGTTTAGAGTATGCATCATGTTAAGAGATTCCTCATGGTGATGGTCTGTCTATAAATGATTATTACAAATGTATTGGAAAGTGTTGGGAATTAACCCGAGGCCTCAAAATTCAAACATCCTTTGTACTTCAGCTACAGTAAAATAGAATAAAAGCTGTTAGAATTGTAACTAGTTATATTTTGGATGCAGTTTGGATTTCTAGACGTCTCATTATGTAAAGAAGCAAACTCTTAGTGGATGACTCCTTAACAGCCTCTCAAAAATAGAATTTCCATTGAGTTTCATTATTTTGAAGCATGAGTTACGTTTATGTACTTTGTACTTAAAAAGAACCTGGATAAGTTTAGAAGCTGAAAGTTTAATTTTTTTCCTTTCATCTTAAAGGTGGCCTTGGAGGTTTGACAGGCCTGAGTAGCCTGGGCTTAAATGCATCAAACTTCTCAGAGTTGCAAAGTCAGATGCAACGACAACTTATGTCCAACCCAGAAATGATGGTTCGGATAATGGAAAATCCATTTATTCAGAGCATGCTTTCAAATCCTGACCTGATGAGACAGTTAATTATGGCTAACCCTCAAATGCAGCAACTGGTACAGAGAAATCCAGAAATCAGTTACATGCTGAATAATCCAGATATAATAAGACAGGTATGTTGAAAGAACTTTCATGACCTTTGATTATATTGTAACTGGGAACAAAAAGCAGGAATTGGACATGCTTATATGAGTGCTGAAATATTGTTGAGGAATTTAGGCTTGTTAGGCAATCTGTAAAAGGTCACTATAGGAAATGGATGCTTTATTTCTAGCTGCTGATGTCTGAAATAAGATGATAATTTTTAAAAAACCCATAGTTTTAAAAGATGCTGAAGGCTGTATAATCATGTATTCTGAGTTTAGAGTTGAATGTTATGTGAAATCTCCTGTTGTCTAGTCAACAGTGATTTTACTAGAAATTAATAATTCTCCAAAATACTGCTTATTTCCAGTTTATATAACTGTGAGTACTTTTGATTGCTTCTGAAGTTATATAAGGTTATGTGACAGAAGGCATCAAGAAACAAGTGGAGGCTTTGGAAAATTTATGTATTTATTTTTCAAGTTCACATTATAAGATGCATGCTGTATTGATGTTAGAAATGGAAGAAACATTGTGTTGAGAAGAGACAAGAAAGAACAGGATGGTACATTTAAGTATTTTTTTCTTCTGTTTAGTCAATGCTTTCTGATTCAGCTAGCATACTGACAGTTGTGGCAGAATGTTGTCTAAATACAAAATTCTATTGACTCCCCTCCCACTAAGCTGATGTCTTGATTTGGCTCTAATCCTAATTTCAAATGGAGTTTGACATTAATAACTAAGATACTGTTAAATGCTGATATTTTCACTTTAGAATGGATTTTTTAATTAATGCAAATTATATGTTCTATTTCATTAGACAGTAGAACTTGCTAGAAACCCTGCAATGATGCAGGTAATGATGCGAAACCAAGATCGAGCCTTGAGCAACCTTGAAAGTATACCAGGTGGCTACAATGCCTTGCGACGTATGTACACAGATATTCAGGAGCCAATGTTGAATGCAGCTCAGGAACAGGTGAGAAATGATTATAGGGGTCACTGAAAGTAAGTGGGTTTTAGTTGTTTGTTGGGGCATTTTTGGTTGTTTTTGTGTGGTTTTGTGGGTTTTTAAATTTTTTTTCAAAAATGAAAGAAGATAATGTAACTTTTCAAATGTGTAGTTGACAAAGCAATTTCTTGAAGCTTGAAGTCAATGTGTGGTTTATTTCTATGCTCTTTTAAACTTGAAGGGATAAAGATTGTTATGTGAGTTTAATAAGCTATTTTAATGTCAATACATTTTTTTTACATATATTCTAAATTTATGTTTAATTCTTGGAATTATAAAATTAGTGAGTTCTAGGAAAAATTAAGAGTGTGTTCAGTAACTTGGAACCTAAGGTGGGAAGAAAAAAGGCTTTGAATTTTTTCCAAGTTGGAAACTATTATGCAAGATATAATTTTACTTTGATCAAAGTACTAGTGTAGCAACAAATTCTGCATTTAAAATGAGGTGTGATTAATGGGGTTTTTTTCCTTGTTGGAGGTAATATCTCTTTCAATGTTGATATCTTTTCAGAATATTTACAGTGGCTTATTTTAGGATAGTGATTATAATTGATTAAGAGCTATCAACATTTGTCTTCATGTGTAATTTTGGAATGGTAACTTGATGATTCTAGCAGACTTAAAAATAGTTGTCTAATAGATGATACGTGTTTGTTTCTCCTTCTGTAGTTTGGAGGTAACCCATTTGCTTGCTTAGTAAGCAATGAATCATCAGGAGGGGACAGTCAGCCATCTCATACAGAAAACAGAGATCCTTTACCAAATCCGTGGGCTTCTCGGTCCAGCTCTCAGAATTCCACAAGTACCAGCACCAGCGGTGAGAGCAGTGGCAGTAGTAATGTTGGAAATAGCACCTCTGCTAGCATGGGACAGAACTCAACTATACCAAATTTGGGACCTGGACTAGGAGGTGTGTCTGTTATTGCAGTTGTATATATTTGCAAATATTCAGGACTTTGGTGAAATGATTCTGTTATTAGAAAGAGATGTTTTGATTAAAACTTTGTATTGTTGTTTATTTCCATAGAACAATTTACTAGTATCAAAGTCCTCTGTGGAAAAACAAACATGAAAAATAAACCAAGAGTGCTAACAATACTTGTGTACTGCCTTAAAATAACAAAAGTAGAGAATCTGTACATGAATGATAACATTTTTTTCTGTTTGAAGACAAACAGGAAAACAGTTAATAATGTAGATATTTAGCCTGACTGCTTGTTGTATATGACCTCTGGCTTAATTTGTTTCTAGGGCAGATGCATCTGTGCAAGCAAAACCATGTTGAGATGTATTTAAGGAGCTAAAGCTCATTAAAAAAAAAACCAGCCAACAAACCAAAAAAAACACACAGTTGTATCCCAGTTCTAGGCAGTCTAATTAATTTGATTATAGTAGATTTTTACTAAAGTGACCTTTTACTTTTTTTTTAAGTTGGTATCTTCAAAACACCAGGAATGCAGAGCTTGTTCCGACAGATAACAGAAAATCCACAACTTATGCAAAATATGTTGTCTGCACCCTATATGAGAAGTATGATGCAGTCATTGGGCCAGAATCCTGATCTTGCAGTACAGGTAAATGCTTTTGGTGTAGCAATGAGTTGTGTGCACTGAAGTGACAAAAGGAGTTGAATTTATGATACAGTAATATTTTCAATGCAGAATAACCATGACAACTTCTCAAAAATAACCTGTTTGTTGCAAATGGTTCAGTTTTTAAATTATGTTAATATCTGACTTATTGAAATTATTACCTAGTTACCTTTAGCAATCTGTTGCAGTAAGTTTCTTCAATTTGCAGTTGGGCATCATGTTAGGCATTTTCTTGTAACAATGTGTGTTTGTGTATGTTTCATACAGCTCTATAATTTTGTGGCCTAGCATAAGAACCAGTTAAACAAAACAAATACTTTGATTATAAATCAAATAGATCTTCTAGTAAATAAATACCTACCTTAATTTGGGAGGACAGAAGTGGAGGGGAAGGATTTGGTGCCATATTTAGCTGTTATTCTGGTTTTGATTCCTCACCTGTGATCCTTGCTTGCAATAAAAATACTGATGCTGTTGTTTTATGAATGGTATTGCAGAAGTGCTTTTCAATTTAACTTAGAGCAGTAATATCCAAAGTCAAATCTTGAATGGAGATAATATTATTTTGTATATTAAACAGTTAATTGGAAATATCCCAGGCTTTTTGCAAACAGTATTTACAGGGAAACCATCACATCAGTAGTGGAGGTTGATTAGAAAAGGCTTTTCTTGTTACATAAGTTAGGTTGCTTTGGTAAGGAACTGGCAAGGATTCACTTCAGAAGTTTAATGCCACCACCTCCCCGTCCCCCAAAAAAACCCCACACAACAACCAGACCCCCCCCCCCCCCCCAAAAAAAAAGGACAGAAAAAAAACCCAAAGAAAAAAAATGAATAGCAAAAAACCAACTCCACACCACCGATTATTTCAGTCAGTTCTCAGGGTGGTGGTTTACTGTTTCAGAGCAAGTTTTGGTCAAAGGAAAAATGGGAGATAATTACTCTGAAGTAATCATGGACTCTTGTTACCTGATTCATAAATGGTAAATGGTTGTCTTAAAATACACTCTAGTATTTACTTTTTCATCTACTGCTTGATTTGTGATATCAAATATTTTTGGCCCATAGATGATGTTGAATAATCCTTTATTTGCTGGAAATTCTCAGCTTCAGGAGCAAATGAGACAACAGCTTCCTACTTTCCTTCAACAAGTAAGATGAGATACTAAGTGTTGTTAATAAATGTCTGAAATTTAGTGAAAACTTTTTGCAATAAACTGCTGCCTTCCCTTGATTTCACTTAAAACTACATTCTGATATGTGTATTTTCATTAGCTTTTGACAGAGTTGCATTATCCCTTGATAATTAAATGCTTGATTTATCTCTCCGTCCCTTTCAAAAGTTAAATTGGGCTTTTAGTGAATGTTTTTGTCTGTGACTAGCACAACTGCTTTGATTTGCTCTTGTGCCTTTGCTTAGAAGTAATGACTTGTTCTTACTGCACGCCAGCCAGAGAGAACCTGTTCCCTACATGATGTCTTTGCCAAAATAAAGAAAAAATATTATTACTCTTCCTACTACTAAGATAAGCTTTAACAGTACTTTTCTCATGCCTCTTCCACCCTGCCCCGATTATTTGGGGTAAAGAGATTTTACAGCATGCCTTAAAAGATGTAAGTCATAAGCTAATTCAAAATAAGTAGAATGGGTTCTGAAGATGTTTGCTTATAAAGATTGCCTTACCACCAACTTTCCCTCTTACACCATTGTGGTTGCATCCCTGGTATTAGCTTTATGTCAGCTGCCACAGTGTACGTGAGGACTGTGTCCTTTAAATAGGACTAAGCAAAATTTTTAGGAATTAAAATTTTAATCTAGTGTATGAGTTCCATCATTAGGCACTCTTTACAATTCAAAGTAAGTGTGTATTGCCAGGATCTCATTGCATGTAGGCAGTGTTATGAGTAAAATAGCATTAATTTCATGCCATCAGTGATTGTCTAATTCTCCAGTCTACCTAGATCTCTCTGCAAGGTCTCCTGTCCCTCAAGAGAGTCACCAGCACCTTCCAATATAGTATCACCAGCACACTTCCTAATGGTGCATTCACCTCCTGCATCCAGATAATTGATAAATATATTGAACAGAACTGGGCTTAGAATTGAGCTCTGAGTAACACTGTTTGTGCCTGATTGCCAACCAGATGTAGCCCCACTCGCTACAACCTCTTGAGCCCTGACCTTTCTCCAGTTCTTCACCCAGTGCACTGTGAACCTACTCATACCACAGTTGGACAACCTGTCCAGAAGGGTGCTGTGAGGGACAGTATCAAAAGCCTTCCTAAAATCCAGAAAAACTACATCTACCACCTTCCCTTCATCTACTATGTGCATGTCCTTATCATTGAAAAATGAGGGTTCTTTAATAATATGTTTGCTAGTATGTTTTGCAGAGTAGATGTTGATGGCAATACAGATAAGAACACATGCACAAATTATCATGATCAAAGAGCTTTCTGTATTAGATAACTACTGTTTAAGACAAGTTTTAACCAATGCCTTTACATCAATAAGGAGAAAAGAATATGAGTAGTGTCAGGAAAATTAATCCACAAACACGAGAGGTTTATGTCCAAAAAGGACACAGAGGAGTCCTGTAACTTTATTCAGATAAAGGGAGAGGCCATGGGGCATTTCCCATGGGGTCTCTCAAGTTGTTGGAGGACTCAGCCTCCTTTTTATCCTAATTTCCCAGCTGCATTTCCCTCTCTCTTTCCCCATTGGCTGAGGTACTTGAGAGGTACAGACTTCCCAATTCATCTAAAAGAGACCCCCTTTTAATGTGCATCCACCCCACCCCACCCAATTTTTTTTCTTCTTTGTGTCTCTGTTCTTTTTTTCTCTAAGTCCAGGGATTCAGCACAGCCTTGAGTGAATAACATTCTGTGTCAATTAGTGGAATTCTTCTGGAATTTATAGTTCCCCCCATTGCTTCTTTCACCTATCAGTATCTGGGTTTATCTACCAGCAGCCCCACAGTTTGTAAAGATAACTCATTCTCATTCCTTTCATTCCCTCCTCTTCTTATTTTCTCAATAATTGTATTTAGAAACCTCAGTTACCATTGACCTAATTTTCTGTTCCTGGGTCCTTTTTGGTTTTGCAATTGATTGCAGTGACATCATTATCTGTCCTTTTGTAGCCATCTCTGGATCAGTAGGCATGGCTAATACCTGCATTTCCTTGATCACCTGCTGAATGAGCTATGCTCAGCAAGGTGTCATGCATGGTAAAAAGATTAGCATATAGGAGGGAAAAAACCATTTGTTTAACCCATAGTCCACCATGTAACCACGAAAACATGTCCCATTCCCATCCTTTCCATGTTTGGACTGGTACATGAGCTAACTTTCTTATTGTCTTTGTTATTTGTTTCACCACTTTTCCATTGTCATCTATTTGCAAACAGCAGTTTGAGTCATTTAATTTGCCACACATCTCCCCTTCTTCTGGTAATAGATAATCTAATACCATCTGATGTTGAAATATCACATTCCTCATTTGAATGGATTGGTCAGCAAGAAGGTCAGGAGCTGGAGCTGTCTGGGTGGTTATTATTTCAAAGACACTTTGTAACCTAATTATTTGTTTCAAATTATAAATGGCTTCTGTGGCACCTGATATTAATTCATTTGGATTCCAAGTGGCTGGTCCATAGTGTTGTATGATTTGCTCAGGTGGCCATTCATCTTTTTTCCCATTTTTGGGTGCTCCCTCCAGCCAGGGATACATCAATTGACTGCTTTTCCCTAATTAGATCATCATATACCTTGACTCCTAACTGATTTCCCTCAACTTGTGGTAGTAAAAAGAACAACGGTCTAATACACCCTATATTATAAATTCCTGACCAAATTGGAGGTAACCTGTGATAAGCATGTTGGCCACAAATCCAATATCCTTTCAAAGCCCAGGTCCCATTGGCAAAGGGGCCTTCCCAATTTTCATCATCAATGGGTGGGTCAAAATACAGCTTGTTTCCTGGGCCTAATGGTCCTCCAACAATAGCTGCCCCACCATAAGAATCACAATATTTGCATGTCCAAGCTCCCACCTGAGGTTTCCACCTGCAGTTATATCCCAGATCTGTTTTGTTAGATCTGGACCAGAACTTATTAAAAAGGGTGCGAGTTCTGTTCTGGTGTTGCCACTTCCACTGATAGTCACAGTCAACATGTGTCCTACTTGCAGAATTATCTCGAGGCCAGCTTAAAAATAAGTGGTCAAAAAACCTGTCCCTTCCCACTGCTTTACAGCCTTCAAAATCCCTTTGGTAATTATGGTAGGACCACCTTACCCAGGTACCATTAGTGAGCTTAACATGCATTTGATTACATCTGCTTCAATATTTTGAACAATCATAAGGAGGGCAGTTGGGGGTCCAACAATCTAAACCCAAAGTCAAAACACTTTTTCCCACATATATGACTCCTGTCCTATTTAGACAATAAATGCCTCTTTCAGAAGAATGAAGCTGCCATGGACTTGCTTTCTTCTCCCCAAATCCCGTTCCATTATGGACCTCACTCAGGGTGCTGACCCACTGTAGTGGTTTTGGTTCACCAATTTGAGATTTCCCAGTCAATGCATCAATGAGTGTGGTGAGTTCAGTGCTGGCCAATCACCAGTGCACTCACTAGGATGCACTCACCCATTTCCTACTGTGAGGTAGGACCAGGAGAAAGGCAAAGCAAGCTCAAAACTTTAAAAGGGTATAAAGAAAAGTTTATTAACAGTAACTAAAAGAAAGAGTAATAAGATTCAGAACAAAACCTTCCGAACACTTCTCTTCCCCCTACAACTTTTTCTTTCCCAATGACAATGTAAAGAAACAAAACCTAAAATTTCAGTCAGTTTACCACCTCTAGAATAGTCTTTCTTTAGTTCACTTAGGGAGAGAAGTCCCTCTTTTTAATGTTATGGGGACTTCTCCACAAGAAAACAGTTCTCTCGTGTCTCTCTTCACAAATAGCAGCCACCCGGGGAGATCTGCAATCGTGAAATCCCTCCCATTTTCCACAAGCTTTTCCCACATCTGTGTTTATGGGCCATGTCAACTTATGGAGTACTGTTTTAAAGATGAGCTGTTCAAAGGGAAAGGTTCTCATTATCTATCTCTAAAACCATCTTCATCCCTGGGAACAGAGGTCTTCTTCTTTCTCTGGGGGCACAGGGTTTTCATCACTCTTCTCTCTTTCTCTCTCTGTTCAAACTTCTCATAGATCACAAGTACTTTAACATCTGCTTACTTTGTCATGGAGGCCTTTGCTCAGTATCAATTTGAACCCTTCATCTCCCCATGCTTTCATGTGTTACAGGGAAATAGAGCCTGATGTATCAATTACATCTCTCTCCATAGCTTTACAAGAGGATTTCAGCCCCAAGATTAAGGCATCTCCTCATCCCTCACATCTGGTGATGTAAACAAAATGGCCAGGAGACCTTGCGCTCCTTTCTTGATAAGGCCTTTATTAAAAGATAGCCTAAGGGGCGGGGGTACGGGGTTCGCGACGCCGCCGCTACTCCCTGGTGAGTCGACGTCCCAGAGGAGGGGTAGACGATCCTGTCGATTACGGCAGAATCGGAGTCTTCACCCTCAGGGGATACGTCCAGAGACTCGCTTGTAGCTCGTTGGTCTAAGGGCGTGAGTCTGTTCAGGCTTCTCTCAAGTCATGGCAACCGGCTCCAGGGGTGCCGAAGGCCAGCTCCAATTCCCTGACATCTCCCTGTCCTGGAGATGTTGATTGTTGGGCTGTCCTTGCTTTTGTTCACGATTTTGGTCCAGTTCTAGTCCTCGGCTGGAGTCCGGCCATTAACATGCAGCACATGCTAAGCCTTCTGGGAACCAGGAAGCCACCTCAGGGAGCAGCGGCCGAACTACCCGACGCCACGAAGGGGATGCAGAGGGCCCAACCCGTCAGGTACAAAGGGGTTTTAACAAAAAGGGGGGGGCTAACCCCCAGACCTATACATATATTGAAACTGGAGGGATATAACCGGAGTGGGGACTGAACACGAGGGCAGACACTTCAAGTAGGAGTAACACGAACAGGGGTGAAATTAGTGAACTGTGGAACAAGCAGACAAATGATTTTAAACTGTGAAACAAACAGAACAATGGTCAAACAGTTAAACGTACACCTTAACAGTCAAATCCCGAATTTATTCCTAACAGTCCCCCCTCTCTTACTTTGACCGGGCATAGGCCCGCGTCAATTAGCGGTTTCCGGCTCCTGATAGTAAAATTTCCTCAATCTTTGGTATTTGTCGTACACTTCCTTAGCTGTCATTCTCTCTGTATTTTCAAGCCTCATTATTTTAGTCTTTCTTTTTCCTCTTTTTGAGGAAGTTTCTAGGGAAGTGGGAATCATACTGCCTGATTGGATTGCAGATATAATTATTTTAATTAAGCAAGGTATAAGGCAGGGAAGGAATAATAATCCGGCTAACCCTGCTACTGCGATGAATGCTACTTTTTTCCACCAACTACTTTTCCATGACCAAAATTATCCCACCAATCTGTATTAACAAGTGGAGTCCACTCTTGGGTTCCGACATAAGCGATTTTTCTAATTTCCTTAGATATATTCCGGATGACTTCACTCCTATCATCTATCTCAAGGCAACACTCTGTAGTGTTGAACTTCCCACATATTCCTCCTTCATCTGCTAGTAAGTAGTCAACAGCTAATCTTATCTGGTATACAACAGTGCGAGTTTGGGAAAGTTGTTCACTAACATGATCTAACGCTAAGGCAGTCCTATTTGAAATGGTTTTGATTACTGCTTGGAGTCTAATTATACGGTTTAACATGTATATAGGGGTCCGGTACCCCCACGAGCCATCTTGCGCCCAGGTGGCAGGTCCATAAGTCTTAATAATCTCCTCAGGAGTCCATGTTTTTCCTTTCCAATTCTGGGTTCCTCCCATTTCTATAAGACTCCTTTTTCTTTTTGAAGATGTTTTCAGATTGTCATATAAAGGAACTCCCAATCCTGGACCTGCTTCTTTTGGTAGTAAGAAAAAAGATGGCTTAATAATTCCTATTGTGCAACTGCCTGCCCAGTCCCCAGGTAAATGCGTGTAAGCTGCTTTTCCGCAAATCCAAAACAGATCTCCGGGAGCCTTCCAGAATCCTTTCTCAGTTTCATGTGGGAACTCCCAAAACTTTGATATAGACCTTGTTCCCCAAAAGGGGTTAATTCCTTTATCTGCACATTCAAACAAGTTGTAACCTTCATTGTATATGCACCCTCTTTCTCTTTTACTCATACTCCAATATCGGTTGGGTTCTTGGGGAACCCAGCGCATGAGGAATGGGGTTCCTTTAGTTATTAAATATCGCTTACAAGCCATTTTTCCCACTGGAGTGCGAAACTTGCTTCCTGTTCGTAAAATACACTCTTCTCCAATCACACTATTCTTTAATTCCCACCTCTCCATCCTCCTAGGTTCTGGCTTTATTTGTCCTTCCTCTATCTGTTTGATTTCCAAGATTTCTCTTGGTTTGAGACTGATGCCTTCCCAAGGCCACACATCTGACATTTGTGTACTTCCACAAACCCAACATCTGGTGATATTTAATTCTTTGCTAATCTTCTCTACTAAATCAATAAATAAGTTCTTTCCACCTAGATCTTCCCATCCTTTGTTACCAGTTTCCATATTTACTTTCTTTTCCTTAATTATATCCACTCCTCTTTCAGTTAGAGCTTTTTTCTCAAAGCATAACCAATTATCTTTCATGGGACAGTCCCCTAGGATTCTTTGCCTAAAAGAGGCTGTATTTTTAGTGATCCAGTAGACCTTTCCTCCCTCTTTACAAGTTTCCAATTGAGACTGATTGTAGCAGGAAGGACTCAGATTGGTATGCACTCTTACTAAAGACTCCAAGTTCTCCCCGTCATACAAGGGGTGGTAGCATTTGATACAGGAGTCCATTTCTCCTGCACTAGAGAGACCCATAATCATGATTATAATCATCATTATAAAGAGTCGACTCATTTTCCTCAGGAGTCCGGTAGGAGCCATTCTCCCTTGACCTCCCCCGGTCTTGCCTCCTGGGATTATCTTCCGTATTTCTACTGCACAGGGGAACTGAGTTTCAAGGTCTCCAAACCTTGTCCTTCCTGTCTCCCTCCCTTATTTCCCTGTTTTGGAATTTGCTATTCCTGAGGGACAGTTGTCCAAGGAAAGATATATTTTCTAAAGAAGCAGAGCTGCCTCTCAAGGGGATTTTAAGGTAATAGTTTTCAACATGTTCAAAAACTTACAACTTATTCTCTAAGCTTACAACCTACTCATTTATAACAAAAACTATACATACAACAATTACTAGTGCAGTTTAACAACTGTATCAGTTCTTGGGAACTTTCTTTAATTTCACCTTTAGGGCTCCAGTGGGTATAGCAGTCCAGGTTGGGGTACTGTTCGTTGACCCAGTCTCTTCCTTTGGGGGTTCCACCGGTCCTTTTACTCGTGAAATGTGCGTCCACCCTTTTTCCCTGGTCCTGATGGCTGTGTGTGTAGTAAGTAGGACTTGAAATGGTCCTTCAAATCGGGGGGTAAGAGGTGCAGTAGTCCAAGATTTAATTAAAACCCAATCTCCGGGACTGAAACAATGGGTGCTTATTTCTAAAGGAGGAGTCTGGGGGAGATATCCCTTTTTCCTGAGTTCCTCTAGCGTTTTTATGATGGTTTCTAGATATTTCCGAGATGCTTCTTCTCCCTCTACATATTGTGCAGTACTGTAAGGGGAGATTAGAAATGGGAGACCAAACAACATCTCATAAGGAGACACTCCCAGGTCTGCTCTAGGTCGAGTTCTGATCCTAAGTAAAGCAAGGGGGAGACACTTCACCCAGTCCAATCCTGTTTCTAAAATTAATTTTGTGAGCACTGTCTTGATGGTCTTGTTCATCCTCTCTACCCTGCCGGAGCTCTGAGGATGCCATGGAGTATGTAATCTCCATTTTATTCCCAGGGCTTCAGTAGTGTCATGCAGAACTCGAGCTGTGAAATGTGGACCTTGATCGGAATCAATATTATTGACTAGCCCATACCGGGGGATAACATTCTCTAATAAAATTTTTACTACTGTCCCCGAGGTCTCATTTCGGGTGGGGAAAGCTTCTGGCCAATGAGTTAGGTGATCTACGATCACCAGGAGATGTTTATATCCCCTCGCTGGGGGCATTTCTGTAAAGTCAATTTGCACATTTTGGAATGGTCTCTCAGCTAATTTTCTTCCTCCCGGTATAGGTCTTCTCATCACCTTTTGATTTACCTTTTGACATGTGATACAACCCTGTGTGATCGCCCTTGCTATATCATATATCCCTATACAAACATAGTCCCTCAAGAAGTGATCACACAGCCCTTGTGTCCCCCAATGAGTAAGCTGATGTATCTCGGTTAGAACTCTCCGTGCTAGGGCTTTACAAATAAACTGTCTCCCGTCTGGGAGAATCCACTCCCCTTGGGGCCCTTGTTGCAGTTTTAATTCTTGTATAACTTTTTGTTCCCGCTCTGAGAATACCAGATGTTCTTTTAAGATATCCCCTTCCCCATCTTTGTTAGTAGCATCTGGTAATTTCAGGACTCTGATTGGTTCTTTTTGGTCTTGGGCTGCTTCTTTAGCTACTAGGTCAGCTGCCCGGTTCCCCCTCACTTCTAGAGTATCACCTCTCTGGTGCCCCCTCACATGTACCACTGCAATTTCTTCAGGTTTTAGTAACGCCTCCAAAACAGACTTGATCATCTCCCTATGGGCTAAGTCTTTGCCCTTAGAATTCAGGTAGCCCCTTTCTTCCCAGATTTTACCAAAGGTGTGAACAATGCCAAAGGCATATCGAGAATCAGTGTAAATTGTTCCACATTTTTGGTCCAAAAGTTCTAATCCCCGCTTTAGAGCATACACCTCACACAATTGGGCAGACCAATGTGCTGGTAATTTTCCTTTTTCTTGGACTTCTAGATTCTTTTCATCAGAGGCTTTTATCACTGAATATCCTGACATCCGCCTCCCGTCCACTATTCTTGATGACCCGTCACAAAAATATATTTCTCCGTGTCCTAAGGGAGTATCTCCTAAATCCATTCTGACTTTTGTCTGCAAACTAATAGCTTCCACACAACAATGTTCTAAACTGGGGGCAGGTCCTCCAGATAGAAATTGGGCGGGATTCACTAGCCCGGTTGTGACCAATTCCAAGTGGTCTGAGCTCATCAGCATTATTTCATACTTCAGTACTCGGGCGTCGGAGAGCCATTTGTGTGCCCCCTGACTGAGGATGCCCTTAATGTCATGTGGGGTATATACTCTGATTTTTCCTTGAAATGTCAATTTTTGAGCTTCTTCGACTATAAGAGCTGATGCTGCTATCGCCTGGAGGCATGTTGGCCATCCTCTGGCTACCGGATCTAGAAGTTTTGATAAATATGCAATGGGTTTTTTGTGATTGGCCCATTCTTGAGTTAAAACCCCGTGTGCTACCCCTTCTTCCGCATTAACGAATAAATGGAATTCCTTTTTTAAATCTGGCAACCCCAGGACTGGTGCCGATATAAGTGCCCTCTTGAGTTTCTCTAATCTCTCCTCATCTTCTCTTGTCCATTCTATTGGATCTGGAAGAACCAGTTTTTCATATAGAAATTTAACGTTCTGAGTGTAATTTTCCAACCATAATTTACAATAGCCAAATAAACCTAATAATTTCCTGATGTCTCTTTTTGTTTTTGGGGCCGGAATGGATATAATTCCTGAGATCCTCTCAGGATTCAACCTTTTGTACCCATGTCCAATCATGTGTCCTAGGTATATTACTTGCGGTTCCACAAACTGTAATTTATCCTTTGATACTTTTAGCCCAATTGTCCCTAAATAGTTCAATAATTTTATGCTGGTTCTTCGGACTAGCTCCTGGTCCTTTCCTGAGATTAAGAGATCATCTACATACTGAAGTACCTGTATTCCTTCTTCGGGGGTGAATGCCTCTAATACTTTCTCAAGAGCTTGCCCAAAAAGGTTAGGAGACTCACAGAAGCCCTGTGGTAACCGGGTCCACCTTAGCTGCATCCTCCTATTCCCCTCAGGATTTTCCCACTGAAAGGCAAACCAGTCCCGACATTCTGGAGCTAATGGACAGGCCCAGAACGCATCCTTCAAATCTATAGTTGTGAACCATGCATGATAATGAGGGATTTTGCTTAGAAGGGTATAAGGATCTGGTACAGTAGGATGTCTTGCTATTGTTCTTTTGTTAACCTCTCGGAGGTCTTGTACTAAACGATATTTTCCTTCAGCCTTCCGGATTGCCAAAATCGGGGTATTATGTGGTGACATACACTGTTCTAGAATGCCCTCGCTTAACAAAGATTGGATAATGGGCTCTAAACCTCTTCTGTTCTCTAGGGACAATGGATATTGTTTGACCTGTATAGGAGGTCCCTCTGTCATCTGTACCTTCAAAGGAGGAATATCCAACAGCCCATATTTTCCTTTTCCAGCCCAAACCTCTTGACTTATTTCCCCTAAATCTATCTCAGTCAATCTCAGCATTTTAACCACCATTCTTCCTCCTTGAGGAATTATTCCTATCCCTAACTGGACTTGGAGGTCTCTACCTAACAAATTTGTATCTAGATCAGGGAGGTAAACCAAGTCTACTTGACTAGCCCGAGAATTTCCTTTTATTAATATTTTTTCCAAAACTGGTGCTGAAAAGGGTCTGCCCTCTGCGCCTACAACTTCACAAGTTTTATCTCCCATTGTTATTCCCAATGGAACTTTATTAATACTTGAACGATCTGCTCCGGTATCCACTAAAAATTCAAACTCTTGAAAATGGGGACCTACTTCCAAATTTATCAAGGGCTCAATAGAATGGTACATGAGGTCCCCCAACACATAGAGCCCCTGACACCCCTAATCCTGCCCTCCTAATATTCTTTCAAGGGCCTCCTGCTCTCTCATGATGGCTTCATCTCTAGAGGCCTTCTGACAATCTCTCTTAAAATGTCCTACCTCTCCACAATAATAACATTTTGAATCCCCAGGCCGCTGGGGCCTCTTTCGCCAAGCCGCTTCAGGAGCTTTATTAAAGGGTGCCCTCCCACTAGGTGGATTGGGATTCTCCTTCCCTTCAGCTATTTCTTTCCCTGCCCTTACACTTTCTCTTGCCACTGCAATCATCATACGTGCCTTATTTTTGGCTTTCTCTTCTTCTCTACGCAAATACACTCTTAACGCCTCTCTTAGCAAATCATTGATTCCTTTTTCCTGCCAGTCCTCCAGCCTTTCTAACTTTCTTCTAATGTCTGGCCATGCCTTGGATACAAATTGAACCTTTAGCAAGACTTGTCCCTCCTGGCTCTCAGGATCTATGTTCGAGTACTGCTGGAAGTTCTTTTTCAGTCGGCTTAACCAAGCAGCGGGTGTCTCATCCTTCTCCTGACAACAATCAAAAGCCAACTTGGAGTTGGTTCCTTTAGGAACTGCCTCTCTTATCCCTCTGATTATCAGAGTCCGGTACTCCTCCATATTCCTCCTATCTTGCGCCTGATTGGGGTTCCAGCCTGGATCTCCTACAGGTAACTTACGGTCTGCAGGAACCCCGGTTTGATTTTCTCTATCCCAAATTTTTATGGCAGCAGCTCGAATCAACTTCACTTCCTCAGGATTAAATAATATTTTTAAAATGGAGGTGAGCTCTCCCCAAGTATAAATATTAGGGCCAAGAAACTGGTCAAGTTGTTGTGATACCCCTACTGGGTCCTCAACTAGGCTACCCATTTCTTTCTTAAAGCTTCTTACCTCTGAGGAGGTAAGGGGTGCATTTACGTATCCTAACCCACCAAAAACTCCTCCCATAGGTACTTCTCTTAAAGGGAATAACCGATCTGCCCGCATAGCCCTGGATCTTGTATTACAATAGGGACCCTCATCTAATCTCTCCCGAGGGGTCTCATTGTGGGGTTGGGGAAGTTGCAAGTGCTCAGCTTCAATAGAATTATTTCCTGAGGTCTGAGGTTCTCCGGTCTGGGGTTCTCCCCACTGAAGAGGAGGCTTAGGAACCATCTTTGGTGAAGGAGACATGAACATAGGGGTAGCAATTTTTGCTAACGGGTGTTCAGAATAGACTGAAGAACTCAGGGTATATGAAGAAGAAGTAGGGGTAGAGAAAGAATCAGGGAGTTGGGATGGATCAGAGATTGGAACCTGTAACTGGAAGGCTTGAGACAGGTTACTGGGAGCAGTAGGGACAGGGGTCTGTGGGGATAACTGACTAATTGGTGGAGATAAGGGAGAAGACTCCTGAGAAGGAGGAGAGAGTGTTGGAACAGGAGATTGTGGAAGGGAAGTTTGAGAAGTGGGAGAGGTTGTTAAGGGGGATAAAGCAGACAAAGAACTGGTAGGTTGGGGCAGAGGAGCTTGAGGCATGGAAATAGGATCTGGTGAAGAGGAAGGTAAGGGAAGGAGGGTTGGAGGAGGAGGAAGAGGTATAGGAGTAAAATTTGGCGGAGGGGGTAAGGGAATGGGAATTGGTGGCGGTGGTAAGGGTTCTGGAGGAACTATAGGACGAAGAGGAGGAGGCAGATGATCTAGGGGATCCCATGGTTTACTCCTTTCGTTCTGTTCCCTGTCTGTCTCCTCCTTGCATTCTTTTAACTTGCAGATCTTAACTGACTTCCTTCCAGATTTTTCCTGCCCCCAACAGGCAGCGTATACTAGTTGTTCTTCATCTGGTTCAGGCTGACTACGTAAGCTCTGCATTAAACAAGCGCACATCCAATTGTCCTCGGACCCAAACCATGGCCATTCAATGTCTAGCTTCGGCCATACTTCCATACAAAAGTGGATCATCTTAATCTTGTCTAAATCCCGGGTTACCTCATTCATTGCCCATCCATCTAACATTCTCCCAAGGGGGCTGTTTGGAGGAATGTTCTTAGTTCTCTTGGCCTTCCTACCATGGGAGTTTCTTTTGCTACTACATTGACCCATTCTGAGGGTATCGCACAAAACACTGACTAACAACACAAATTAAACTAAAATTAGTCTCTCTGAAAACCTGATTCAACAAACCACTAGAACAAAACAATACTGCAGTCCCCCTCAATCCTTATTGCGCCCGACTCGCACTCCCCCAGGGTCCCGAGCGCCCGGGTTAGCCTGAGGCTTGCAGGTCAACACACTAACACACTGTCCTCCACCTGCCCGAAGGAACACGTTACACACACATACTTCCCCAGGAGCCTAAGTGCCTAGACCCTAACCTGAGGTCTGCAGGTCAACTCACCACCACTTAAAACCCTTCCACCTGCCCAGAGGGTTGAACAAACTAACTCAAGGTCTGCAGGTCAACTCACCGTTACTTAAAACCCTTCCACCTGCCCAGAGGGTTGAACAAACTAATAAAAAACTCATATAAGAGGATAGGGGAACCACTCTAAATAAAAATAAAACCTAGGGGTCCCTCCCCACACCTTCTCCTCCCGGTTGGGTCCCAACGGCCACCCCTAGGGCGGGGAAGTTTTGGAGTGAGGTCCTAACGGGCTAATCCCTCCCCCAGTCCTCAACTCCCCCTTTATCCCAGAGACCCAGAGCCCGGTCCCAACGGGGCAGCGCTATCCCCTTCCAGCACTCCTGGGTCCTGACCTAGAGGTCGGGTCCTAGTAGAGATTGCGGGAGCCTTCCCTGGCCTCTACTCCCCCCCCGTACCTCTTGTGAGGCTAGGTCCTAGCGGGGCCCGGGTCGTCCTTCCCTTCACCTCACACCTTAATCAGGGGAAGCTAGGCAGCTAACCCCTGAGGGAGGCGTCTCACTTGCTTCGCTGGGCCCGGATCGGGCCTCTCCCGCTTCCCCCCGTTCCCGGCCGGCCCCCTCGCGGGAGTCCGAAACCGCAGTACTAGGGGGTCCTCACTCGCCCCGGGGGTCCGAGCTGCCAGCCCCCGTCTCACTCATACACACTTACTCACCTCCCGTATCCCGCCGCCGGAGGTCTTACCAATCCGGCGCTCTTTGACCGTCGACTCTCCCCGAAGGCCGTCCTCTCCGTCCGGATGTGGCCAGCTGTCCCTCGAAGGTCCAAGGCGGATGGCCAGTCCTCCAGGGTCCTTGTGGGCGTGGCCGATCCCGGACGAGCCCCCAATTGATGTAAACAAAATGGCCAGGAGACCTTGCGCTCCTTTCTTGATAAGGCCTTTATTAAAAGATAGCCTAAGGGGCGGGGGTACGGGGTTCGCGACGCCGCCGCTACTCCCTGGTGAGTCGACGTCCCAGAGGAGGGGTAGACGATCCTGTCGATTACGGCAGAATCGGAGTCTTCACCCTCAGGGGATACGTCCAGAGACTCGCTTGTAGCTCGTTGGTCTAAGGGGGTGAGTCTGTTCAGGCTTCTCTCAAGTCATGGCAACCGGCTCCAGGGGTGCCGAAGGCCAGCTCCAATTCCCTGACATCTCCCTGTCCTGGAGATGTTGATTGTTGGGCTGTCCTTGCTTTTGTTCACGATTTTGGTCCAGTTCTAGTCCTCGGCTGGAGTCCGGCCATTAACATGCAGCACATGCTAAGCCTTCTGGGAACCAGGAAGCCACCTCAGGGAGCAGCGGCCGAACTACCCGACGCCACGAAGGGGATGCAGAGGGCCCAACCCGTCAGGTACAAAGGGGTTTTAACAAAAAGGGGGGGGCTAACCCCCAGACCTATACATATATTGAAACTGGAGGGATATAACCGGAGTGGGGACTGAACACGAGGGCAGACACTTCAAGTAGGAGTAACACGAACAGGGGTGAAATTAGCGAACTGTGGAACAAGCAGACAAATGATTTTAAACTGTGAAACAAACAGAACAATGGTCAAACAGTTAAACGTACACCTTAACAGTCAAATCCCGAATTTATTCCTAACATCTGGGACTTGACTTCTCCTTCACTGACCTCGGTGTCTTCATGTTGCTCCTCTACATTGCCTCTATTTTGTTCTTTTCTCTCACTCGAGGGAGGCTTGAAGCACTGAAAGAGTTAACATCTCGCCTGGGGCCTGCAGATGGTCACCTGACCCCAGCCAGGCTCGGTAAGTAGCTTGCGGCTGCGGCTGGGGCTGTGTCAGGATTAGCTGCATGGCTGGTCTTTGGTTTTTGCTGCATTCAATTCCAGCCTCAGGGCCACTCCGCACGGGCTGCAGGGCCCTCTCTGGTCTCAGCCGCACGATCTCGTGCGGCGGCCGTGCTGGGGGAGGGGACCTGGCGGCAAGATGTTAGCAGCTGCGGCCCAGCCCTACCTCAGCCAGGGCCCCGCAGCCTCCCCGCCCCCTGCCTGGCAGCTGCTGGGGCCCAGCCCAGCCGGGACGGGGCCTGGTGGGCTCCCCGGAAAGGGGCCCGGCCCCGTGGCAGAGCCTGCCCGGCCCAGCCCAGCCTAGACAGAGGCTGGGCCAGGCCATGTTACCTGTTCCCAGGCCGGAAGGAAAATAGAAAGTTCCCGGGTTTCTTTCGTCTTTAACATGTGTTTTTCACAGAGGCGTGTACAGTTTCCAGTGGCTGGAAGCATTGCATCACTTCTGTAAATGCCTGCCATGCAAAACCACCACACTCACCATTTAGGTTCGACTGGGCTGGCCACCCATGGCCAGCCTTCAGATCCTCCTGACCCTTCGCAGACCCAACAATTGCTAAGGTTAAAGGTTTTTGCTACTTCTTCTAAAACTAAAAAACTATTTTCCCACCTCTGGCCCAAACCTAGCTGACTATATAAAGATAAGATTATTAAGAAAAACATTCTAATGGTGTAATCTGATTTCCTAATCTAATTCTCACGTTGTCTTCTGCACCACCTGTGGCAAGTGAAGGCACAGAAACAACATAAAGAAAACAATGACAGCAAGTAGTAGCCCCCCAGTGACTGGAGATCCAAAAGGAGGGATGCCCATACAGACTATTTCAGCAGACTACCTGTGGGTAGGAACACGGGGCTTCCCCCGATGTTGATGCACTGGCTACTGTTCCAATCCACTCCTGCGGAGTGTCAGTCGTGGGCTCCCATCCTTCTTCTCCAGCTGAGAAGTCCAAATCTCCGGGGCTTCAGAGACCCTGACCGGAGTGTGATGGGTCCACCTGTGTTCAGCTGTCTTGACGGCTGTTTCTGTGGTCAGTAACACTTGTAAAATTCCACGCCGCTTTGCCACCAGGGCTGCTTCTTTGCACTCAACTAGGACCCAATCTCCTGGTTAGATATTATGAACAGCAAAGTCCAAAGGCAGTGTCTGTGTCAGCTGAGCTTCCTGTTGAAGAGATTTCACAAGAGACAGTATCCTGGCCACATATTGTTTTAAATATACCCCCCCACTAGGTTGAGAATTACAAGGGTAAGGAATTCCAAACATCAATTCAAAGGGAGATAATTGAATATCACCTGTGGATCTTGACCTTATTCTTGCCAAAGCCAGTGGCAAAAGCCCTACCCATGGTATCTTAGTTTCTATCACCAGCTTCAGGGGGTGTTTCTTTATTTCTCCATAATTCTTTCAACCTGGCCTGAGCTCTGGGGGTGCCAGAGGGTATGGAGGTTCCATCGTATTCCTAAAGCAGTCATAACTCCTTGAAAGATTTTTCCTGTAAAATGAGTTCCCCTGAGTCTATTGCTTCCACAATCCCATATCTTGGAATTATTTGTTCTAAAAATACCTTAATAACAGATCCGGTAGTTGCTGAAGCAGCTGGAAATGCTTCTGTCCACCCTGTTAGTTGACATGCTATTACCAGATGATATTTAAACCTTGCCACTTGGGGCATTTCAGTAAAATCCACCTAGCATCTTTGAAAGGGATGTACAGACCAAGACCTCCCTCCCCTGGCAATTTTATTTGTAACCCTATTATTTGTTTTAGTATAAATCAAACAACCTTCAATAGCTTGTTTTGCCAGAGTAAAAAGATCCACAGCAGTGTACATTTTGAGGAAGACTTCTGCCAATCTTTGAGAGGACCAATTACTCCCTTCATGGAGTTGTTTTAATATTTGTAAGGCCAGAGCTTTTGGTATCCACTGCTTACCATCCCTTGTAAACCAATTATCCCCTCTTTCCTCTGATTCACTATTTTTAATTATCTCACAGAATCACAAGGTTGGAAGAGACCTTCAAGATCATTGAGTCCAACCTGTTCCCTGACACCTCAACTAAACCATGGCACTGAGTGCCACATCCAGTCTTTTTTTAAACACATGATTCCACCACCTCCCCGGGCAGACCATTCCAGTACTTTATCACCCTTTGTGTGGAAAAACTTTTTCCTAATATCTAACCTATATTTTCCTTGACGCAGCTTGAGACTATGACCTCTCGTTCTGTCAGTTGCTGCCTGGTGAAACACACCAAAACCCACCTGACTACAACCACCCTTCAGGAAGTAGTAGAGAGTGATAAGGTCGCCTCTGAGTCTCCTTTTCTCCAGGCTAAACAACCCCAGCTCCCTCAGCTGTTCCGCATAGGGCTTGTGTTCCAAGCCCCTCACCAGCCTCGTTGCCCTCCTCTGGACAGGCTCAAGTATCTCAACGTCTTTCCTAAACTGCGTGGCCCAGAACTGGACACAGTACTCAAGGTGTGGCCTCACCAGTGCCAAGGACAGGGGAAGAATGACCTCCTGGTCCTGCTGGCCACACAATTCCTGATACAGGCCAGGATGCCGTTGGCCTTTTTGGCCACCAGGGCACTCTGCTGGCTCATATTCAATTGGCTGTCAACCAGTAACCTCAAGGATCCTTTCTGCCTGGGCACTGTCCAGCCACACTGTCCCCAGCCTATAACGCTGCAGGGGGTTATTGTGGCCAAAACGCAGGACTCAGCACTTGGACTTATTAAACTTCATCTTGTTAGACTCTGCCTATCTATCCAACCGTTCCAGGTTTCTCTGCAGAGCCATCCTGCATTCCAACAGATTGACACATGCTTCCAGCGTAGTGTCGTCTGCAAATTTACTAATGAAGGACTCAATACCCTCATCCATGTCATCAATAAAAATATTGAACAGGACTGGCCCCAGCACAGACCCCTGAGGGACACCACTAGTGAGTGACTGCCAGCTGGATGCAGCACCACTCACCACCACTCTCTGGGCCCGGCCATCCAGCCAGTTCCTAACCCAGCAAAGAGTGGTCCTGTCCAATCCATGGGCTGCCAGCTTCTCTAGGAGTATGCTGTGGGAGACAGCGTCAAAGGCCTTGCTAAAGTCCAAGTAGACAACACCCACAGCCTTTCCTGCATCTACCAGGCAGGTCACCTGGTCATAAAAGGAGACCAGGTTGGTCAAACACGGCCTACCCCTCCTAAACCCATGATGACTCGGTCTGATACCCTGGCCATCCTGTAAGTGCTGCGTGATGTCACTCAGTATAAATTGCTCCATTATCTTGCCAGGTACTGAGGTCAGGCTGACTGGTCTATAATTACTAAGATCCTCCTTCCCACCCTTTTTGTGAATGGGCATCACGTTGGCCAGCTTCCAATAATCTGGAACCTCTCCAGTGAGCCAAAACTGTTGGTAAATGATGGAGAGTGGCTTTGCAAGCTCATCTGCCAGCTCCCTCATCACCCTGGGATGCATCCCATCTGGTCCCATAGATTTATGAATATCCAAGCATCTCAGCAGTTCTCTGACTACCTCCTCTTGGATAACAGGGGGACCATTCTGTTCCCTGGCACCATCAACCAACCCAGGACAGTTGTCCTGGGGACAATCCGTCTTCCCACTAAAGACTGAGGCAAAGAAGGCGTTAAGGACTTCTGCCTTCTCCTCATCTGCAGTAACTAAGTTCCCTCTCTCATCCAGTAAAGAGCAAATGTTAGTCTTACCCTTCCTTTTACCGTTAATATATTTGTAAAAGCGTTTTTATTATCCTTTACAGAAGTCGCCATTTTAAGTTCAAACTGAGCTTTGGCCTCCCTAATTTTTTTCCTAGATGCTCTAGCAGCCCCCTTAAACACTTCCTGAGAGACCTGACCCTCCTTCCAAAGATGATACATCCTCCCTTTATTGTTAAGTTCCTTCAAAACCTCATTGCCCATCCAGGCTAGACATTTACCTTGTCGACTCATCTTTCGGCACAGAGGGACAGTCTGTTTCTGTGCCCTCAAGATCTCTGTTTTGAAGCTCGCCCACCTTTCCTGAACTCCTTTGTTTTTAAGGACAGCTTTCCAAGGAACTCTCCAAATAAGTCTCCTAAGTAGGCCAAAGTCTGCCCTCCGGAAGTTCAGGGTAAGTCTTATTCGTGTTCCTCCTCATTTCACCAAATATCAAGAACTCTATAATTTCATGATCACTCTGCCCCAGGGGGCCTCCAACCACTACATCTCCCACCAGCCCATCTCTGTTTGAAAAGAGCAGGTCTAACATAGTCCCTCCCCTGGTGGGCTCACTCATCAGCTACGATGAAAAGTTGTCCTTCACACACTCTAAGAACTTCCTGGACTGCCTTTTTTCTGCTGTACTGAGTTCCCAGCAGATGTCTGGTAGGTTAAAGTCACGTACAAGAACAAGGGGTGATGATCCTGAAACAGTATCTGGCTGCTTGTAGAATAAGTTGTCCATCACTTCTTCCTGGTTGGGTGGACGATAACAGACTCCCAGTAGGACATCAGCCTTTTTGGCCTTCCCCTTAATTTGTACCCATAGGCATTGAACTTCATCTTCATAAGTTTCAATACCTATGGCATCAAAAGCCTCCTTAATATAAAGGGCCACCCCTCCATCTCTTCTCCCTTTCCTGTCTGTTCTGAAGAGCTTGTAGCCATCCAGTGCAGCGCTCCAGATATGTGAGTTGTCCCACCACGTTTCCGTGATGGTGACTACATCATAGGTCTGCTGTTGCACCATGGCTTCCAGCTCTTCTTGTTTGTTACCCATGCTGCGTGCATTGGTGTACATGCACCTCAGCTGGGCTGCTGATTTCTCCCCTCACACAGTCTTACCACCCTTGGGCCTACTTACAGACAGCCCAGATGCATCCCCTTCCCCCTTCAGACCTTTTTAAAGCCCTCTCAACAAGGTCTGCCAGTTCATGGGCTAAAAACCTTCTGCCCTTAACAGAGAGATGTATCCCATCTGGTTCCAGTAGAGCAGGTGCCGTAAATGTTGCCCCATGATCAAAGAATCCGAAATTTTGCCGATGACACCAACCCTTGAGCCACTTGTTACTGATGTGAGTTCTCCTATTTCTTTTATCATTTTTCTCTGCCACCAAAGGGACTGAGCAGAACACTACCTGTGCCCCTGTCCTATCGACCGCTTGATCCAGTGCCCTAAAGTCCCTTTTAATCGCCTTGACACTCCTCTTTTCAATCTCATCACTGCCAGCCTGGAGTATCAGCAGTGGGCAATAATCAGAGGACTGAATCAGCCTAGGAAGTCTCCCAGTGATATTTTGTACCTGGGCCCCAGGGAGGCAGCAGACCTCCCTGTGGGATGGGTCCGGTCAAAATATGGGGCCCTCTGTTCCCCTCAGAAGGGAATCACCCACTACAATTACCTTTCTTTTCTTCTTGATGTTAGAGGTGGTGATCCATCTTACAGATGAGTCATAATTGGGAGACTCACTGGGCAGATCATTTTCTTCTAGATCATCTGGCTGGCTCTCTAGATCCAGGGCCTCATACCTATTCTGAAGTGGCTCTTAGCTAGGGGATGTGGGTCTGGAGGAATTTTTTTTATCACCTCTCTGAGCAGGGACCCATTTACATTCCCCTTCATCAACCAGGTGACCTTCTATTGCCTGGGAGTGAGAGGTATATGAGTCCTCTGGCTCTTGGTGGGCCTCCCTTAAAGATGTAAGGGTTGAACTCCACCAGTCTATTTCCCTTTCACTTTCCCTGATACTCTTTAATCTTTCAACTTCCTCCCTAAGCTCAGCTGCCAGCGAAAGGAGGTCATTCGCCTGTTCACACTGTAGGCAGGCCTCCTCCACAACGCCCCCTGAAACCATGGATAAGCTCAGACACTCCAGGCAGGAATGAGTCTCTACCGACACATCCTTTTTGGAGGGCTCCACTTGATCATATACACTTGTACCAGCCATAGTTTTCGACTGTGTTAAAACTATTATTAGCAGAAAGCCCAAAATCAAGCAGCCAACAGAAACAATTCAAACAACACACAGAACACCTTACTAGCAAAAAGACCTGCTAACCTGCCTGCTTGCCCTGCCTGCGCAAACTGCCGCACAAACTGCAGTGACCACGACCCTGTTTGCTCCTTCGAGTGGAAAAGACAGTTCCTCTGGCAGCTATGGGACTACTGGGAGTGAGGGGAGGATCTTAAAGATTTCTGGAAACAGTGCAGCTTTCTGAGCCTCTTTATCAGCCAGTTGGTTACCTATTGCTTCCTCTGAGTACCCTGCCTGGTGTCCCCTAACAGGTATTGTTGTCACCCCTTTTGGTAAAATCACCACCTCCAATAAGAGAGAAATTAAGCTCTCATGGGTTAACTTTTTCCCCTGCAGGTTAATAAGCCTCTTTCTTCTTATAATTTCCCAAATGCATGTATCACCCCATATGCATATTTAGAATCAGTAAAAATATTCACTCTCTTGTCCCGATGTAATTCACAGCCTCCTACAAGAGCATACAGCTCTGCTGTCTGAGCTGACCCTGTAACTCGCTTCTCTTCTACCACCCTTGAAGACCCATCAATAAACACATTTTCTCCCTCAGGCCAGGGAGTATCTTGTAAGTCTTCCCTAGCCCAGGTCTGGAGATCTATCACTTGACTGCAGTCATGGGCTATCGGCCGATGGAGAGAGACGGGGACAACTGACTGGTGATCAGAATCCGAATTTACTGTAGACTACATATGCTTATATACCATTTTAGGAAGGCTAGTAATTTTTTACTGCAATGATTGGGTTAATCGTCACACAAACAAACTTATACATTTTTGCAACATCTCTTCGACTTGTAGAAATTGATTCAATCTTCTTCCCTGTCGCCAGTCTGATCCAATCTTCTTGCAATCTTCAAAGTTCTGTTTGTTCTTGCCAAGGCATCCTGATTATCAAATCTCTTATGCTAATCAGGTCCAAAGTATAACAGTGGGTTTCTTCCTGGCCCCCCCTTCAGGGCTGTTTAGACAGGAGGCTGGGTTAAACCCTTCCCGGTTTCTCAATTCTAAGTCCTCCTGTTCCATTAAACAAGATTCATACTGAAATAACCAACCACTGGTCATTCACTCAGAGGTTCTTTCAGTTAACAAACCTTTAACTTGATGCAAAACTTTAACAATCACCTATCCTCCCGCTGTCAGTTTTTGGGCCACAGTTACCATCAAATTTGTGGCTGAACAGTTCTGCAGGCAATGAGGCCAGCCTCTGGCCACTGGGTCTAACAGCTTAGAAAAATAAGCAACAGGTTGCTGTGTTCCCCCATGCTCTTGTACCAAAATTCCTTTATCATGGCCCTTTTTAACATCTACATATAACTGAAATTCCTTTTTTGAGTCTGGAAGAGCCAAGACTGGGGCATTAACCAATTTGTCTTTCAATTTTCTAAAGCTTTTCTCTCCTTCTGGTGTCCATGCCACAATATTAGGACTGTTTTGAGTTAAAAAGTCATATAAAGGTCTGGCTAAAATAGAAAAATCTTCAATTCATGCTCTGCAGTACCACACCAACTCTGAAAAACTGCCATAACTCTTTTTTTTTAGTCTGTAGTAATGGTACTTGTTAAATTCCTTGTATTCTTTCTGGATCAATACACTGTAGACCTCCAGTCAAAACATGTCCCAAATATTTAAATTTTTTTCTACCAACTGTGCTTTCTTTTCAAACACTTTTAAGTCCCTTTTTAGTAAGAAAATTAAGCAGCTTCACAGTAGCCTCTTCAACCACCTTTTTCCTGTTCCCCTGATAAAGGCAAATCATCCACATACTGCAACAACCTGACTCCGAAGGGTGGAGTAAACTTTCTTAATATTTTCTGCAAGGTATGCCCAAACAAAACTGGTGACTCTGTATATCCCTGCAGGAGGACTGTCCATGTCAATTGTTGTTTTACCATTTCCCCTACTTCCTCCTGTTCCCACTCAAAGGCAAAATACTGTTTACTGTCCCCTGTAATCGGACACCCTCAGAAAGCATCCTTCAAATCCAGTACTGAATAATACTTATGTGAAGAAGGGATCTGGTTCAGGATGGTATAGGAATTTGGGACTGTGAGATGCCTTGGTTTGACAATTTCATTTATTATTCTTAAATCCTGCACCATTCTGTAGGTTCCATCTGTTTTTTTTAACTGGCAGGACAGGAGTGTTATAGGGAGGCATATACAGCTCCAAAAGACCTGCCTTTAGTAGGGACTCAATGACTGTAACCTCTTCTTTCCCTCCCTTGAAATAGGGTATTGCTTTTTAGACACCACTTGTCCTGGTTTCTTCAAAGTAGTTTGGAGAGGCTCTACATCTAATTTTCCATATTTTCCTGGGGCTGCCCACACTTCTCAGACATTTCACACAAAGTTACCACAGTGTTAGCCTCTATGTCATCTTTCACAATACTAATTTGCCTTCTCACTTTAGCTATCAAACCCCTTCCCAGTAAATTACAATCACAATTAGGAACAAACAGAAATTCCTGCATTTCAAACCTATTCCTCAGATCTACTACTAGTGGTGGAATAAAATGCACCCACTCATCCCTTCCACTCACCCTTTGAATAATCAAAGATCTTTTTGACAATTTTCCCCTGCTGGGGATAAAATTCAAAGTGGCTTGAGAGGCCCCTGTGTCTATCAGGAAACACACCTCCTCTCGATCCGGACCAACCTTAAAAGTTAGCAAGGGCTCCAGTGGGGTGGGTCCCTGGTATAATGGGGGCCCCTGACACCCATAGCAATCCATTTCCATTATCCTCTGGACTTCCTCCTCTTGAGGATCCAGCTGTTTCTGCAGACATTCCCGCTTCCAGTGTCCCTCTGCCCTGCAGATAGAACACTGATTCTTTCCCAGTTGCTGTTTGGGTTGGCTCTCCCCTGCTGAGGAGGGAATGCTTCTGTCACGTCCTTGTGGCTGACCCTGTCCCTTCTATCCTGGGGAACCCCTTGGGCCCTGCGGTTTATCCCTCTGGGGCTGCAAAAACTCTGCCATCATCTTTGCCTTTGCCTTTTCCTCATCTCTTCTTACATACACTTGCTGTATCTTTCTGTCTTTCTAACCAGTTCATCCAGGGACTTATTCTGCTCTTCCTCTAGTCCCCCTGACTACTGCATATAGGTACTCATTCTCCCATAGCTCAAAGTCATTTGTTTCTCCAGTGAACCAAACAAAATCCTTAAAAGAAAATCCTAATCCTTTCACATACATTTTGTATTTCCCAGATATTCCTTCCTCCTCCTTGTGCTCACCTATGGGCTACCCTGGACCGAGTCCCACAGGGTGACCCTCAGTTGGCTGGTCAGCGGGTGCCTGGATAGCGTAATTAAAATCCCCACCAGGAAGACAGAAGGACTCTCGAGCTGCTGGTATCTGAGTGGGTTTATTGAGGATTGATCAAAGGAGTAGGGAGGCAGAAATAGGAGCAGGGAGACAACCACACTCAGGGAAAGCAGACTCCAAGAGCCCTGGGGAACGAGGGGCCAAAGTATATAACTGGGGAGGGAAGGAGTGCCTAGCGTACAAATGATCCAATGGGAAGAGGGTGTAAGGGAGGAACAGGGATGGGGTAACATAAACTGGGCCAATGAGGGAAAAGGGAAAGAGTTGTTTACAGAGGCAACCATTAGGAGCAACGAGAATGGGGAACTTTCCAGAACTTGGGGAGATGACAACCACAAAGTGACAGGTGATAGGCATGTGCTCATTTGCATTGGGGGGCAGAGGACTCTGAGGAAATGCCTTATGCTAAATGACTGTAGTTTCCCATGGCATTCCCACACTGTCCTCCCCATGAGCACATCCCTCACTCACCCTCTTCACCACACACCATATATCAGTTGGTCTCTGTCCTCCTGTGTCCAGGTGCCCCCCCGCCCCCCCCCCCCCCCCGTTGTTCCACAGGCAGCCAGGGTGTCCCGCAGCTTCATGGGGGCCAGGGTGCCTCTGCTGCCCCTGCCCAGTGGTGGCAGGGTCAGGCACTGCCCGGCACTGAGTCCCGGCTGCCCCTCAGCCCCCACAGGCCCCCAGCCCATGCTCCCGGTTCCACACCTCCGTGCCCGGTCCTGCCGCTCCTTGCCTCAACCATATCTCTCCACACTCCCCTTCAACCAATTCTTTCCCAACATACCAACACCATCTGTCCATCCCCTGTTGTCAAGACCCCTTCTCAACTCCCCTTATTGCCCTCCCTGGCATGGATTGTCGAGACCCCTTCTCGACTTTCTCTTATTGCCCCCTTTGGGCATCTATGTCTTTAATTACCTCTGGGAGAATGTGTAAACTAACTCAACACTCTTCCAAGGGATTCTTCAGAGATATTTTGGGATCATCATCCCTTTTGCTGGGACCCCTTCCCAGCTTTACCTTTGCTACCCTCCATGGGTGCCCTCCCAGGTTTCCTCCCTGAAGATCCCATTTTACTCACTACTGAGATTTTCAGGGGTCCTTACCTGCGGACTCTTCACGGATCCTCCTGGTCCGCCACTTGTCTGTGTCCTGGACAGTCTCAGGAACTCAATCAATCATGTAGTGCCAGCGGCCACCAAGGGGAGCTGATCACCCAAACTGGGTGAGGCACGCCTTGAGCTCTGCTCGCTGCCTGCCACCCTGGATGGTGGAAATATCCCAGACAAGCGTCCCCAAATTGTTCAGAGAAATTAATCCACAAACATACGAGGTTTATGTCCAAAAGGAGACAGAGGAGTCCTGTAACTTTATTCGAATAAAGGGGGAGGTCATAGGTACTCCCTATGGGGTCTCTCAAGTTGTTGGAGGACACAGCCTCCTTTTTATCCTAATTTCCTGCTTGCATTTCCCTTTCTCTTTCCCCATTGGCTGAGGTACTTGATAGGTACAGACTTTCCGAATTGCCTAATAAAGACCTGAATTAGGGACTTGATAAAAAGAGGGTGAGCTGGACAGGAACGAACGCAGATCCGAGCCAATGTGGTTAATCATACGTTCTCTGGTTATGGTTTATGCGATGGCAGTTTATATACACTTCAAGATTGTTTAAAATTGTGAGCACACTCTCATATGCAAGCAAACATTATTTGTCTTTGTCTTAAGGTGGCTAAAGTTTCACACTGCAGACCTATACTAATTCACACCTAGATAGCTCAGTACACTGTGTTATACCTTAACATAATTTCTAACTGTGCCACAGACTTATTTCTAACTGCGCCATAGGCTTCAAGGCCTCACCGTGGCCTGTATCTGAGGCCTAGGCTGGGGTAGCTCAACCTTCACTCTAAACATACAAATGATGTCCTCTGTCTCTCAGAAATTCTTCTACAATTCCCCCTTTTTCTTTTTGAGCTACCCAGATTGACTCAAAGGTGCGGTTAGTTATTTTCTGCGTGCAATGTAATAAACACAATATAAAGACTAGAATAAGTATAATAATAGGCAAAAGTACAATACCAAAACAAACTAAATCTTTGATCCAACCAGTAAAACCTAAAGAATTGAGCTAGACGGCAAATGGAGAGTCTACAACGACGTGTTTCTTCATATTGTTCTTCAGTTGTATTAACTGCTTATAGATTGACTGAGAGTGGTCAGACAAATTCATGCAACACATGTCTTCAAATTTTTCACACCCATGTCCTTGTGCTAAAAGAAGAAAGTCAATGGCATCTATGTTTTGCAGAAGTGCATGACGAATGCTATCTACATCTGTGGCAAGCTCACTTAACATTTTAGATGTAATATTAATTTGTTTTCCTGTCCAGCAGGCCAGGGCTTTCAATTGTGTGAGAGCTTGCGCTGAAGCATCTCCTGGGGAGAAAATTGAGGCTAGTATTATAGATGCGTGCCCCCAAAGTGATACTTGGTCTTTACAATTGGGGTCTAGTTGGAGAGCACTCTGTTTGGCTTGTTGAGGCTTCTGAGGTAATCCTAAAACTTGATGAATGGTGGGAGCAAACAGCGTTAATTTACCAATGTAACATGGGCCTCCCATAGCTTTTTGAGGCACTGCAGACCAGGCTCGATCCCCACAAATGAGGAAAATTCCTGGTGGCAGTTTTCTTGCAGCACTTTTTGATGGTATTACAGATTGTGTCCAATTATTACAATATTCTGAGTAGTTATAATACAATGGAGATCTGGGAGACAACCAAGTGTTGTCATCTGTTGGCTGTTTTTCTTTTGGTGTTGGTTTTGTAGCATGAGGTCCAAATATCAAACAGTAATTTCCTGGGACGGAACCCAACAGATCGAATTCTTGAGGTTGGACACTAACAACTTTAAGATTTTGCACAACTGCAACAGCTTGCGCTCGCAGAACACTTTTTGGATCTATTTTGACCTGGGTGCAAGCTTTGAACTCTGCCATGGAATCCAGTGGAACTCCAATTAAACAAGTACAAAAAGGATTAGATGGTGTGGTTAAAGACAGGCAGAACGAATCTTGCCCCGTTTGTTTGGCCCAAGTGACCCACATGTTTTGTCTCTTGTCAATATCAAGGATTGCAAATACTTTAGTTACTAAAACACTACTTAATAGAAACACTTTGACCCACCACATATTTCTCACGTTCTTGATTGCCCTATTTAACATGAAAAAAACAAATTTACTTCTAAATACAAACTATAACTTATGATAAACTTAATATTATGCTTATGATTATCTAATATTTAACTTATTTTCTGGTACTCTAAAAAGTTAATTTTCATCAGAATTAGATTTGTCACGGGATGTTCCAGGCAAATTAGTGTCATCAATGTTTTTATCACTGTTGGCTGGAATCTCTGCCTGTGGACACGCAAGGGTAAATCTGTTCAGCACCCAAACTGGACCAGGACCTGTTGAGACACACATATAACCTCTACCATTAAACAACACAGGACTTGGCCCTTGCCATTCACCTGTTCGCGTGTCCTTGTGATACACATAAAGTCCTGGAATTGCTTGTGGTCTTCCCTCTTTCACTGCTTGGTGGTGTATCACCACTGCAGGTTCTTCTCTACCTTCTGCTAAACACAAGTAATTTAGGGTAAACAATACTTTTGACAATCGATTAAATACATGAGTCTCGTCATTCTGCTTTTGCTTTGCTAAATATTTTTTAGGGTACGATTTGCTCTCTCTACAATAGCTTGACCTGTAGATGAGTGAGGGATCCCTGTGGTATGTTTCATCCCCCACTTCTGCATAAATGTGGCAATTTGTTGACTGACATAAGATGGAGCATTGTCAGTCTTAATTTCTACAGGTACACCCATAACTGCAAAGCAGGCAAATAAATGTCTTTTCACATGGAGAACTTTTCCCCCTGTCTGTGCTGTTGCCCAAATGAACTTTGAGTAGGTATCCACAGTGACATGGACATATTTCAGCCTACCAAACTCTGGAACATGAGTGACATCCATCTGCCACAACTCTAAAGCTTTCAGACCCCTTGGATTTGTGCCTAGTCTGAGGCCAGGCTCATAATGACTACATTGAGGACAGGCACGGACAATCCCATGAGCATCATTCAGAGGGATCTGAAATTGTTGGTGGATGGCTCTCGCATTTTCATGAAATGTCTCATGGCTGTTGCGAGCTCTCTCAAACGTGTTCTGTGGGGGAAAGTGGACTGCATAACTGACCGCAGCAACTGCCAATGCGTTGCCTTCTCCTAAATCGCTGTTTCATTTATGGCTTTGAATGTGCATGATACAAAAGACATGCTGGCGCTGTTTCAGCACACTCCGCAGCTGCAGGAACAGTTCTCTTAAACGTTGATTTTGAGTCCTTCTGAGGAGTGCATCTTCAATTTTTTTGCACATATAATGAGTCAGAAACAACGTTGAGTGGTTCTTTGTTCTAGGTTTGGAAAGCCCAACACATGGCCTTCAGCTCAAGGGTTTGTAGACTATCTTTTGCTTCACCTCTGATAAAATGTTTTAACCATTTCCCTCATTGTTACTAAATGCACACAGCTCTTTTTGTTCTTCGGTCGGCATAGGTAAAAACTGCTTTTCCCTCAACTGGTTTCCCTGAACAGAAGGGTCTTTCCAACTACTGATAACGTTTGATGAAATACCACATTGGGCCTTTAAGTTATCTGTTGTGCACCACTCCTGTGAAACTTAACAATGCTTCTTGCAGCGCAACGGAGTGTCTGAGCAACCATTCTAGATCTTCATTCTTCACAGGAACACTGATGTCTGCTGGTTCTCTTCCATCTATTTCTAGAATTCTGTCTCTGCCTTTTTGTATCAATGTAGCAAGAGCATCTGTACTGCTCATCACATGACTTTTTGGTTGAACAGGTAAAAACACCCATTCAAGCAGGATCACTGCTGCACCAGGTTGGGACTCCCCCTTTTTCTTTTGCTATTGAAAAACAATGGCAAGTAGACAGGCATCAGCGTTGGAGAGGAACAGTGACAGTGGCAAATGTTCAATGCGATGAGCACTCCAATGATGTTGTAATTTTTCTGAAATTTGAATCAGAGCTCTTTGCTGTTCAGTGGTACAAATCTGAGGGCTGTTGGCATCACTGCCATGGAGCCAAAGCAGAAATGGTTGTAGATCATCATTGGTGATTCCTACAATGGTACGAACCTACTGTAGGTCTCCAAAGAGTCTCTGAGCATCATGTAAAGTAGAAATGTCAGCGTGTAAGGTAATTTTCTGAGGTCGAATTTGTGCATCTGTGATCAGCCAGCCTAAGTATTTCCACTATGCTGATCACTGTACTTTTTCTGGAGATACTGTCAGTCCATGATGCTTAAACTGTGAAAAGATCCAATTTAAATCTGCATCTGCCAGTGGCTGTTTGGTGGAAATAAGAATGTCATCCATATAATGATAAATCATTGCATCAGAGAAATGTCGACGAATTGGTCTCAGGGCCCAAATGACAAACAGCTGACACATGGTGGGGGAGCTGCGCATGCCTTGGGGGAGAGAAATCTATTCATACCTTTTTGTTGGTGCTGCTCTGTTGATAGATGGTACAGTGAAGGCAAATCGCTGGGTATCATGTGGATGAAGCGGAATGGTAAAGAAACAGTCCTTTAAATCAATGACAACAATGTTCCACCCTTGTGGGATCATGGTTGGTGCTGGCAAACCAGGTTGCAGTGCACCTATTGCCTGCATTTGTTCATTTACTTTTCGTAGATCATGTACCAATCTCCATTTTCCTCACTTTTTGGGGACGATAAAAATTGGAGTGTTCCATGGACTTACAGAGGGTTGAATATGTCCAGCTTCAAGTTGCTCTTGTACTAATTGTCCAGCAATCTGCAGCCTTTCTTCTGACATTGGCCACTGCTCAATCCACACGGGTGTCTCAGTCAACCAGGTGATCTTGAGGATGGGTGGCTGCTCTGCAGAGGCCATTAAGGAAAATGCTGGTCTGTGGTCAAAACTATTCTAAGCTGGGAAAGCACATCTCTGCTTATCAATCTTGGAAGCAGTTTGGGCAAAGGCATGACGTATAATTGAGTTACAATAACTTGATTATCTTCAAAGATGATGCTGATGGGGTCTCTGCTTACTGAAGGAATTTTCATTCCACCCACTCCTACAGTGTGGGAACTTGGAGCTTGCAAAGGCCAGTTAGATGGCCAGTACATCTGATTAATAATTGAGACATCTGCCCTTGTGTCAAGGAGTGGTTCTAATCTGATACAGTGGGAACCACGCTGCAATTTTATTTTCTTGTGTGGGTGATCTTTCATATCAAGTGTGAAAAAGACATCGTGTCCAGTTGATCCAAAGCCATTGTCTTTCCTTTCAAATTTGGTTGGTTCTTTAGGACATTGGCGATGTGGCAGGATATTTTCAATTGCTATTATTTGTGCAATCTTGCTTCCTTTTCGAATCATCACAGGTGGTTGCAAGGCATAAACCATTATTTTCACTTGTCCTGTGTAATCTGCATCAATGACACCTGGAATCACGATCACCCCTTGTTTACTTGTGGAGGATCTTTCAGCAACAAACCTCCAATTAAAGAAGTTGTGCTGTACATTGGACCATATACATTGGTAGGAATTAAAGTTACCTTATTATCGTTTAGAGTGACTTCTGTTACTGTGGCCACATCCACTCCGAGGCTCCCCCATGTGGCAGGTCGATTTTTCAGCAGGAAGCTGTTCTCGGAGTCTGTGGGGTCAAGGCATCAATTTATTTCTTTGCATGGTGCCTCGGCGCACTGCGCTGGGAGTTTCCCGACCTGCGACAAGCTTCTGTGGCATGGTTGTCATTGTTGCACTTGTGGCGCCACACAATCTTTTGACAGGTCTGTCAGAGATGACCTGTTCCACCGCATTGAAAGCAGATGAAGCTAGGTGATCTGATGTTGGGTTGACTTTTGCTGCGACGAAGAGGATTGTTAACATCATTGTTGGACAAAGCAGCTGCAATGATGTGTCCTTGCTGTTGCATTACATCCTCGATGGCTGCTGTGAATGCTGCAGCTTGATTGCTTTGCTCTGCTCGTGTGGCTCTGACAAGCATATTGTTGACTGGACAGCCTTGAGGAAGGGTGGCTAAAAAAGTTCTCGTATGTGAGTTAGCATTTTTAAAAGCAAGTGAGCGAAACAAATGTTCTTGAACATCTGCTGGTACATCAGGAGCATCCTTCAAAGTGGCTGACAACCTGTCAGTGAACTGTCCATATGGTTCTGTGGTTCCTTGCTTTATGGTTGTATAAGGTGCTGGCTTTTTCTTATCTGGTACTGAAGGCAAGGCTTGTTGGGCCAGCTGTTGTGACAATTGATGCATTTCAACTGGGTGAGTTGTACGTTGTTTGTGGCATACAGTCCATGCCCAGTCAGCATATCTGGCTGGATTCCATACAAAGGATCTCCCACAACTGTATGTTTGTTGGCTTCTTCAATGGCCAGCCTTCTCCATTCTCTTTCAAACATGAGAAATTGTGAAAGTGTCAGCAACAAGAATGCAATGCTAGATGAATCAGCAGGACAAATCACATCTGCTGTAAATATATATTGAATTATGTTCCTTCCTGCCTCTGATCTGATCCCATAATTTGTGACTGTTTGGCTGATAGGAGAATTTTCCATTCATGAGCTTCTTAAATTTCACTATTGTTCCTTATAGCGACAGGACAGGCCAAAGATTTGGCAGTATCCCACTCCCCATCTAAAATAGCATTTTTCACCACTGAAGCCCACTGGGACTGCATTGGATTTTGTAAAACAGCTGGTAATGTCAATTGCTGCTCAGATGAAGGTTCCTCTAATTGAACCTGTTTATTTGAAAGGTTGGCAAGCTGGGCTATTGTGTGCTGTAAGGTATTTGTTCTCAGTATCTTATTTTGTGATCACCTCTTGTTACAACTATTAAAATTGGGATTATCCGAATCTGATTAGTCTGTGTCAGAGTTCGATGGAAGCTGGCATTGTCGCGCTACATCTGTGTGACGTGAACTGACTGCTGTGGGCTGTAACGCTACTGTCTGTGTAGTCACTTCTTCTGTTCTGCTGCCGCGGCCAGGTTCAAAACCGCCCCCTCGTGTGTGGGTCTCTGCAGGCAGCTCTGGCTGCAGGATTGTCCCCCCCCCCGCATGCGCACAGCTGCAGCTGTGGCCGCGCCTCCAAGGGGGTGCAGGGGCCGCGCCCCCGCGCTCCCGTCTCTGCCCTGGTCTCCACCCTGGTCTCCGCCCCTGTGTTCCGTCACCTGAGCCAGCCCCGTTTCGTCATCAACTCCGCCTGTCTCCTCGGGTTTCACCCTGCCCAAAGAGTGGGCAGCTGGCTCACTTCCTGTTGTCCCTCATTCTGCCTGGCAGCTGGCTGAGTCACTTCTGCCGCCTGCGCGCGACTCTCCATGTGTGCCACTACTTCCTGTATGGACACGCTGACTGGAGCCTTTTGTCCATGCATTGGCCACATATTATGAACACCAAAAAGCGTTTTGACACAAGATGGCTTCTGAATCTCTGTTTTTTCCATCACGGGTCCCTCAAACGCTTGAATTGCTTCCTCGGCTGCCTGTTTCTCGGCGGACGTACCTTGCAAGGTCCGTAAAACTTTCTTCAAAACCGCACCAAACTCTAAAACTGTCTTCTTATCTTTTCCACCCTCCACGGCAGAATCCTAAAGCAGCTGCCCTAGTTCCTGCCACTCAGTCTCGCTAAAGAGGAGTGATGGCTTCTGCAATTTGCCCTTATTTCTGGCCCATAGGGTCAACTGTTCTAAGTTGGTGTCTTTTATCTTTTCACCTCTCTTTGACAGAATATACAAAAGAAGCTGCAGCGCTGCCTGCCAATCGCTATTCATTTTTCACTGTCTTTCTCTGTGTGGGCATGCGGCTTACCTTCCAACCAGTGTGGGGCACTCTGTATCATCCAAACGACACAGCAGCGACACCGCTCCAGCTCCCCTGCTCCGTCTTGTCCACCTCCGCCGCGCAGTCAGTCGCAGGCAATTCGTGAACAACGGAGGCTACCGTTGGTTTCCCATCGCAACAAGCGATTTGGAGACCTTTATCAGGAGGCTTCAATGCTCCAGCATTCCAATCCCCATCACCTTAAAAGGAATTTGGGGTCTGTGTCCCCTGTCGCGCCCTCCTTCACGCGATTTAGAGACCGTTTCCCGTCACTATCATAGGAGTGACTTTTTGAAACTCATCGGAGACTTCTTGTCCCTGTTCGGGCGCCACATGTATCAGGGACTTGATAAAAAGAGGGTGAACTGGACAGGAACGAACGCAGATCCGAGCCAATGTGGTTAATCATACATTCTCAGTTTATTGTTTATACGATGGCAGTTTATATACACTTTAAGACAGTTTACAATTGTGAGCACACTCTCATATGCAAGCAAACATTGCTTGTCTTTGTCTTAAGGTGGCTAAAGTTTCATGCTGCAGACCTATACTAATTCACACCTAGATAGTTCAGTACACTGTGGTACACCTTAACATAATTTCTAACTGTGCCACAGACTTATTTCTAACTGCGCCATAGGCTTCAAGGCCTCACCGTGGCCTGTATCTGAGGCCTAGGCTGGGGTAGCTCAACCTTCACTCTAAACATACAAATGATGTCCTCTTTCTGTCAGAAATTCTTCTACACAGACCCCCTTCTGCTTTGTGTACCCCCCCTTTTTTTCCTTCTTTGTGTGTCTGTTCTTTTTCTCTAAGTGATGCTCAAATGATAGGCTGGAAATCAAACCCCATAGACCGGTGTCTATAGAGAAGGTATTTGTTTATTGCAGTGCTGGAGGTGAGCGGGATTTCTCCTCCTAACTCACCCACCCTTGTCAAGTGCTGTGGTATATTTATACAGTAAGTATTGCTTAGTGTTACTATGTCACTATAACATCATCATATACATGCCAGAACTAATTTACATAGTATGATCTTATGGTTATTAGATAGTGCTTTTGCACTATGCTTGTGCCTCCCCAATTCAGGCATCATCGGGGGTCTTTGATGAAGGCTTCCAAGGTCTTCTTTGCATTTGAACTTTTCAACTTTTTCTTCGGAGTATGCACAGTTACATTGTTTCTTGGTCCGTCTGGTCCTAAGTGGTCTAAATTCTTTATTTTGTGGCTAATTTGCTTTACATTTTCCAATTTCTCGTTAGTACTATACTTATCTATCTCTGAAGCTATCCATCTGGTGAGTTTTTTTCTTATTTTTTGTCTGTTCAGCATTAAGCAGCTAGTTAACCATATACTAGCCATTACATGGTATAGAAAGTTATTTATATCAAATGACATAGGTACAAAAAGATATGATTCAGGTTATATAAGTATAGAAAGTTATGATTTAGGTTATATTGATATCAGGTTAAATTGATATCTTATAACTCAAGGTATATAAGCACCTTGTAACTTTGACCTATGTTATATAGGCATCATTAGTCCAGGGATTTAGCACAGCCTTCAGTGATTAACAGTATGTGTCAATTAGTGGAATTGCTCTGGAATTTATGGATCCTCCCATTGCTTCTTTCACCTATCAGTATCTGGGTTTATCTACCAGCAGGCCCACTGTTTGTAAAGACATCTCCTTCTCATTCCTTTCAGTAGATATAAGTGAAAAAAATAGCAGTTTATTAATATGAAAACCACCAATCGCTTGTTTTTTAAAATCTTAAAAGTTTATTAGTAATAAAATAGTTATTAAAAATAGTAATAAGAGTAATAAAAATTTGGACAATGAGGATTAGGACACTACGAGACAATAAAAAGCAAAGAATTATGGCCTTCTGGATGTTTTTGGGCACTAAGCTGCCAAAAACATGCCTTGCGAACAAAGGAATAACCCTTAAAAGCAATAGCCTCTTGCATATTCATATATCTCATACATGATGCATAAATTCCTTGCAAATTAAGAACTTTTTCTGGTTTTTGTCAACTTTTTCCCCTTAATCCTGGTGGTTCCATAAAGATGGAGAGAAGGTGGAGGAATGTTTGTCTTTTCTGATAAGGAGGCTGTAACTCTTCAGGTTTCATGTTGCTGTTATCTCTGTGCGAAGAGTTTCTTGATTATCTTATCCTTTTCTTGAGCTAGTAAAAAATATCTTACATCGCATAGTTTCTATTTTAACATAAGTTTGTAACTTAAAACTATATTTAACACACTACTTAAAAAGGATTAATACAGTATTACAAAATAACCCTCCATAATACATATAGTATTCAATTTATTATTTGCGAAGACCCAATCATAAAATACGCATTTTTCACAACTGACAGGCAAAAAATAATAGTAGATAATCACTAGATACAAAATTTCCAAATCTCATTAACTCCCTGGGAACAAAGAGAAACAAAATGGCAGAGTACCCCCCACAGCTGACTACATGGCTCAAAAGACAAAGGTAAAATGGCAGACAAACCCTCCCCCCAAGATGGCTCCCTCCACAGGCGACCACATCGTCTGGGAGACAAAAGGGAAATGGCGGACAAACCTTCCTGGGTAGGTAGGCGCTTACAAAGCAGTTCTAGTTGCAGATAAGAACTGCAGGTGTGTGTGAGATCAGTGTTGCCGCTCACTGCCTCCCCCTGCCACCCACTAGACTCTTCCAGTGTTGGTGCTGCTGCCTTGGGTCTGCTCCAATGGGGGACAGGAAAACCTGAGCACCAATGAGCGGTGGCTCAAGCCAGGACCAGCTCAGTCTTTGCACTGCTGACAGGTGTTGTAAAATTCACTTTGAAACAGTTTCTGATTGTGAAATGCAGCTTCTCAAGTTGCTACTGTTGGGAGCCCCTCCGGAGAGGAGCCTCTGCCCGCGCTGCCTCAGCTCTCTCAGCAAGAGCGAAAGGGAAAGGCAAAAGGCAAGAGAGGAACAAAAAAAAAAAAAAAAAAAAAAAAAAACAAAAAAACATGAAGCAGAACCTCTGTCTTGAGCAAATGCCACAATGCAAAAGCGGGTCAGTTTGGGTGACTTTTTACAGGGACCCTGGTAACCCCTTCCCCCGCCTCCTGCGGTTCTGTTTCCGGCTTTGGCGTTGGGTCTTAAAGAGACAGTAACAATTTTGGGCAGAGAGAGATATGAAATACAATAACATTTTGGGTCACCCAGGGCAACCACTTAGTCAGGTTTTGCTGTATTCAGCCCTGTTTTTTACCAGTATTATTATATAGGAGACTAATTTAGAATTATGTTGAACTAATATACTCCTATGGCTTTGAAAGATGGTAAAGTCTACCAGAAGTAATGAAAAATACTTTTCTTTATGTTCTCCTTATTTAAAAGAAGTCTAAAGAGCTCATTTGCCATCTATCAAAATAAAAATAAACAATCTGATGGATTTAATGTAAACATTTAAATACAAAGTTGAAAATCAGCAAGTTCTGAAAGGATATCAGATCCTATAAAACATCTAGTGATAAAGGCCAACTTTGAATATCTGTATATTATTCAATAATGAGTTTCTCTCCTGTTTTTAGATGCAGAATCCTGACACATTATCAGCTATGTCAAACCCTAGAGCAATGCAGGCTTTGCTACAGATTCAGCAGGGCTTGCAGACACTAGCAATGGAAGCACCAGGACTTATACCAGGGTAAGAACTGGTCATAAAAATGTATATCAGAACTTTTGTGTTTTGGGTTTTTCAGCTTTTGTCTTTCTTTTTAACACATAAAGGTTTATCCAGTTTTTACAGACTGTTCCTCTTGCTTTTTTTAGTTTTACTCTACTTGTTTTAGAATCTGTCACACTTTTGTCTGCAACACACTTTTAAGCAATGGTCTATGGTCTTGTTTTAATGCTTTACTTGTCATCCATTTTTTATTTGACAGAATTTTTACTTAGTACTAACATTGCATGGGAAGAGATGATAACTAAGCCATTTTCTATGTTAATGATGTATTTCTCTGTCATTTGTGCAGATTCAATCCTGTTTTAGGTGGATTGGGAAGCGCTGGAGCTCCTACAGGATCCACTGTACCTAGTTCAATTCCCAGTGAAAATACATGTCCAGTATCAGGGGCCACTGGACCTGGTCACCAGCAGTTTGTCCAACAAATGTTGCAGGCACTTGCTGGCACAAATGCTCAGGTAAAGTAGATCACTGTATTCTAGTGTGCATGTGGTTGGTGATTTTTTTGTTTGGGTTTTTAAAAATATCCAGACACACAGAGAGCACCACCACCCCCCACTCACCACCACCCACTCACACATCCCCTTCCCCACTGTAAACCAACAGAATGCTTCTGGTCAAAGGAGAGCAGACAAAGATTAAAAGTGATGTTCTAGCTGTGCAAATCAATGCTGGGAAAGCATCACATTTGACTAAAAGTGTCCTCTGAATCGTTGATTGATAGGTACACCTATCTTCATATCCTTGAGTTTCTGAAATGCCGGCAAAGAAGATTAAGGGGTTAAAGGGAGGACTGGTTCCCTGGCAAGTGAAATGTGGGCTCAGACAAGAAAGGAACTTAAGCATACTGAACATACTGAAAAAAAATTGGGGAAATTTGGGAAAAAATTGGGGGAAAATTGGGAAAAATTGGGGGAAAAATTTGGAATATTATGGGAAAAATGGGACAAAAATTGGGGGAAAATGAGGAAAAAATGGGGGGAAAATGGGGAAATTTGGGGGCCATGGACTGAGGCTGCTGGGCTCCAATGAGCACGGGGCTGGGATGGGATCCCAGGAAGTGACAGTGACCACCTTGTCTGATGGTGAGAAAATAATTAAAATATATAAAAAAGGGGGGGAAAATTCTGAGAAAATTGGGAAAAAATCGGGCAAAAATTGGGGGGAAAATGGGGGAAAATTTGGGGAAAATGAGGAAAAAATGAAGAAAAACTGTGAAAAAAATGTGAATATTATGGGAGAAAATTGGGAGGAAATGGAAGAAAATGGGGAAAAATCAGGGGGAAATTGGTGAAAAATTGGGAAAATTCAGGAAAATTATGGGAAAATGGGACAAAAATTGGGGGAAAATTGGGAAAAAATGGGAAAAAATTGGCGAAAAAAAGGGAAAATATGGGAAAAAATATGGGAAAAATCGGGAAAAAATTGAGAAAAATGTCTCTGTACTTCTGTGTTGCTGGTTGTAGCTCAGGTTATTTGGGGCCTGAATTTGTAGCATGCTTCCCTGACATCCTGCAGTTTCAGATTGCACAATATACATTGTGTTAACATACCATGTGGGATTTAGGCTTTCTGGACAGTTCCAGAAGTCAAGCAAAGGTGGCAGCTTTGTGAAACAGCACCATTACATTGTGGTACATATCCAGTGTAATGGCAAACTGCTGGGAGAAGGGACAGTCCTAATCTTACCTCCTCTGTTGCCACAAAATAAGTCATTTCAGCTTGCTGATCTGACAGAAAAATTTATGTAAGCATGAGAAAGTGGTGGCAAGCATAGCTATAGGAAGCCATGTTCTCATAGATATTTTTATCCTGCTAGATCTTACATTACCAATTCAGTATTCTGTTTGATTTTTCTGGGGGAGGGGGGAAGCAGATGGGGTGAGAGGAATATTTACATTTCAGCCAGTATGTTTGCATTTTATTAGTTTAGAATTATATGCAGTTTTAAAATACTGCTAGGAATTTCTCAATTGATGAAACTTTAAGTAGAACAAAAGGAACATTAGCAGTAGATGCAAAAATCTTGTGTTGCTATGTAAACAGTCTCACTCATTTCAAAAAGTGGCTTCTCAGTATTACTCTGACCTTATATACCTAAAGCATATTATTTTCATATAATTGCTGTTTCACAAATGTCTCTGAGGTGAAGATCATACAACTGAAATTATTGATAATTTTGCTATTATTTTATGAGCAATTTATTTGAGCAATATCAACTCATAAAGCACAGCTGTCACTTTGACGTATGCTGAACTTTTCCTAACTAGAATTTTGGTAAGTTTAGTCAACAAATATTTGGAGCATTAAAGAGGTAACTTTTATGTCAAGGAAAAAGAAAGAGCCTACCACATTCACTGTTGCCAACAGTGAAATTCTCAAAATTTTGCTATTCCACATTACTAGGTTAGATTAATTAATAGAAAAAAATGTCTGCATGCACATCATTAAAAAACTGTTCTTGGGACACATATCAGATTTAACTGTTCCTTTTTTATTAAACAAGCAGCTGCTCATGTAGTTCAAAAATGTCACATAAGTGAAGATACTCTTAAAATTTGAGGCTTGTTTGATCAATAATTCAGTTGTGAATGAAATTTGGGGAATTTGAAAAAGATGCATTCAGAATTTAGAACCACAAGAAGTGGCTTCAAACTAGCTATGTTTAAATCCTGTATTTTACCAAATATGTTTTATGGTTTTATAGCTTGAGATTTTTCTTCTTAGCAGTTACAAAATCCAGAAGTTAGATTTCAACAACAACTGGAGCAGCTGACTGCAATGGGCTTTTTGAACCATGAAGCAAACTTACAAGCTCTAATGGCAACAGGAGGAGATAGTGCAGCTATTGAAAGGCTCCTTGGTGCTCAGCTTTCATAGCACTGTTTCTTTAACCTGAACAAATGTAATTTATTTTTGATAGCATCCTTAAATATTTAAAACAGTTGCTTTATTTAATTCTGACTGTTGAGTTTTTCTTGTTTTGACCAAGTCATGCATTTTAAAGTCAAGTGCAGTAGTTTTCTTCAAATAGGGAATGGATTCATTTTCAATCAGTTCTTGCATGCATCACTTTTGTTCTTCATTATTTCTTAATTTTTGAAACAATGTCAGCTTTCACAGCTGATTAAGCAGGTTTTGTCTGACTAGCAACTGTCCAATTTATTTACTACTAAACCATTAATGTTCAGTAGTAATTTATGTAAGATACAAATTAAAAAGGAAAAAATTGAAGGCTATAACGTGTGGCTACCAGTGATGCTTATGGTGATTTTGGCATGTATTTTTTTGCTAGAAAAATGCTGTAAGATTTATACTACTTTGAGTAATCTACCATTTTTGCTTTTAATTGTATGAAGTTCAAACACGACATATACAATGGAGACAGCTAATTTCTATAAATTTACACATTGCAATAGAATGAAATTATAAGTAACCAAAAAAGGCCAGGGGAAAAAAAAAGTAGTAAGACGCGGGGCTTAGTGTAGAATCTTCCAGCATATTTGGTAAACATCTCACAAAAATACTCGGGCAAGTTCATTTAAAATATATTAGAATTGCTGTTCTAGTTATATCGTCACATCTAGCCACAAAGAAACCTGCACTGTAACATTGACTCATTACAACATTGTTACAGATTAACTGTAAATTACCTTTGTGCAAATTAAAGGAGCACTGCCTTGTGCTCTGAAACTGTCTCTAAGACATTTTGTCTTGTTCCATTGAGATTCTAACATGCATTATGATTTGTATTGGGAAGCATTACTTTCAGCCATTGTCATGTGATATTCTAATTACTTTTACCCACCATGTAAAAAAATACTGTATATCTTTTGAGTTTTTATTGGTAGTTACTTCTTGTGCACAGGTAATAAATTAATTTAAAAATATTGCAGCATCTTGTTTCAGTGTGTTTGCAACTGGTGATTATCCAGCATTCAAGATGACTGACCTTTTAAGTGTTAGCTTTGGGACTATTTTCAGACGTTGGGCTAAGATTAACAATACTTGCAAGTATAAAGTGGAGAAGAGAGAGGAAGGGTCATGAGATACTGAAAATTATTTAGATAAAGTGAAAGCAGTGAAATAAAGCATTCTGCTGTGTGTTACAGAATAGCACTTGCTTTTTATTGGCCTTTGGTGTCAGTGTAATTGTGAACATTCTGATTTAATTCTGATATTGCATTAGACACTTAATCTGAACAATCTTTTATTTTGGCACATATATAAAGTCAGTTCATTCTAAAAACCCTTTGCTTGCAAATGGTTTAAACTTACTGGCTTTGACTCAAAATTGTTAATAAGTTAAAGGAAACAAATTTATAATGGGATATAAAGAAGGGTGTTGAGTACACTTTCTTTTTGTCATGGTTTGACATGGAAGTGATTTTTTTCAGAAAGTTAGGGTCAAACCAATCAGTGGTCAGGTTTAGATATTGGCAACTAGAGTGACCACTGAAGGCATGGACACGCCTCTGAGAACACAGGGGTTTAAAAGCAAGAACTCCCAGGGGAATTCTCTCTTTGGTTCCTGTCCTTGGAGAGTGCAGACTCTCCCCTGTCCAGCCACAGGCTGGGTGGGGGAGGGGAAGCCATGTGGCCTGAGAGAGGTAGGCCAGGGGCTGAAGGACTGGAACCGGATGGGGCCCCTGCGGATGGAAGGGTGGAGAGAAGCGGAGATGCTTTTGTTCCACCCCCAGAGGGAAAGAGACAGAGAGCCTGACGGCACCTGGAATTTGCCGGCAGAGGAGAAGGAGAAGTGGGGAGGAAGGTGCCCAGCCTTGGGAGTTGGAGTTCTGGGCAGAGATTGCAGCCATCCGGGGAGTCTGAGACTTTTAACTCTTTCCTGGGAAATGAAGGCTTTGTAAAATATTACTCCTCCTCAGTTTGAAGCAGAAGAGAGACAGTCTGGGATCTGAGATGTTGGAAGAGGAAATTTTTGGGTGGGAGGAGATGATGGAGTGGCTTGTGGCTGGACTTTTCTTGATAGCCATAGACTGAACCAAATTCTCCTGCAATTAGGAGGAGATGCAATTTAGGGGGATGCAATGGTGAGCCAAGAGACCTGCTTCAGTGACTACCAATACAGGAGTGGAGTGAACAGAGAAGAGTTGAGGAGGGTGTGGTGATGCCCTCTGTCTTCAGGAAGAAGATGATCTCTGTTCTTGAGACCCTCGGCCCCAGGGGAGGAAGAAAATAGGGGGGACTGTGGTCCCAAAATGAGAAGCTGAACTGTTGTTTCTTTTGGACCTTGGCAAAGCATCCTTAAAGGAGCCCTATGAGCAGTCTGTCCATGCACGGTGGTGAGAGCACTGTGACATGGAAAGCAGAGTGTCACACTGGCAGGTGTTCTCCAGGCGGTTGCCATGTGCGACATGGAAACACAGAAAGGTGGCAATTGTGTCTCCTGGGGGGGTCAATGGTGCAAGAGAGACTCCTCTCTCCCTTGATGGACTGAGTATTGATTATCTGAAGGTCGGCAGCCTGATCAGGAATCCCGGGTGGTGTCTCACTGTGTTTTTTTGGAAATTGGGGGGGGGGGAGGAGGATTGTTTTGGAAGGTTTTCATTCTGGATTTAGTGTGTGTGTCTTTTATAGTAGAAGTAGCTTAATAAAGTTTTTTTTTTCCTTTATTTCTAAGCTTGGGCCTGCTCTGCTCTGTTCCTGATCGTATCTCACAGCATTCATTTTGGGAAGGTGTATTTTCATTGGGAGCGCTGGCATTGCGCCAGCCTCAAACCATGACATTTTTGGTTCCCTGACCAGGAATCGAACCTGGGCTGCGGTGGTGAGAGCGCCGAATCCTAACCACTAGACCACCAGGGCAACATAAGCATGTAGGTTTTACAGGGAGTAACTGTACTGTATTCTTCTCTCAGAAGGTTTTGCTGTCCAGTAATCTTAACTTTTACTTCAGCAGTAAGTAAATAGATCAAATACTGCTGATGCACATTACTGGGTAAAGTTCAAGAAAATATATTGGTTGGCAGGCCTCTCTGCCTCTTGATCAAAGTCTCATATATAAGCAACATAGAATATTAAGCAAATAAAGCAATTAAAATAGAATTTCATGGTAATTTAAGTTTTTTACAATCAAAGCTTTTAAAGATACTTAAAGTTTGGGTAGGAAAATATCATTACTTTTTTTTCCTAGTCAATTATAGTAAACCTGCAAGGCACTAGACTGCCATAGTGCCTTCTGTTTGAGTAGGTATCTCAATGTGCTGAGCATAAGGCTCTGATAGGGAAGTGATATCAAGTACTTTCTGTAGAATAATTGCTACTTTTTCACAATTACTCTTAGGATCTTCAAAGTAACTAATTTGACTTGACCTTAAAGTATGCCTTACGGGAACTTTGCTTTAAAAAAGTGAGTTATCTAGTCATTCAGAAGGTATATCCTTCTAAAAATACAATCCATAACTTGAAAAAAGGCAACTGTCAAATGGAAAGGGCAAAAGGGATGGACAGAGGAGAGAGACTTTTGCCAAACTTTATTAAGATGCTGAATCTGAACTCCATTGAACATTTCTTGAGGCAAGATTCACTTCACCTATGTAAGTAAAACAGAGATGCAATATTTTAAGTCAAATTCTATTAGAATTTAAGAAAAAGTAGAATTTGACCTAAACTGTAAAATGAACCATTGAGTGAAGTTTGCTACTTGAGATGCAATTAATAATTAATTTAACTATGTAACTACTGTCAGGTAGTAATAACAATTAGTAACTGAGTAGTGGTAAAACACTGGGACATATTTAGTATAGAACTTTTGGTTTTGTTGGAGAAGACTTCAATTGTTAAAAGTGGTAGAAGGTGGAACAAGGTTTGTAGTGGGGCAAAATGTATTGTCTTCAATAATAAAAGATACATCACACTTGGTTTAATGGCATAATAGAATCTTTGCACACTCTCTCATCACTGTTGCTAGTCTTTTAGGCGCTCACTTTTGAAGATGTCCAATTTATTTTCGGTTATAAGGTTTTGAAATCTAATATTACTGATTGGTAAATATGTCATGCAGCTGCTTTTCTATCACTGTAGTTTCATGAATTATTTCATTTTATTGTGTCTAAAAAAGTAAGCATAACTTTGCATTTAATAGTGGGTATATTAGAAAAGCTCTTTGCTTGTAAAATGGTGTCCTGGTTTAGGACAAATTAGGGGAAAATTTCCAAAGGAGCCCCTTAAAGGAAACAAACCTCCACAACTCCTCCCCCCTCCCCACTACCGGGTTCGGGAGGAATTTCTTCGGAGGAAAAGTGGAAAAAACTTGTTTATTAAGCAAGAACAAAAAACACTCCCTAACACAAGAAAAAACAGCCCAAAATGACAACAAACGTTTTCACCAGTCCAAGAGAGGTCAAACGGCTTGGGCAGTCTGCTGAGGAGGGTGCTGAGCTTCTCTGTAATGCAGACTCCGGAGGAGTTCCTTGACGTTCCCGAATCAAGGTCCGAAGCAGGTCCGATGTCTTCAGGGAAGGGGAGGAAGAAAGGAAGGGAAAAACAAAAATAGAAAAATGGCAAAATAAGGCAAGCAAAGAAAAAACAAAAAGAAGCAAGAGAGCAGAGCAAGCGAAGCGGGCCTAAAGCTAGCAGCAGCAAGCCAGAGCAAGCAGCCGGGGGAGGGACACGGCTATAGACAAAACAAACTGAGAGACACGGGAACAGGAATACACGATTGGGATACAAAGCATGAAAATGTCCTGTCACTCCAGGACAAATGGTATGCTGGGAAAATAGGAAGATTCATTAAAAGCAAAGGTACCACAAGAGGTTTCCATTGCTTTAATTTGTATACTAAATAAATTTGCATGGCAAAGTTAAGAATAATAACCTATGCTAACTGTATATAGGGATGATCCTATTCAGGTCTGACTTGTAGAATCTTACATAAACTATCTACAGAGTTTTCATGAAGTTAAGCTAAAGAGACATCTCGTTTAATAAGGACTTAAAACATTGTGGCAATTGAAAAGAGGATTTAAACCTTAAATTTTGTGAGTTATGTAACTGACTATATTCAGAATTTGCTGATCACAGAAAAGTTGAAATATGTATTTGAAGTTGATCTTAGCTTTAAAGCAGCTGTCTGAAAACCTATCCATAAGCATATATGGGACTGGGTAATGCAGCCTGGGGTACTCGGGGTCGGTCAGACCCCGGGCAGCCATAGGTGTCCCGGATAGCACTGGGCTGATAAGCACAACCTGTCTGTTGCCTTCTGCTAAGAAGACAGGCGACCTGGTATCAAGGGACAGCACGGCAACCCAGCCTCGCCCGGGTCACTCGGGCCATAGACACGCACAGACACCAATGTGGTGGATGGTCAAAATGGCGTTTATTACCTTACCTCGTGAAGTTATATAGTCAAGGGGGCTTCACTATGTCAGAGGGGGACGGTGAGACTAACTAGGGTTAGTAAAGAGTGGAAAACTACTGGAGTTAGGAGGGGCTGCATACCTTCAGGGGTGATAACATATCTCAGGATGAAGGGGGAAGGGCCCTGGATGAAGGGGGAAGGGTCCTGCTGCTTTCCGTTACATCCCGAAATCTTCTGTCCGCCTGTCCCTATCTACTACACCTGTCCGGGCCTGTCGCCGTTGAGGCAGGACAGGAACAGAATTACTCCAACTCAGAAGGCAAGAAATGAATTGATTTACTGCAAATGCACCGCTCTATATATAGAGAACATTGTGCAGACTAATTTCATTGGTCTTAAAGTAAAAACATCTCACACCATTGGTGTGCAGTGAATGACGCACGGTAGAAGAACCTATCTTGTAAACAATGTGAACAACAAGAGAGAGATAGTGAAGTATTTACATTCTTTCCCAACTGTTTCCCAGGCTCTTGCCTGGTTAGAAAAACCCTCTCTTTCTCTCTGACTGAACTGAGAATACCGATATTTCCTCCGTTTCGTTTAAATAAAAGAAAAAAGAAAAGAAAAAGGGGGTGTTTGTGCCCTCCTGCAGGGCCCTTGCAGGTCAGAGAACAAAAGGCAGCTCGAGAGTTTTATCAACTCCAGTCAACCAAAACCTCAATTTGGATATTTACTAAAATGGTCGAAGAGATTCCAAACTCTTATTATAAATTTCAAGAAATCAGGTACCAGCTCTAGGATAGCAACAACTCATTGTCAGTCTGCCAAAAGACTGGCAGTTCAACTTGTCAAAACCCATTTCCCAATGTGAGCAGATGTCCACATGACAGAAAAGAAGGTATTAACAAACACATGCACATATTGCTTTTGCAAGGTGTGTACACTTGACAGAAGAATCATGCAAGGCTTTTGGCCCATGCAGTCATGTCCTCAATGAACAACTTGAGTGACAAATTTGAAATCAGGTCCAAATTGCATCCTCAAAGCTTTCAAAGCAATTGAGTGAAATTGACCAAATTCAGAAATTGACTGTGAAAAATGCATATTATATGGCTCTGCACAGATATTTACTATATGTATTATGCTAGGTTGGAAAGTTAACATTTTAATAATATAGTAAATGTAGTTTTGTAATTGAAATTAAGCTTTAGTAGTTAAAATAGAAAATATGTGTGTGTGTGGTATTCTTTTTGCTCAAGAGAAGGAGAAGATAATCAAGAAATTCTTCACACAGAGATAACAATTACAAAAACCCCTAAATCTTCCAGAGGAAAGGAATTTATGGCTTTCTTTATCAACAAAAAACCGAACTTCTCCAAACTCAACTTAGACTTCAAGGCGCCTGGGATTAACAGGAAATCCTCAACAAGTACCGGATGAACTTCTTGTTTTAAATAAATATATGCATATTCATGAAGTGATTTGTGTATGCAACAGGTTACCCCTCTTAAGGAGGGAATTCTTTTTTATCGGGGTCCTTCTCCTGGCTCACTTTTGTCCAGAGAGAGGTACCCAGCCCGGGCTGTAACTTTTTGCTGTTATTGTCTCTTTAATTGTCCTAACTCTAATTGTTTAATCTTTATTACTTTACCTTTATTAATTTTTGTTTCTTTTCAATTTATTTTTATTAAACTTTTATAAATTTTTAAAACAAGTGATTGGCGTTTATAACAAATGGTAGCAGAGGATGGTTCGCAATACCTCGCTGTGGGTGCTGTAGGAGAATTAGAGTGAGAAGACGCGTCCTGCCCTGATTAGGCAGCCTCGCTCTGTTCCCCTGGTGTGACCACAGACTGCAGGTTACTATCCGATGGACAAAAAGAGACAATAAAGCAAAGAAAAGGGAAAGAATTCCTAAACCGCGGTAATTAGCCCCTAAGTCCAAAGTGTACACGAAGAACAAAGACCCAAGGACAACGGATAGGTAAGTATTTGTTGGGATGGGGTGGATAAGGGGGGATGAATGTGTGTGAATGAGAGGCGGGCTGGTTACCCCAGACCTGCTAAGTGAGTGCTGTAGTCTCCCATGCTGCGTTTTTCTTTTTCGTGAGAAAAGCGGCCAGTACAGAGACGAAGCGAATGATAAAAGAGTGAGAGAATCCCCCCGGGGAAAATTGGGATTGCTCGGGGAAAGAGTGGGACCCCTTGGAGAGAAGGAGCCGAAGGTGTTCCCGGTATAATCCACTGGGTAAAATAAAAGGTAAAAAGAGGGTTTTCTTGGCATAATTAATTGGAGGAAAAAAATTCAAAAGGTAAAATGTGTGGGAGGGGCCCCTAAAAATTCTGCTTTGGACAACACAGCTAGATTGAGGGATATCCAAGAATACCAACACTGGCCAGTAACACCTATTACCCTGTGGGTGGGAGCTTAGGCAAAACCCACAAAACTAGCCTTGTTCCCCTGGGCGTGAGGGGGAAGTTGTGACTGCAGCCAGCCTCAAAGGCAAATTGGAGGCAAACAAAAGGTACCTTTACTTGTTGTGTACGCGATGGTGGGACCCGCACCAACAAGTCCCCTGAGGGTGGGAGCTTAGGCAAAACCCTGCAAAAATTTGAGTGAAAAAGTCTGCTGGGTTGAGATATTAATCTTCGAGAGCACCCAGGATTGAGTAACTCAGGGCCCTTCCCAGAGGCCCAGCGGTACTGAAACCCAGAGAGGCTGCCCCCAAAGCAAGGATGGCTCAGTATCGTAGGACCTTTTAGCACCGCGGTTGCGTAAAGTAGTCGTCTAACCCATTCCCCCGGGGGGAGGGGGTGTGGGGAGTCCAGATCGGGCAAGGTACGGAGGTCCGAACCCCTGACTCTGGGGCTATCTCTAGGGAAGAGGGATAGCCAAACCTCGGGGAGGTGGAAGGGGTCAGGGTGGGGGCTTACACGATTCACGATTCTCTGGCAACAGAAATCCCTTTGTGTAAGTCTAAGAGGTTTGCTAACGTTGCCTTCCTCTGTGCAATAAAATAAAGGGAAATGTAGAAGTATGAATGGACAGGCCTGAGGGTGTAGATGTGTGTGCAAAAGTAAGTGGAAAATAAAGGTGAGTAAATAGAAATTAGTGGAAGATACGCAATGCAGATTGTTTGTTTTGAGCTAAATAAAAGTGAGTAAGTGTGCACGAATGAAAGTAAGCCCAGAAGTATGAATGAACAGGCTTGAGGGTGTGAATGTGAGTTAGGGTGAGCGAGAGATAAAAGTGAGTAAATGGAAATGAGTGGAAGATATGTAATGTAGATTGTTTATTTTGAGCTTTATTTTTTTAGAGGGAGGTATATTATGTCGAATGGGTTGTGAGAGAAAGGATTTTTTTTGCATGGGTAGTTGAAAGAAGATAGTATTTAGGTTGTTAGAAAATGTGAGGAAAAAAAAAAAGAGCAAGAATGAATAGATAAGATTTTGGGGAAAAAAAAAATGGGACAGAAAACCAGTAAAAAGGAAGAAAAAGAGGAAAAGGGAGTGGAACAAGAGGGAACCACACCACTCGCAGTCGAGCCGCTTGTCCCGGACCCTGGCTCGCCGCTTGTTTCAGCTCCGTCTGTCCCAGTCCCGGCATTTGTCCCAGGTCTCAGCGAGCCGCTCGCTTCGGCTCCGCCTGCCCCGGTGCCGGTGCCTGTCCCGGTCCCTGCGCCCACCCCGGGCTCTGGCTCGCCACGTGTTCCTGCCCCGGTTCCCGTGCCCGCGGCGGCGGCCCTGCAGGCTCCCGCCCCGCTGCCCGCAGCAACCCCCCTGGTCCCTGTTTCGCCGCCTGCCGCTTCGGTACCGGCCCCCGCCTCGCTGCTCGCGGCTGCCCGACCGACCCCCTCCCCCATCCTGCCCGGTTTGCCCGCGGCTGGTCCGCTGGCCGCGCCCGGCGGGCTCCCGTTAGTCCCGGCTGTCCCGTCTCTGGCCACTTCTCCCGCAGCGGTTTTCTCGGCCCCATCCCCCGCGGTTTTGCCCGTTCCGGCTACACTGGGCGCTGCCGCCGCTGCCCTGCCTCTGCCGGGAGCGGCTGACTCTGCCGCCATTAACCACATGGAGGCTGACCGCACTCCCATCCGGTATCCCCCGGAAATGCTCCCCCCTTCAGCAGCTCCGGCAGCAAACCCCGCCCGTGCTCCGCCTCTGGAGGACCTGGCCTCTATGGTATGTCCTCCTCACACCGCCCTTCCTGCCCGGAGCTCCGTTCCCTTGGAAACCGCAGCTCCGGCTCCAAGGAACTCCCTGTCCCTGGAAGATGCTCCTTATAAAAATACTAGAGGTGCAGTTAAGAGGCAGCTTTCTCCTGATTTTTCCTCACCACACGAAAATAAGGCTACAGAAAAATACGGGGAGAAAGAAATTGGTCTATTTCCACTGAGAGAGGTCCCGATGGGAGAGGGTTGGACTGGATTTGTGAATGCTCCCCTGACTTCTTCCGAAGTCAGAAATTTTAAAAAGGAAATCAAAGGGATTTTAGAAGATCCCATTGGCACAGCTGAACAACTGGACCAATTTTTAGGTCCAAACATTTACACTTGGGAAGAGATGCAGTCTATAATAAAGATACTATTTTCTCAGGAAGAAAGGGAGATGATCAGAGTTGCAGGCATAAAAGCCTGGAATAAGGAACATCCACAGGGGCCCTCTGGAGAAGAAATAATGCCAAATGAACCTCCGGGGTGTGAAACATGGGGTTAGAACTAGAAGATATTAATCATAGAAATTAGAAGGTATTGAATAGTAATAGGCATATAAAATAATGGATATTGCTTAGGGCCACATCCTTATGTTACGTGAGAATATACCGTATCCTGGCCTATGGGAAAGGAAGAGACTACGTGCAGAGCAGCAAGGAGAGACCTGATAAGGAGAAGGAATGTATATGGAAAACAGGATACAGGGTGTAAAGACAACTGAAAAATGGGGCCCCTTATATTCTGGAAACAGATGGATCCTGGCCCCTGGCTTGGACCGTGGCCAAGGAATCAATGGGCATGTGCAAAGCAGTGGGGTCGAAAAGTCAGCCTGAAGAAGACCATTCTTACTTCATCCCTTTTACGACCCCCGAAGCCTGGGACGACCACCAGAGACAGCTGCGCAGGCGCAGAGGACCGACAAGCTGATTAGCATACAGAGCGGAGAGGGAGGGGAGCCAGGAAATGACCCATGAGGAAACTTAATGCATATGTAACACTCCAGGGGATAAAAGAACACGTGTGTAAGCAAGGGGCACGCATGTATTTGGGGAAATGTCCCACATGCGTCCGGCCGAATAAACATACCTACTTTAAAACTCACTCTGTCTCTGAGTTTTAGAGTCTGGCTCCGCGTGTCAATTGGCGACCACGAAGGGACTTCTCTGCCAGCCGTGGGACCGGCTCGGGGGCGGACTTCCTAAGGCGCGCCCCAGGATTTCTCTGGAGGAACTCCGCTTCTCGTGTCGCTTACTGCGGGGGCAGAGAACGACCTCCTAACCAGCGGAGAAACGGTATGTATCTTTTAAAAAAGGGGGGGGCCCGTAGTGACCCCTAGTAAGCCGATCAGAGACGTCTGACCGCATAGAGCATGGTCTTGGTTTGGTTTGGACTTGCAAGTAACCGGTAGCTGAAAGGGCAGCTATCGGTAAGGGCCGCTGACCGACGGAAAGGCAGCGGGGAAAGATTGGTTGGGTTTGGACTTGCAAGTAACCGGTAGCTGAAAGGGCAGCTATCGGTTAGGGCCGCTGACAGATGGAAAGGCAGCGGGGGAGGATTCACTGAATCCTTGGTGTATGGTTGCTGTCTGGGTTTGTGATATGTGTGTGTGAATTTTGCACTGATGTGTGAGTTTTAGAGGTTTTGTGGGAAGTAACTCGTGTTTATGTGTGTGAATTTTGCACTGATGTGTGTGTGAGCTTTGTTGCTGTCTGGGCGTATGTGTGAGTTTTAAAGGTTGTTTGGGAAACTGTGGCATATTTCTGATGCTTGCGTCAAAAGTTATAATTGTGGCAACTTTGTGTGGACTCTTTGAACTCCTTGCGTCGTTTTTGGATACTGCATTTTGTTTGAAGCACTATTGGTGCTGTTTTGATGCTTTTGCTGTGAGTATTAGGTTTGCTTAATGCTGTCTAAGGTTTTGTTGTGAGTATTTTGTGTAAAGTATTTCGTTGTGAGGCCTGCTCTGATAAATGGTGTTCTCAGCTACTGCTATTTGTTTGATGTTTTTGTTGTGAGTATCGTTTTTAGAGTTTGTTTAGTGTACTTTACTAGCCGTGGCAGGACAGCTGGAGGGGATCCCTTTCCCCCAGTGGTTTTGGATTTGAACCTTAGGACCCTCTGTTTTGACAAGGGCAATATCTAGAGTGGGAGCTGGTTGAGTGCAGGACCTGCAGGGAGTGGTGGTATTGCCCGGCATGTATGAGACACAGTTACTGTGCTCAGTATAAGCTGCAGAGTCAGGAGAATCCAGAGCTAGAAATTTTAAAGGGTGTTTTGTTTTTTTTAGGATCTATTTAATTCCAGAGATCTGGAGCTAGGAGAAAGGGATTAAGAAAAGACTGTGTAAGAGTGTGAGAAAGATCTGGATAAAAGCCATAAAATAAGAAAATAATGGGATTGGGAGAGAGCAGAGAAATTCCCAAGGCAAGCCCTCTGGGCTGCATTTTAGCTAACTGGAAGAAGATTGCAGGCTCGGGGGTGTCGAGTCCAAACGCACCCTGGTAAAATACTGTAGCCAGTGGTGGCCTTTGTATCGTCTGGAAAACAGAGCCAGATGGCCCCCGACTGGGAGCCTAGATTATGATACCTTATTGGAACTAATGCTATTTCTTAGACGTGAGGGTAAGTGGACTGAAGTTTCATATGCAGATATGTTTTTCTCCCTCCGAAATCACCCTGAATGGCAGAGGGATTGTGGGATCAGGGCCCCTTCTGACCCCCTGGTATTAGCCCTAGAAAGGGAAGGCAAAGCTAATAGGAAGCAGCCTAAACGATGTTGTAGCACCTGCTCAATAAACCAACGTTGCACACATCGTGATAAGGTTTATCAAGCAGAAACACAAAAGCAGGAGTTGTTGGATTTATTGGTGTCACCCCCTGTGGAGCAAAGGGGACTAAGGGGAGGAACAGGTTCAGCCCCCTTGGAGGAGAGACAGGCTGGACCGTCTGCTCCCCCACCCACCTCTGAGTTACAGACTATATCGTATCCACCACTGCCTGAGAGTGATAGTGATGAGAGTGCAGGCAGTCCCATAGCATCTCGGACTAGAAAACAAACAAAGGAAATCATACAAGCCCCTTTAAGGGAAGCAATAGGACCTGAGAAGAAAAAGGTGTTGATAAAAGTCCCCTTCTCTACAATTGATTTAGAAGGTTGGGAAAGAGCCAATAGGAACAGCTAAAAGGTTAAGATACATGATTAAGCAGCATAACCCAGACTGGTCAGATATTCAGTTATTGTTGGATGCACTGACAGACACAGAAAGACAGCTAGTTTTAAAAGCAGCAGGAGACTTGGCAGAAGGCTTTTGCAAAGCAAAAGAAGTGGATGTTAAGAACTTCTTTCCCCTCCAAGACCCAAAATGGGACCCAAATGATGAGGAGCAAATAAAAAAGTTACGTCACTACCAAGAATGGATAGCAAAGGGGGTGGAGCGGGCCATCCCCAAGACTATAAATTGGTCAGCTTTATATGCAATTAAACAGAAACCCTCTGAAAGTCCTTCTGAGTTTTTGGATCACTTAAGAGACACAATGCGTCGTCATACATCATTCGATCCTGAATCAGAGGTAGGGACACAGCAGCTAGCAAGTTTATTTTTAGGGCAATCTAGTCAAGATATCAGGAGGAAACTTCAGAGACTCCAGAGGGGAGAGGAAAGGAAGTTGGAGGTATTGCTAGAAGAAGCATGGAGGGTTTTCAGCAATCGAGAAGAAGGATATAGGCAAGGAATGAGAAAATTAATGGCTGTAATAAAAGAAGAAAATAAAGGAGGGCAGAGACAAAGACCACCTAGGCAAGGACCACCCCGGTTGGGTAAAAATCAGTGTGCAAATTGCAAAAGACTTAGACACTGGAAAAACGAGTGCCCTGAACGAAAAGGAAATAGGAAAGGGAACCGGGGAAGGGAGGTGGTGGTTGCTCACACAGAAACTAATTGAAGGGGACCGGGGGACCTTACCCCAGGAGATCCGCTGGTTATAAAAATGAAACGGGGGGAGGAAGGGAAAGAGGTGGAATTCATGGTGGATACAGGAGCAACATTTTCAGTTTTAAACAAAGCTCTGGTGCCAGTAGGGAATGATTATGTCAGGGTCAGGGGAGCAACTGGCCAACCTGAAATAGCATATTTTTGCAAGCCACTCAAATACAAATATAAAAAACAGTGGGGCATCCATAAATTCTTATACATGCCCAATTCCCCAGAATCTCTCCTAGGGAGAGACTTATTGGAGAAACTGGAGGCAACTATCTCATTTAAAAATGGGGAAGTTATTCTGGAGGTGAATGAACAAAAATATGTAGAAGTGCTGAGCTTAATACTGACAACCATTAAGGCTAAAGAAGAAATTAGTGAAGAGATTCTGAATCAAGTCTTCCCGGGAGTATGGGCCTCCGACGTACCAGGGAGGGCAAAAAATGCACCACCAATACAAATCAGGCTCAAGGAAGGAAAACAACCAGTTAGAATTAAGCAGTATCCCTTGAGGAGAGAAGATAGAGAAGGAATTAGCCCGATAATTGAAAATTTCTTACAGCTGGGGTTATTGAAAGAATGCCAGTCCGATTTTAACACTCCTATCCTGCCTGTCCGCAAACCTGATGGGACATACCGGATCGTGCAGGATTTACGGGCTGTTAACAAGATCACTGAGGATCTCTACCCTGTGGTAGCCAACCCCTACACCTTGTTGACATGTTTAACACCAGAACTAACTTGGTTCACTGTTTTAGATTTGAAGGATGCTTTCTTTTGCCTCCCTCTCCATGAAACCAGCCAGAAAATTTTTGCATTTGAATGGCAAAATCCCAAAAGTGGACGCAAAACTCAGCTCACATGGACAGTTTTACCACAAGGCTTCAAAAACTCGCCCACCCTGTTTGGAGAACAACTCGCAAAGGATTTGGAATCCTGGGAAGCCCCACCAGGAGAAGGCAAAATGTTGCAGTATGTAGATGACATCCTCATAGCCACCCCCACAGAAGAAGGGTGCGTGGCTTGGACGGTAAGCCTTTTAAACTTTTTGGGGCTCCAGGGATATAGGGTGTCAAAGAAAAAGGCTCAGGTGGTAAAACAGAAGGTGATCTACCTGGGGTATGAAATCAGTGCTGGACAACGGACTCTGGGGAAAGAACGCATAGAATCAATATGCCAAACCCCAAAACCTCAGACGATAAAGGAACTGAGAACATTCCTGGGTATGACAGGATGGTGCAGACTATGGATATACAACTACGGATTGCTCGTGAAACCTCTGTATTCACTCATTGCAAATGGAAGCAGAGACCTTCAGTGGACAAAAGAAACCACACAGGCCTTTGGTCAGCTGAAAAAGGCCCTCATGTCAGCTCCAGCTCTAGGACTTCCAGACGTGAGTAAACCATTCTTGCTCTTCTCTCATGAGAAACAGGGAATTGCCCTGGGAATACTGGCACAGGACCTGGGCCCATACAGAAGGGCAGTTGCTTACCTTTCTAAACAGCTAGATGCAGCAGCGAAAGGATGGCCAGGTTGCCTCAGAGCAGTGGCCGCAGTTGTACTGAACATTCAGGAAGCCCGTAAGTTCACCCTGGGCCAGAAGATGACTGTGCTAGTGTCTCATACAGTATCCTCAGTCCTAGAAACCAAGGGTGGCCACTGGCTCTCCCCACAACGATTTCTGAAATACCAAGCTATCATGGTAGAACAAGATGATGTTGAGATAGTGGTAACTAACATTGTCAACCCAGCTTCCTTTCTCAGTAGGAACCAAGGAGAACCAATTCATCACGATTGCCTGGAGACCATCGAAGCCACTTATTCCAGCCGCTCAGACCTGAAGGACACCCCTCTGGATGATGCGGAAACCTGGTTCACTGATGGAACCAGCTACGTCATCAGTGGAAAGCGACATGCTGGGTATGCAGTTACCACATCAAAGGATCTAATCGAATCAGGACCATTACCAGCAGGTACCTCTGCACAGAAGGCAGAAATAATTGCCCTGACTCGGGCATTGGAGTTATCAAAGGGAAAAAGAATAAACATTTATACAGATTCAAGATATGCATTTGGAGTGGTGCATGCCCATGGGGCTATCTGGAGAGAAAGAGGACTATTAAACTCACAGGGAAAGAACGTTAAACATGCGCAAGAGATACTACAACTATTGGAAGCAGTCCAACTGCCTGAAAAGGTGGCAATCATGCACATTAAAGCACATCAAAAAGGAAACTCAGAATTGGAGGAGGGAAACGAGCTGGCGGACAGAGAGGCAAAAGAAGCAGCAAAAGGTGAGGTAACAGTGGAGGGACCCTTAATTCCTGATGGCCAAATCTCCCTAGAAGGTAAGCCAGTGTATGATAAGAAGGACAGAAAGCTAATTGAAGATGAAAAGGGAACGTATAACCAAGAGGGATGGGCTGTTACAGCAGAAAAGAAACTAGTTATCCCCTCCCATTTATTATGGTCATTAGTAAAAGAGGAACATCAGAAAACACACTGGGGAATTGATGCCCTGCATAACTACTTGACTGGAAAAATCATTGCTAGGAACTTATATGCCACTGTCACTCAGGTAACCAGGCAGTGTGAACTTTGCCTCCAGACTAACCCTAAGAATACCCCTAAACCAAAACTTGGCCAAATTGGAAAGGGCCATGGACCTGGTCAGCAGTGGCAAATTGATTTTTCAGAACTGCCAAGAAAAGGGGGGTATCGATATTTGTTGGTACTAACAGATACCTTTTCAGGATGGCCAGAGGCTTTCCCCACCAGGACTGCAAAAGCTCGGGAGGTAACAAAAGTGCTGTTACAAGAAATAATACCACGCTTTGGAGTTCCAGCCACAATATCCTCAGACAGGGGACCTCATTTTATTTCTAAAATAGTACAACAGGTCAGTCAGCTTCTGGGCATAGATTGGGAACTTCACACACCATATCGCCCCCAGTCAAGTGGCCAAGTTGAAAAAAATGAATCATTTGATTAAGCAACAAATTGTGAGACTAGGGCAAGAAGTTGATTTGCCTTGGCCCCAGTCTCTCCCACTAGCATTGTTGCGACTCCGAACTAAGCCCAGAACCAAAACAAAGCTGAGCCCCTTTGAAATGCTCTATGGGAGACCATATGGTGTACAGAAGGGAATATCCACCCAAATTGGGGAAGAAAGGCTGGCTGTTTACATGGTGGCCTTAGGTAAGCAGCTCAGAGAAATTGAAAAACACGTGGCTGGAACTCAGAGCAGAGGGCTAGATGGACCAGTGCATGACATACAGCCTGGGGATTATGTGTATGTCAAGTCTCTTACAGAAAAGACCTTGGAGCCGCAGTGGGAAGGACTGTTCCAAGTGCTTCTCACCACTTTCACTGCGATTAAGATCCAAGAGCAGAACACCTGGATTCACCACTCTCGAGTAAAGAAAGCTCCTGAGGCCCCTTGGAAAGTAACATCGGGTGATAATGAACTGAAACTAAAGTTCACTCGAACAAAATGAGTATATTGCAGTCGGGGGTGTTTAGCAATTTAGGTTGCAAAAGTCTAATCAGGAGAATTGTTTTGTTAGCAACCCTAATCACAATCCTAGAACTAAAACCCACCTCTAGCCAGAGTAATGCTGAATGGCCTTGGTCCCAAGCCTTTACTTGTTACACTGGATCCATGGGAAAATACTCTGACATAAAAAGTCTGAATCTATCAACTGTAGTCATGCACAGAAACCAAGCATACGAAAGACAAGAGTGGCAGAGACAAAGAATATGGTCACTTCAAGGAACCATAGGAGAAGAAATTAGGATAGGGTGTCGGATGATCAATGGAACCGATCATAGGAGAGCAACCCAAATTAGTGTTTTAACATCTCCCACGGACGGAAACTGGGAGGATTGTAGTCGTTCAAGTGAAATAGACTGTTGGTGTAACTTTACATTAATACAGACTGTTGAGGTAGTTTGTCTCTGGGCCCAGGATAACATTGGGCTCTCCTTCAAGTTTAAAATAAATGCCACAACTGAGCCCATGACCCCAGCCCAAACCCAAATCACACCTCTTGGGCCTGGACCTGAAATTTACAAAATCGGCCCATATGTAATAAGAAATACAGGCCAACAGCAGTTATTGTTTAACCCAGAATGGTCTCTTAAGCGTGTTGAATTACTAATGCAAACTAACATCTCTGAAATTCAACCAGCCTGCTCTCCCTTTTTAAAAAAAAACATCCTTTGAAGGTTGGATGACCTGGCTGCAGAAACAAGCATATACTGGAAGCAGAATGTGAAGAGATCTGACTGGAATATTAGGGACAGGGCTGGGAGTCCTAAATGGAATTGATTCTGAAATATTAATGAACAAATTGGCCACTGCAACAAGTGATTTAACTAAATTAAAACAACCTTTACAGTCATCTTTGTTAGCATTGGGAACCAGTCAGTGGCAGGTCTCGAGAATACTGCCAAGGTTGAAAAAGGCAGAGGACCAAGACCATGGGTCAATCATAGATGCACTTGCTGTGGTTCAGGATAATGTGTCTCTGGCCTTTAGCTGTATACAGGCACAATTATGGTTGCAATCAACAGCTGCCTCAATTATAAGGGAAGGAAGCGAAGGAGCCTTTCCAATTGAGATTCGAAAGGCTGTGTGGGACAGTGCTATGGATTTTGAGAAGAAATTTCAGTCTTGGTGGACTTTGGTAAACTTTACCTATGACTCGACTGACAACGTAGTTGCTGCCTTTGTGCTCACCATACGCAATGCCACAGTTTATGTTATTCATCCTATTATAGCACTGGGACTGAATCATGAGCAGTCAGTGCTCTACCCTTCAGAGCACAGGGCATGGGCACGGAGAGTGGGTGAAAAATGGCAAACTGTGAATCTAGAATCTTGCGTTACCCGGGAACAACAGGGGTTCATTTGTGAGAGTAACACAATCGATGCTCAAGATATATGTCTTGATACTGAACAAGGTGTTTGTCACTTTGAGATTCATCCGGATACGAATCAAAGGACTGTACTTGTATATATTGGTCAAGGTTGTGTATGTTTGAGAACTGCGTGTACTTTTATAGAAATAGATAAGGGTAATGTAACTTTGCTCGGTAAGAATTATCTTAACTTTTGTATTTGCAACTTTGTTAGGATTTCAGGGTGTGACTTTCTGTATTTGGCACCAGTTGTGTCTCATCAGCTAATTAATGCCAACAATAAGATGTACCGCAGGTTGTCACCCACGCCTATTGGAATGAACCTCACTTTAATTAGACAAATAATCAAACATCAGGACCTTGTCAAAATTCTAGAGAATATTTAAAAAACTGGGGAGAAAACCTTAATTACTGTCCATCATGACATAAAAGAAATAAGCAAGGTTCTGCAAAGAGTGAAACAAGATGCAAGTCACAGTTGGTGGGATTCACTTTTTGGATGGTCGCCCACTGCAACTGGAATCCTAAATACATTATGTCACCCCATTATTATTTTACTAATATTAGTGGGTATAAGTTTAACACTATCCTTTGTGATACTCATTTGGAATTGCAAATTGTTACAACGAATAACAATACTAACCTCTTTATCCCAGATACATGGTAAAGCATTGGGAGACACATATCGTAGAGATTGGAGCTTGTACTAAGTAAAAGAATTTACTTTTTTGCTGAAAAGGGGGGATTGAAACATGGGGTTAGAACTAGAAGATATTAATCATAGAAATTAGAAGGTATTGAATAGTAATAGGCATATAAAATAATGGATATTGCTTAGGGCCACATCCTTATGTTACGTGAGAATATACCGTATCCTGGCCTATGGGAAAGGAAGAGACTACGTGCAGAGCAGCAAGGAGAGACCTGATAAGGAGAAGGAATGTATATGGAAAACAGGATACAGGGTGTAAAGACAACTGAAAAATGGGGCCCCTTATGTTCTGGAAACAGATGGATCCTGGCCCCTGGCTTGGACCATGGCCAAGGAATCAATGGGCATGTGCAAAGCAGTGGGGTCGAAAAGTCAGCCTGAAGAAGACGATTCTTACTTCATCCCTTTTACGACCCCCGAAGCCTGGGACGACCACCAGAGACAGCTGCGCAGGCGCAGAGGACCGACAAGCTGATTAGCATACAGAGCGGAGAGGGAGGGGAGCCAGGAAATGACCCATGAGGAAACTTAATGCATATGTAACACTCCAGGGGATAAAAGAACACGTGTGTAAGCAAGGGGCACGCATGTATTTGGGGAAATGTCCCACATGCGTCCGGCCGAATAAACATACCTACTTTAAAACTCACTCTGTCTCTGAGTTTTAGAGTCTAGCTCCGCGTGTCAGGTGGGGTCAGAATAGTGAGCAGGGGAGAAAACTTATGAATGACTATCGCAATACAATAATCAAGGGAATAAAACGGGCGGCACCTCGAGGGCAAAATGCTAAAAAGGCTTTTGAGGCACAGCAGGGGAAAGAAGAGACTCCAACTGAATGGTTGGACAGACTTGGGAAAAATATAAGGACACATTCCAGAATGGATCCTGAGATTGATGTGAGAAAAGCTTTGTTAAAGATTAACTTTGTGCTTGGCCAGATAATGGAAAAAATTGAAGATCAGCATGACAAATTATTAGATGATTTATTAAAGGAGGCTCAGAAAGTCTATGGCCAAAGCCAAACTAAAAGCAAGGATTGTGGCAGTCACCATGTGAGAAAACAATTACAAGAAAAAAATCAAAAACACACAAACACTACTCCTAGATATGACAGTAGTAGAGACAGGGGAACAGAAAAAAATAAAACCCCAATACAAACCAAATCTCAGGAGCATTCCAGGAATGTCTGCTTTTACTGTAAGAACAAAAGACATTATAAGAGAGATTGTCTTAAGAGAGCAAAAGATCTGAAAATCTTCTGAGAGATGAGCAAATAGGAAGGTAAGGATGCAGCAGAAAACAGAGCTGAAAGAGTTATGCTAATATTAACTCCAAATGAGGAGAAACTGGAAATTCCAAAATTTAGTGAAGCAGAAGAAAAAGAATTAAAAGAGATAGGAGCTGAACAAGATGAATCAGGGAAATGGAAACTTCCTGATGGAAGACAATTACTTAATAAAATGCTTACTAGAAGAATATTAGAAGATATGCATCAGAAAACTCACTGGGTACTCAGGCTTTGTGTGATAATTTTCTAAGGAACTATGGGTGTATTGGGATTTTTGGGATAGCAAAGAAAGTAATTGAAAAATGTATAACTTGCCAAAGGATAAATAAAAAGGTAATGAGGAAAAACACATTGGGAGGTCGGAAATTAGCTCTTAGACCATTTCAAAGTATCCAAGTAGATTTTACTGAACTTCTTCAAGTTCAAAGATGGAAGTATTTATTAGTAATAACAGACCATCTAACTCATTGGGTGGAAGCGGTTCCCACTGCCAAGGCCACAGCCAACATGGTAAGTAAAACCCTTTTGGAACAGATTATTCCAAGATATAGAATGGTTAATAGGATAGACTCGGACAGAGGAACACATTTTATGTCAAAAGTGTTACAACATTTAATTCAGACCTTGGGGATAAAATGGGAATTACACACTCCATGGCATCCACAAAATTCCGGCCGAGTAGAGAGGATGAACCAGACTCTAAAAAGAACTTTAACTAAATTAATAGCTGAAACCCGAATGTCATGGGTACAATGCCTACCTTTAGCCTTACTGAGGATCCGAACACAACCCAGGTCAGACCTGGGAGTGTCACCTTATGAAATGATGTTTGGATTACCTTTTCTGACCACCCAACATGAAAATGCTACCTATGAGGTAGGGGAAGAAAATGTTAAAAAATATGTGAACACTATTGCAAAAACTCTTGAAAATTTAAGGTTAAAAGGAATAATCCCCCAAACCACACCTTTAGACTTTAAAATCCATAATATTCACCCAGGAGAATGGGTGTTGGTAAAAAACATGGAAAGAACAATCTTTAACTCCACAATGGGAAGGTCCTTTTCAGGTATTGCTGATGACCAAGGCTGCGATGCAGACCAGGGAACGAGGGTGGATCCACGCCAGCAGAATCAAAGGACCTGTGGAAGAACCTAAGGAGTGGACAATAACATCTGAACCAGGTGATATAAAATTGACTCTTAAACGGGGAATGGGTGGTAATGAACTGGGAAGACCCGAATGATCCAAGAAATATACACAGGATCACACCTGACTGGGAAGTAAGACCGAGCTTACATCAGTGGTTTCAAATACTGCCTGGACAAACTTTGAGGTGCCTCCGGTACCCTCCTTGGGAAGGAATACTGCCACCACAGACAGGAGGATCAGGACTGTTTCGGACAGAAGACACCTGTATTTTGGCCTTAGCCTGTGATTTATACAAAGAGGAGGGTGAATTACAACCTCAATCAGTGCCACGTAATATACCCTGTTTGATTCACCCAAATACTGAGCATGTTAGTTGGGTTAAATGTAAATGTTGGAATTGTGGGAAAAATTGGTATTGTAGTTCACACAAGCGACACCCCCATTGCAAGAAGTGTCGAGTGTCAACTAGATCCCCTATCCAAGCAGAGCTCGAAACAACTGAAATAATAACTTTGTTTTGTGGATGGGAATTATTAGTGCCTGTTGAATGGGAAATAGCTGAGGAACAGTGGGAGACCACCGTTAAGGAGTGTCAAAAACGATTTGCCTGGAAATTAGCTAAGAGAAAGTGACAAAAGAAGAGAGGGCAAGACCAGATTGGCCTCTATAATCGCCACCAAGAAGATCACATACACCTGCTGTGGGTTGCAACCCCATAGGCATGGGAGGTGGGAGTATAAGCCATACTGGACCTCTCCTTTTTCTGTCACTCATTTTCTGTCTTTTCCCTTTTGGAATATTGACAAAGCCATGCTACAGGTGTTACCAGAAGCTGTATATGGAAAGACACCGAGGCTCCTTTTTTATCTCGCACACTCATGTCAACAGTCACTTATAACCCATCCAAATTAGGAAACTGCATGCACAATGGACAAAAGTACTGGATTACTGAGAATCTAGGAATAAGTGGTAACAGGGCGGGAAGTGAATGCCCAAAAGGGGAAAAATGGATTTGTTTCACATACGCTATTGGGAATAAAGCACAGGATTTGGTAAAAGAGCAATTGATAAACAAAAAGGCTAAGCCGGCACCACCACCTAAACCTGTACCAATCTCACTTGACAATTTGTATACAAAACTGGAACAACAATTAGAAAAAGAGATAGATATTTCGAGGATGGGTAAAAATCAGTTTGTAGAATTGGGAGAAAGATTAAGTAAGGAACTTAACATAACCAATTGTTGGGTCTGTGGAGGGGCCCTGATGTCAGAAGAATGGCCATGGAAAGGCAGCAGCTTAGGCCCAATTGAGCTCCTTAAGTGGAACCAGACAAGTATAAGGGGAGAAAACTGACCAGAGGGGTGGGTTTTGAGTTCAGTAGTCATAGGGGAAGAATGTCTTTGGCACAATGGGAAAAAGTTCCTTCATGAAGTAGGAAAAACTCCCTGTAAAAGATATAAGGTCAGTAATGGAACTTCTGTATGGTGGGTCCCAGAAGAACCTACCATGTATTGGACCCAGAAGAAAGTAAAAAAAGGAAATTGTGAGTATAATAATGAAATCAGGCTTTTTCAGTGTAATGATACAGGAAAAAATCCTTACGTTGGCATCCCAGAGATTTCTAAATTTTGGGAGAATATAGCTGAGCAAACATTTGACTATTGGAAAGCTCCAGATGGCTTATTCTGGATATGTGGAAAAAAGGCATACCCAAAACTTCCCTCTCAGTGGAAAGGGAGTTGTACTCTGGGAGTCATACAGCCAGGATTTTTTCTTTTGCCAGGGCCTGAAGGGGATCACTTAGGGATACCAGTTTATGAGGATCTAAAAAGAAACAAGAGAGACTTAATTGGAGGGTTCCAAACATGGGGAGACGAGGAATGGCCCCCTGAACGTATATTGGAAACATATGGGCCAGCCACCTGGGCACAAGATGGGAGTTGGGGATATCGAACCCCAATTTACATGTTAAATCGCATTATAAGACTCCAAGCCGCTGTAGAAATAATAACAAACAAAACTGGTCAGGCAATGGCATTAATGTCAAGACAACAGACCCAAATCAGAGCAGCCGTGTATCAGCACAGGTTGGCTTTGGATTATCTATTAGCAGAAGAAGGGGGTGTTTGTGGAAAATTCAATACATCAGATTGCTGTTTGAAAATAGATGATAACGGGGATGCTGTCCTAGATATAGTCAATGATATCAGAAAAATAGCCCATGTACCAGTTCAAAGGTGGGAACCAATGCTAAATACTAGCTGGTGGGATAATGTGTTGGGAATAGAATGGTGGAAAAAGCTAGGTTTGTTCCTGTTATGCACTACAGCTGGTCTAATATTCCTTCCTTGTTTGATCCCCTGTTTCATTCGACTCATCACCAGTGTAGTTCAAGGTATGTAATTAGTGACCATGGATCAAAAATTGGATACAACAAAAACGGTGCAAAAGATTATGGTATTAAAGAAACAAAATAATATAGAAGACCCCTTTCAAGAAGCTAGATTGATTTATGAAGAAAATGAACGAAAAATGAAGACTAGAAAGCAGTAAATATTGCTCGAGCCAAAGTAATTATAAAAAGAAAGAGGAAGGATTGTGAAAAATGCATATTATATGGCTCTGCACGGATATTTACTATATGTATTATGCTAGGTTGGAAAGTTAACATTTTAATAATATAGTAAATGTAGTTTTGTAATTGAAATTAAGCTTTAGTAGTTAAAATAGAAAATATGTGTGTGTGGCATTCTTTTTGCTCAAGAGAAGGAGAAGATAATCAAGAAATTCTTCACACAGAGATAACAATTACAAAAACCCCTAAATCTTCCAGAGGAAAGGAATTTATGGCTTTCTTTATCAACAAAAAACCGAACTTCTCCAAACTCGACTTAGACTTCAAGGCGCCTGGGATTAACAGGAATTCCTCAACAAGTACCGGATGAACTTCTTGTTTTAAATAAATATATGCATATTCATGAAGTGATTTGTGTATGCAACAGGTTACCCCTCTTAAGGAGGGAATTCTTTTTTATCGGGGTCCTTCTCCTGGCTCACTTTTGTCCAGAGAGAGGTACTCAGCCCGGGCTGTAACTTTTTGCTGTTATTGTCTCTTTAATTGTCCTAACTCTAATTGTTTAATCTTTACTACTTTACTTGTATTAATTTTTTTTTCTTTTCAATTTATTTTTATTAAACTTTTATAAATTTTTAAAACAAGTGATTGGCGTTTATAACATTGACCCAATTCAAAAACACTTGAGAAATCTCTGAAATGCCATGAAATCTCTGAAATGCCATGGCCACAGCCCTTAATTCAATCACTTGGGCCGAGGCTGTCGTGGCTTTCCAGTACTTTGAGCTGTCAGTAAAACACAGTTCTTTCCGCCTTTTTTTTTTTTTTTTTTTTTTTTTTTTTCCAAAAAGAGCCAGCAGCACCTGCGGTGCGAGGCGAGGCGGAGGACCCGGCCCAGGGGGCCGGACCAAGTGTCTCAAACTCGGCCGGGGGGGCGGAAAGCCGGACGCTCTCCGCCCTCCCCCCACCCCACCTGACCATGGAGCAAGCCACAGCTTCTCGGGACCCCGCTCCTCCCGCTCTGCGAACAGGACCAGGACGCGCGGGGCGCGGGCAGGGGAGGTTTTCCCGGGAATATAAAATTCCATCCTGGTTTTGGGGATCTTGGCACCGCCCATGCCTGCCCAGTACAAGGGCCTGCTCCTCGCTCCCAGTGTGTTTGCCCTTCCGCGGGATCCAATGGACTGAATCGCGGCCCCACCCCCATCCCCAGCCACGGTAGCAGCAGCAGGGATGCTGCTGCGGACCAAGCCGGTGCTCCCTCCCGCTGCCTCTGCCTCAGTGTGACAGAGCTCGGGGCAGTCTGGGGCAAGCGAAGGGAGTGGTGGGCTGGATGCAGGCTCTGAAACAAACAGGCTGTCCAGCACAGGGCTGCCGGCCATTGGATCGCATGGCGGAGTCGCTGCTGATGAGTCAGCATCAGGTGGCGCGGCGACGGGAGCCGCTGCGCCGTGCGGGCGCACCCCGCCCGCAGCGAGCGGCGCGGGGGGTACCGTTTCCCCCGCGGCGTGGCACGCCGCCAGCCCAAGCGGAGCGGGCGGCGTGGTTTCGGCGGCGTCTCTCGGCGCTGTCGGCCGCGGCGGTGGGGTGGCTTCTCTCGGCCCCGGCGGCGGCGGGCTCGCTCCGAGCGGAACGGAGGGTGGAGCGAGAAGCAAGGCTGCTGCTGCCACTGGGACGGCGCGCGTGCAAGTTCCGCAGAAAATCCATGGTCCTGAGCCCAACCCAGGAGGAGAACGAGCTCGGCCTCAGAGACCGGAACCCCCAAGTGAGGGAGAAAGCTTTGCCAAGTGTTCAAGACCAACTGGTTAGCCGCAGAAAGCTGGTTCCCCATTGTTAGGAAACCCTCCCTTAGCAGACGTCCACTTCAAGAGACAGACAGTCCACTACTTCAGGGAAAAACCCGTCCCGCTCAGTTCTCGGCTTCTAAGAGCCGACCCGCAGTCCAGACAGGACCAAGCCTTCTCCAGAAGGCATGCGGTTTCAGCGTTACCTCTTCAAAAGGGCAAAGGTGTCCGGCCAGAGCCTCCAGGCTTACTGGCGTCCAGACGCGGCCACAGAACCCCCCTGCAAGACGCTGGGGCTCGGGTCTTCAGCCGAGGCTGCAATTCCACGAGGGGTCACCAGAGCCTCCAGGCTGCTGGCGTTGAGCCACAGTGGAAAGTCGTCGTCCCCCCCCCCCCCCCCCCCCCCCCGGTCTGTCAAGGTCCTGGGTCTTCAGCCGAGGCTGCAGTTTTACGAGTTTTATCTGATGTGACCGTTGAGGCAGGACGGGAACAGAATTACTCCAATTCAGAAGGCAAGAAATGAACTGATTTATTTCAAATGCACTGCTCTATATATAGAGAACATCATGCGGACTAATTTCATTGGTCTTAAAGTAAAAACGTCTCACACCATTGGTGTGCAGTGACTGATGCACGGTAGCAGAACCTATCTTGTAAACAATGTGAACAACAAGAGAGAGATAGTGAATTATTTACATTCTTTCCCAACTGTTTCCCAGGCTCTTGCCTGGTTAGAAAACTTCTCTCTTTCTCTCTGACTGAACTGAGAATACCCATACGGGTCCCTCAGGCTAGCTCCCAGCTGCAGGCAATCTTAGCAAGCAGCTCTTAAGTGAGATCAGCTCTTGGGTGAATTCAGCTCTTCAATGATTTCAGCTCTTTGCTCACTAAGTGCCTCGGGCAGACGCAGGGGAGAGAGAGACGAGAAGGCTGTTTGAAGTTCCACAGCAGTGTCTTTATTGGCAGCTTCTGCGAAGGGTTCCAGAAGGCTGTTTGAAGTTCCACAGCGGTGTCTTTATTGGCAGCTTCTGCGAAGGGTTCCAGTGACAGCTCTTCTGCCGGACTGGGCAGAGATGGGGTTTTGTATAGGGTACAGGGGTGTTGGAAATTGTCCAATGGCCAGGGTCAGGGCGAATATGACCTATAGTCTTACAGAGAGATAACAAGGGTCCGAATGCGGAAGACGGGCTTCTTTGGTCCACTCATCATGACTAGGCATTTCTTATCTTAGGTGAGTGACCACCAGGGAGGCCTCACAGGGTCTCTGACTGATACAACTGGGTATAGACTGATATGGAAGAGTAAAGAAGGCCAGAAAATTGAAGTAAAGAAAGTCTAACTATGAAAAGAATAAGAATGAGTTTGTTTTGTGGTGTTGGTATTTTTGTGTGGTTTTGTTTGTTTGTTTTAGAGAAGGAAATATCCATTACTCTTGTACTGGCTGATTTGCTCTCTGCTGCATTTCATCACTGGGTATGCTTTACATGTGAAAGATGCTAATTCAAAGTCTATATCACAGAATCACAGAATGGTTAAGGTTGGAAGAGACCACCAGTGGGTTCATCTGGTCCAACCTCCCTGCTCAAGCAGGGTCTTCCTAGAGCATGTTGCACAGGATTGCATCCAGCTGCTTCTTGAATATCTCAAGTGAGGGAGACTCCACAACCTCTCTGGGCAACCTGTTCCAGTGCTTGGTCACCTGCACAGTAAAGTTCTTCCTCATATTCAGGTGGAACTTCCTGTGCATCAGTTTCTTCTCATTTGCATCTCATTCTATTGCTTAGCACCACTGAGAAGAGCCTGGTCCATCTTCTGACACCTTCCTTCAGTTACTTAAAGACATTGATAAGATCCCCTTTAAGTTTTCTCCAGGCTAAACAGGCCCAGCTCCCTCAGCCTTTCCTCATAAGAGAGATGCTCCAGTCCCTAAATCATCTTTATCGCCCTCTACAGGACCTGCTCCAGGAGTTCCATGTCTCTCTTGTACTGAGGAGCCCAGAACTGGACACAGAACTCCAGATGTGCCTCACCAGGGCTGAGTAGAGGGGCAGGATCACCTCCCTGACCTGCTGGCAATGCTCTTCCCAATGCACCCCAGGATCCCATTGGCCTTCTTGGCCACAAGGGCACTACTGGCTCATGGAAAACTTGTTGTCCACCAGGACACCCAGGTCCTTCTCCACTGAGCTGCTTTCCAGCAGGTTGGCCCCCAACCTGTGCTGGTGCCCAGGGTTATTCCTCCTCAGGTGCAAGACCCTGCACTTGCCTTTGTTGAACTTTAGATAGTTCTCTGACCATCCCTCCAACCTGTCAAGGTCCTTCTGGAGGTCTGCACAGCACTCTGGAGTACTGGCCACCCAGCTTTGTGTCGTCAGCAAACTTGTCAAGGGGACATCTGCCCCTTCAACCAAGTCATTGATGAACAAGTTAAGCAACCTGTCCAGAAGGATGCTGTGAGCAACAGTATCAAAAGCCTTCTTAAAATCCAAAGAAACTACATCCATCACATTCCCTTCATCTACTAGGTGCATGTCCCTATTGTCCTGGTTTAGGGCAAATTTGGGAGAAAACCTCCGAATGGGGTCCCCCTAGAAAGCAAATTCAAGTGGCCTCTCCCTGAATTGCTTCAGGAAAAGATTTCCTCGGAGAAAAGTGGAAAAAACTTTATTTAGCAAACAAAGTATTCACAAGCATTAAAAAACCCCAAAATAATACCAGACAACAAAACCTCTTGCTGTTCTGAAGAGATGGCAAACCCAGAAAGTCCTTCTTGCGAGGTGCAGCTCGGCCCACTCAGTCTCTCATCAGTCCCTCTGGCACTGGAATGTAGCATCCTGGGCACTGGTGGGCCACAGGTGTGAGCTCACAGTGTTTTTCTGGGTTTTCAGTCCAGAGCAGGTTTGAACAGTTCAAAAAAAAAAAAAAAAAAAAAAAAAAGAAAAAAAAGAAAAGCCACAGTCTGGGGAACTTCTCTGCCTCACCTAGTAAAAAAAAAGTAACTAAAAGCAAAGGAGAGCTCTCTCCTTCTCCATGCTGCAGACAACTCAGTCTGTGAGAAGGAATGCAGAGGAGTGAGTACAGTTTCTGAAAACAAACTCCGTGCTTCTTCTCTCCCCCTTCGCTCTCAGAACCAGTCTTAAAGGTGCAGAACTTAATGTCCAGCTTAAACAGAACAGATGACTGGGGATACAAGCATCATATAGTCACCCCAGAACACTTATCATTGAAGGATATCAGATTAGTTAGACAGGACTTTGCCTTTGTGAACCCATGTTGACTGTGCCTGGTGATTGCATTGTCCTTTAAATGTCTTTCAATAGCACCCAGTATTATATTTTCCATAATTTTCCCAGGTACTGGGGTTAGCTTAACAGGTCTGTAGTTTCCTGGGTCTTCCCTCAAGCCCTTTTTGTAAATTGGAATAATGCTGGCTACCTTCTAGTCAGCAGAGACCTCCCCAGACTCCAAAGACCTTTGGTCAGGGTCCTGCTGATCAAGAGGGGTCCTGCTGTAACATCCACTAGCTCTTTCAGTACTCTGGGATGAATCCTATCTGGCCCCATGGACTTATGAACATTCAACTGATATAGCTGGTACCTTACATTTTCAGTGTGCACAAATGGAAAGTCACTGTTCCCACACTCATTATCCTCTGACTCAGGAAACTGGGAAGCCCAAGGTTTACTGGTAAAGACTGAAGTAAAAATAGCATTGAATCATAGCATGATTTGGGTTGGAAAGGGACCTTAAGGATCATCTTGTTTCAACACCCCTGCTGTGGGCAGGGACACCTTTCACTTGACCAGATTGCTTCAAGCCGTGTACAACATGGCCTTGAACACTTCCAGGGATGGGGCATCCACAGACCATTGTTTTCAGCAATAAAAGCTGAGAAGAGAAAGAAAAGTGGAGAAGCATTCGTTATTGAGACACTTGTCTTCTGAAGCAACTGTTACATATACTGAGGCTCTACTTTCCAGGATGTGGCTGGGCATTGCCCACTGGTGAGAAGTAGACAATAAATCTTTTTGTTTGTTTTACTTCACTTTTACAGGCAGCCTTTCATTATTAAACTGCTTTTATCTTGACCCATGAGCTTTTTTTTTGTATTTTCTCTCCCCCATGTCCCACTGAAGAAGGGTAATGATACAGTGACTTTGTGGACACCTGGCAGCCAGCCAAGGTTAACCCACCACAGATATACAAGACAAAAAGTGACAAATGCTATATACCCAGATTCTGGTAGAAGTCCTACCTCCTCCCAGAAACCTCAGGGGTCATTTGCCCCAGAAGTCCCCTCTTATGGTCACATACTCTATTGTGATTGGCTGGCAGGAACAGCATGTCCTATTTCTGGTTTACTCTGAGGTACGTCAGACCAGGAAGACCCTTTCCCTATATACGCAATAGGGTGCCATTTTATTCTGGTCACTATTTTATGGCAGGGCGCTATTTTGTTTTGGCCACCATTTTATTGACGTATGGGTGTGTACGTGATGTTCGTATGTCTGAGACTTAACGCACAACAGACCACCCTTGTTTCCTCGGACAAACAGCCTTGTTTGTTGTATCCAACCTCCTTTTATAGACAATTCAAAAACTCCCAGTACTACACAGACATTGGTCTGGTCTCTGTGCCCCCAGACTCTGAACCAATCAATTGCTTGCATTTCAGGAGAGCTGCCATTGGTTGGAAGCTCTGTCAGTCCAGAGGCTAGTTCATGGAGCTGAGCTGGACTTCTTATCCATAACTGGATTAATGCTAACTACAGATCAGTTTGCAATGCAACATTTTATGACAGGGCTTGGGCCAGTTTATGGCAGAAAGCTGCCATTGCGATTTGCTGATGGCATTTAAGTGCACCTTCAGACCTTCAGCAAGTTTACTGATGACACCAAGCTATGTGGTAAAATTGACACACTAGAGGGAAGTGATACCATCCAGAGGGACCTTAACAAGCTTGAGAGGTGGGTCTGTGCAAACCTCATGAAATTCAGCAAGGCCAAGTGCGAGCTCCTGCACAAGTACCGGGCTGGGCACAGAATGTATCAAGACTAGCCCTGGGGAGAAATACTTGGGCTGTTTGTAGATAAAAAGCTCAGCACGACTTGGCAATGTGCACTGGCAGCCCAGAAAGCCAACTGCATCATGGGCTGCCTCAAAAGATACCAGCAGGTCGAGGGAGGTGATTCTCCCCGTCCGCCCTTGTGAGATTCCACCTGGAGTAAAGTGTCCAGCTCTGGGGTCCCCAAAACAGGAAGGATGTGAACCTCTTGGAATGAGTCCAGAGTAGGCCACTAAGGGGACTTGGCCACCCAAGGTCTATCAATATTAAGACTGAAGCAAAAATAGCATTGAATGCCTCTGATTTTTCTTCATCCCTATATGTCAGGTGACCATCTTCAACAAGTATCAGTCCAATGTTTTCCTTGGACCTCCTCTTGCTATTACCATACTGTGGCAGAGTAGTAGAGAGAAGTAGGACACTGATTATGTGGATGATTATGATTAGATTTATTACTAATACATTACCTAAATGTTGGTAATGCATTATATAATATAAGCAGGTTCAGCTAGAAATGTACAGGTTTGCAGTCTTTGACCTTGCAGAATACACAATTACAAAGCATCAAAGCAGCTATGGAGCTACTTCAGGATTTTATCTCCATATGTAACCCAATTGGCGCTTTTAGCCACCCATCCAAAAGTGAGTGTTCCCTGTCTTCGGGCTGGATGTACCCTGCAGGTGTCCATGCTGGGGAAGGGGTGGGGGGGTGGAGGATCCACCTGGAAGCTGCCTGCAACCTCAGGAGACCAGTTTGCCCAGTTGACCCGACTATCTTTCATCACAGTTGCACATACTTTAAAAAAACCTCTAGTTGTCTGACGCGACACTGGCCAATTTCAACTCTAGTTGAGCTTTGACCTTTTATGTCTTCTTCCTGCATATACAAACCACAGCACTCTGATCTTCCCGCAAAGCCTGACTTTGTTTCCAAAGATCATACAATTTCTTTTTCCTTCCTATTTCCATGAGGGTGATATCCCTGATTTGGGCCCCAGGGAGGGGGAGGCAACAAATTTCTCTAAAAGGAGTTTCCAATCTGCAAATGAGTGCCTCCATTCCTCACAGGGGGTGATGCCTTGAGAAGGCTGACCTAGAACAGAGGCTAAATGGAGTTAAAGAATAAAGTAGGTATTTATTAAAAGGCCTCAATGGATACACCTTGGACAGTACAAGAATCTGGCCAGGGCTACACCCAAGATGAACCCAAAATGGTCACAAAAATGGATGACCTGTCATGAGGTCTCTCACTTTTATAAGTTCTGGTTCATTAGCATATTGGAGTTAATTGTCCAATTATAGCTTTAGGTTATGAAGTCCCATCCTTCTTGTTTTTCTCTCTTCAGTCCACCATTGTTTATGCTCTTGGGCCTGAAATTTGGATTGGTTGTCCTCAGTTCCAAGCTAGAAAAGGAATTGTTTTGTCTACCTACTCTGTGCAGAGAGCTTACCATCCCTTAATATGAAGCTCAGAACTATACACTAAAGCAGCACAGAATCTGAAAAACAGAAAAGCTAAAACTTAAGGCATCAGGGGGAGTTACCTATGACCATAACGCACTGCTCTTTCTTCTAAGCACTGGTCTTAATACGGGTCTTGATGCGAACAGTTGATCTGATCTTGATGAGAATGCTTGTGTAAGTTCCTCCTATTCTATCTCATATGCTTTTTCTACCATACCCAGAGCCTCATACTTATTCTGTAAAGGTAGCTGATAGGGTAAGGACAGGTTCCTCTTACAGCTCCATGCAGTAACCTCCTTCCACTCCTCCCTATCCCTTGTACCACTGCCTTCCTCCTGCTACAGAACAGATACTGAACCTACCTCCAGTGGCCATGCTGACTTGACTTATGTGTACCAGAGACAGCAGAGAACAGCTATGGTCAATCTCCTCAGACTCAGATGTTCCTCATTCTGCTCACCTCTTCCTGAAGCTCAGCCACCAGGCAGAGGAGTTCATCTACCTGGGCACACCTCTCACAGGTGTGCTTGCTGTCACCATTTATCTTTGGGAGTATCCCCATACACACCATGGAGCCTAAAGCCTATATGGTTGCTTGCTCTGGCAGGAGCTCTGTCTGTGTGGCTGCATTGGTTCTACCAGGTGCTAGAAGTTCAGCATAAGCAGAAGACAGCTTTTTGTTGAGTAATCACCATGCTGCTGCATAGCAAAACCAGCTTTTGTTTGATGAGCTCCCCAGCAGCAGAAGCCTGCAAGTGATCATTACCTATGCCTCACTGTTTGTGAGAAAAGTGTGGGTGATGCCTGTAGTGCATTTGGGGCATGCTGAGGCATTACTTACAGACAGTGCTGAATTCCTGGTGGAACGCCTGTCACAGAAGTGTTCAGCATACTGACAGTAGTGTCAAGCAACCAGGAAAATTTTTCTGGGAGAGCTACTCAAGTTCGTTGTTACTGGGTTTGTAGATAACAATGATTTTAGTGGCAATTATACTAAGAACATTTCAACTTTAAACATGATATAAATTTTGTGGCCCTCCATGTGGTTAGTGAACAAATGCCAGCAAAACTGCTGCAGCCTGTTTTGAGAGTGGTTGCTGTGTGAGACAATACATGCAGCTCATTCAAACAGCAGACCATTCTCTGCTGGATGACAAAGAAGAATTTTTCCTGTGGCTATACTCTGTATGCCTTTGATGTGAATGTGCTGATCATTATTCCCTGATTAACACTGGACCTCTGAAAGCAGAAGTACATTTTGCAGGGGCCTTGACTCCCACCGGTAAAATGATTATGTACAATTATGACAATGTGAGTGAAATAAAATGGGAGAGACATGCTCTTGGCCTACATATCAGGATGGACACTCAACAGGTCTCTTGGTTTTTTTTCAGCAGGCCCCTATACCAGCAAAAAACTTCTAGACAGATACCCTAGAGACTGGCTCCCTGGGGCCCATGTTTTTCCAACACTTGCAATTATGTTTATGAATATACATTTTCCTATTTAAAAGACTGGTGTCTGACAAGGAAGGTGGAACCTTCCTGGAATGGAAAAGATGATCCTCTCTCTCCAATTTATTATAATTTTGAAAATATGGGGCTTTCAGGAAAAGATATGGGAAAAGAAATAGCAGTTCTTTACTAGACTGTGTATATATATATATAAAGACAGACAAACAACAACAACAGCAACAACAGCAAAAAAAAAAAGAAAACCCAATACCAGCCTTTTCCCATGTGTCAAGCCATTTCCCCTTTGGCGTAGTTACGACCACAACCAGCAGGAGGCACTGTTGGCTCATGTCAAGGCAAAGAGGCTGCAGTGACTCCTCTGCAGCTTCGGGGGCAGTCTGATGCAAGCCCTGAGCCTCCCCAGGGGTTAATGGTGGCCACAGGAAGAGAAAGACGGTTGGGGAGAAAGGGTTTTTGGTTTCCCCTGCTCTCGTGTCCAGTGTAGTATCCTGGCAATGGTGGCTCTGGTGAGGTTTCAGTCCACCAGCTCTCTCCCAAGAGAGAGAAGGGGGTGTGGTCTTTTCCCTTGGAAACACCCACACAGATGGTGGGGGTGTCTCCCAACAAGGGTGGGTGCTGCAGAGTGAGTCCCAGTCCACCAACAGTTCACTGTAAGCAGTGGCCTCACCAATAGGCAGTCAAGAGAAATTTCACAGCAGTGCTGAACCCCCTGGCCAGGAGAAGTCCAGCACCAAACACCTAAACTGTCTCCTCTCCAAGCCGGGCAAAGACCGAACCACCCCAGCTAAGAAATTGCCATAACCACACCGCTCCTCCTCCTCACCATTCAAACAGTATGCCAGGGTCTCTGCTATTTCCATGACAACAAATGGGAAGAAAATTCCTTAAAGAAACCTAACCTCCAACATTATCCACCCGAATTTGTTTCCCATACCAACGTTACATCAAGCTTAGACTTTTAAACTACATACATACATTCATTATCCTAGTTATATACATATATACATGCAGATATGGATACAGGCACAGTGTCACGGATAATTCACCTCAAAATAAGGTCCCCTTGAGGTATATATCGTGTTTCTCCATCTTTCTGCATTATCCACCAGGTGAAACCAGGTCCCTGAGCGAAGACAACACCACGGATGTGTTTGTCTTTGCCCAAGACAGAATCAATCCAAACAGTCTTTCCTAACATACTTCTCGTATATATTATTATTGATGCCTTAATTGAAGGAATGGGACCACAGCTGGGCTAAAAACGATTTATTACTCAGATAAACATCAGCCTCAAAGGTCGTGAGATTTTAGAGAAGTAAGAAGTCGGCCATAGCTCAAGTTAGTCACAAGTTTCTTCGTTACAAGGCAATATAAAGCATTCTAATCCAATAGAAAGTTGCCACTAAGTTTATTTTGTTTTTCTAACCTATCACCTTTATTTAATTTTGCTGCACTGCATATACTTTTAACCAATGGGCTACTATTACGCGTACACACATATACTTCTATTATAGCATCTAAACTCTTAGCTTACTCTATACAATTACATTACTACACTATAAAACCCTTCACCATCTTACCTAATACAGTTTTTTACTAACTTAAGGCTTATTCTTACTTATAACTATAGAAACATAAGTTTATAAATTTTTTGCTGTCTGTGTACTTTTACTTTTATATCAATCCAAGTTTCTTCCAAGGCTGTAAATCAAACCCTTCAGTATCTGTGTGAGTTTCTATCTTTCCATTTCCTACACATATGTACCATAGGAACCTTATCTCCATCTGTTGTATGCAGGGGTTCAGATTGGGCAGGGCCAGCTTGGTTAGTGGAACCTCTGGTGTTAAATAATTACTAATTAGTTTGGATTTGCCAGGCCTTAAATATATTTGTAAATTCAAAGGAACCGTTTGATCCGGAAGAAAGAGAATATGCCTCTTGTTGGACAGGAGACACAGAACCCCCGGGGGTAAAAGTTTTTAAGATATCAGAAACCCCAGAGACAGAGCAAGCAGAAGAAAAGAAAGAACAGGGCTGGGACCCCCTGGAAATATTGCCCCCCTCCACCAATGTCAGGAGCTCCAGCTCCTGCACCTGTACTGGGTGCCCCTGCTCCCGCCCCTGCTATGGCTTCTTTCGAGCCAACCACTCCTGCCCCTTCTGTGGTCTTGCTTCCGCCAGATGACCCTACCTCTCTCCCCTTGGCGGTTCCGGCTTCACTGCCGACTTCCTCCCCTACCTCTGTCCCTTTGGCGATTCTGGCTTCACTGCTGACCTCGGCCTTTGCCTCTGTCCCCTTGGCAATTCTGGCTCCTGCTGCCCAAGTGAACCCCCTTCCTAGCGGAGGGGCACCATACCAAAATACTAGGAGCTCAGTTAAAACCCAAAAGCAGTTCAATAATCCCTCCCCTACCACTACTCCAAAACAAGGGAAAAGGATTATAAAGTTTGAAGAACAAAAAGGTTGGGATCGAGAAGTTAGTTTATTCCCATTATGAGAAGTACATATGGGAGGGCTTCCAGAGGGACAGGATTTGTAAATGCTCCTTTGACCTCTTCAGAAGTCAGAATTTTTTTAAAAGATATTAAAGGATTATTGGAAGATCTCATAGGTACAGCTGAACAATTAGATCAATTCTTAGGTCCCAACATTTTTACTTGGGAAGAAATTCAGTCAATAATGAAAATATTATTTTCCCAAGAGGAAAGGCAAATTATTAGAGCTACTGGAATGAGAATTTGGGAAAGAGAGAATCAGCAAGGTCCACCATGGGACCAGAAAATTCCAATAGCACCTCCTAACTGGAACCAAAATGAAGAGGCAGGGAGAGAACATATGAATGGTTATCGTAATTTGATAATCAAAGGAATAAAAGAGGCAGCATCCTGAGGGCAAAATGTCAGAAAAGCTTTTGAGGGACAGCAAGGAAAGGAAGAAACTCCAACTGGGTGGTTAGAGGGACTCCGAAAGAATATGAAACAATACTCTGGAATAGACCCTGAGACCATAGCAGGGCAAGCCCTACTGAGGGTTAATTTTGTCAATCATGCTGGGCCAGATATTAAAAAAAAGCTGGAAAACATGGAGGACTAGCATGATAAATCATTAAATGACCTACTAAAAGAAGCTCAAGGGGCTTATGTACAGAGAGATGAAGAAAAAGCCAAAGTGAAAGCAAAAATTATGATAGACACTATGCGAGAGAGTAACTTCCAGAGGAATCTGAAGCCCCCAGGTACCACTCCCAAACATTCGGGTTTTAGAGAAAGGGAAAAGGGAAGAAACAGAACCCCAGCACAATCAAAATCCCAGGAGCAAACTAAAACTGCCTGTTTCTATTGTGAGGAAGAGGGACAGTATAAGAGGGAATGCCCTCACCTAAAAAAGGACCTGAAAATATTCCAAGAGATATACCCAGAAGAAAACAAAATATTTGCCCTAGTTTAGGGCAAATTTGGGAGAAGACCTCCAGAAGGAGCCCCCAGAAAGCAAACCCCCCATGGCCCCCCCCCCACCTGGTCAGGAAGAATTTCCTTGGAGAGAAGTGGAAAAAAACCTGTTTATTTAGCAAGCAAAACACTCCTCAGTACAAAAAACAACACCAGATGACAAAACTCTTTCACCATTCTGAAGAGATGACAAATTCTGAAAGTCTCTCCTGGGAGTGGTCACCCAGCTATCAGTCTTCGGCACTGGGGATGGCTGCTGCAGGTCACAAAATGCAGGCTCTTGGTGTTTCTTGGTGTTTCCCAGGTTCCAGTCCGGAGCAGGTTGGGATGGTATTCAGGAAAGGGAAAGGGAAAAAAAAAAACAGTCCAGGGTAAAAATTGGACTGCCTAGCTAAACTAACTAATAAGCAAAAGCAAAAAGCAGGAGCGAGAGGAAAGCGAAGCAAGCAAGCAAGCAAGCAAGCAAACCTAGCCTCCCCTAGACACAGACCATGGGGGGAGGTTAGCTGGCTGATAACAAGACAAAACAAACCTTCACTTTTCAGCCAATCCAGAAGGCACAGAACATAATATCAGGCATAAACAGAACACACAATTGGGGATACAAGTACCATAACGTCACCCTAGGACATTCCACCCCTTATCTCCAAATTGTCAACATACTACCAAACATCATGTAAAAGCTTCATCAAGTAAAAACTTCCATCTTTCACTTACTCAGACACATTTCCTTCCATCTCACTTGCTCAAACCTCTGACACACATTTCTTTCTATCTCACTTGCTCAAACCTTCGACACACATTTCCTTCTGTCTCATGTCTGTGTGGTTTAATGTACAAACAATGGCAGTAACATCCAGCAAACAGTGATATTTGCATATGAGTCTCACCCCACAATCAGGTCTCCCTGAGGTACACATTGTGTTGTTCCATCTCTCTGAATTATCCACCATGTACAACCTGGTTGCTGAGCAAAGACAACCCCACGAATGGGTTTGCCTGTACTCGAGGCAGAATTGATCCACACTGTCTTCCCTAACAAACCTCTGATATGTGCCACTGGGACTTTGTCTCCATCTACTATATGCAAAGGCTCAGATTGGGCAGGGCTCACTCGGTTGGTAGAGCGTCGGGTGTTAACTAACCAGGTGGCTTTGGCCAGATGCTGCTCCCAGTTTTTGAAAGATCCCCCACCCAATGCTTTCAAGGTGGTTTTTAACAGTCCGTTGTACCTCTCCACTTTGCCTGCAGCTGGTGCATGGTAGGGAATATGGTACACCCACTCAGTGCCATGTTCCCTAGCCCAGGTGTTGATAAGGCTGTTCTTGAAATGAGTCCCATTGTCTGACTCAATCCTCTCAGGGGTACCATGCCTCCAAAGGACCTGCTTTTCAAGGCCCAGAATGGTGTTACGGGCCATAGCATGAGGCACAGGGTAGGTTTCCAACCATCCTGTGGTGGCTTCTACCATTGTGAGCACGTAGCGCTTGCCTTGGCGTGTCTGGGGCAGCGTGATGTAGTCAATCTGCCAGGCCTCCCCATACCTGTACTTGGACCACCGCCCACCATACCATAGGGGCTTTACTCGCTTGGCCTGTTCAATGGCAGCACACATCTCACAGTCATGGATAACCTGCGAAATACTGTCCATGGTTAAATCCACCCCTCGGTCTCGTGCCCACTTATAGGTGGCATCTCTACCCTGATGGCCTCAGGCATCATGGGCACATTGTGCTAGGAACCACTCTCCCTTGTGTTCCCAATCTAGGTCTATCTTTGACACCCCTATCTTTGCAGCCTGATCTACCTGCTGATTGTTTTGGTGCTCTTCATTAGCTCTACTCCTGGGGACATGGGCATCTACATGGCGAACATTCACAGATAGTTTCCCTACCCTGATAGCAATGTCTTTCCACTCATCAGCAGCCCAAATCCCAGGGCGATTCAGTTTTCCAATGTGGGCGTGCTGTGTGATGAGAGCAATCCACTTGCTCCATTGTAGCACTGGTGGCATGGTGGGTGGAGGGAACCTTTCCTCTGAACATCCACCCCAGCGCCGGTAGTCGGGGTGCCAGGAGGAGTTGTACTTCAGTGCCAATCACCTCTGAGGTGGCTTGGACTCCTTCATAGGCTGCTAAAATTTCCTTTTCTGTTGGAGTATAGTTGGCTTCAGACCCTCTGTAGCTTCGACTCCAAAATCCTAACGGTCAGCTTCGAGTCTCACCAGGCACCTTCTGCCAAAGGCTCCAGGACAAACCATGGCTCCCGGCTGCAGAGTAGAGCACGTTCTTCATATCTGGTCGTGTCCTGACTGGGCCAGGGCTACTGCTGAGCAATCGCCTGCTTGATCTGGGCAAAGGCTTGTTGCTGTTCAGGGCCCCAGTGGAAAGTGTTCTTCTTGCAGGTGACCAGGTAGAGAGGGCTCCCAATCTGGCTGTACACAGGAATATGCATTCTCCAAAAACTTATGGCGCCTAGGAAAGCTTGTATTTCCTTCTGGCTGGTTGGTGGAGACATCGCTGTGATCTGGTTTATGACATCAGTGGGAATCTGACGCCGTCCATCTTGACACTTCACTCCCAGGAACTGGATCTCTTGAGCAGGTCCCTTGACTTTGCCCTTCTTGATGGCAAAGCCAGCTTTCAGGAGAATCTGGATGATTTTCTCTCCTTTCTCAAACACTTCTGCTGCTGTCTTCCCCCACACAATGATGTCATCAATGTATTGCAGGTGTTCTGGAGCCTCACCCTTTTCTAGTGCAGTCTGGATCAGTCCATGGCAGATGGTAGGACTGTGCTCCCACCCCTGGGGCAGTCGGTTCCAAGTGTACTGCACGCCCCTCCAGGTGAAAGCAAACTGGGGCCTGCATTCTGCTGCTAGAGGAATGGAGAAAAATGTGTTAGCAATGTCAATGGTGGCATACCACTTTGCTGACTCGGACTCCAGATCATACTGGAGTTCCAGCATGTCTGGCACAGCAGCGCTCAGTGGTGGAGTCACTTCATTCAATGCACGGTAGTCCACTGTCAATCTCCATTCTCCTTCAGATTTACGCACAGGCCAGATGGGGCTGTTGAAGGGTGAGTAGGTTTTGCTGACCACCCCTTGGCTCTCCAACTCACGGATCATTTTGTGAATGGGGATCATGGCATCTTGATTCGTTCGGTACTGCCGGCGGTGCACTGTTGAGGTGGCAATTGGTACTTGTTGCTCTTCCACCTTCAGGAGTCCTACTGAAGATGGGTTTTCTGATAGTCCAGGTAAGCTGTTCAATTGCTTGATGCCCTCTGTCTCTACAGCAGCTATTCCAAACACCCACCTGAGTCCCTTTGGGTCTTTGAAATACCCACTTCGGAGGAAGTCTAGGCCCAAAATGCATGGGGCCTCTGGGCCAGTCACAATAGAGTGTTTCTTCCACTCATTTCCAGTCAGTCTCACCTCAGCTTCCACCAAAGTAAAATCCTGTGATCCCCCTGTCACGCCAGCAAAAAAACAGATTCTGCCCCCACATATCTTGATGGGATTAATGTGCACTGCGCACCAGTGTCAACCAAAGCTTTATATTCTTGTGGTTCAGATGTGCCAGGCCAACAAATCCACACAGTCCAAAAAACAAGGTTTTCCCTAGCCTCTACCTGGCTAGAGGCAGGGCCCCTCTAAGCCTGGTTATCCTTCTTTCCTGGGGCATATGTCTTGGAGGTTCCTTCAAGGGGATCGGACATGTCATCATCATCATCATACCTGGCAGCTTGGCTATGGGCCACTGGAGCTGCTTCCTTTTTGGTGAAACTTCCTCTCGGAGTCTTGCCTTCCTTCAATTCACGCACCCGTTGTGCCAGAGCAGCAGTAGATTTTCCATCCCATCTCCTCATGTTTTCTCCGCAATCATGCAGGAAAAAACACAGCTCAGCCCTTGAGTGTACCTTCTTTCCCCATCTGGGGAATGTCTGCATTGGGTACCAGAACCTCTGATCTGTACTGTTGAGATTTGGAGAAGGTCCTCTTTAATCTCCTCCCTGAGTTTCTTGTGATTCTCCTCCATCCTGTCTTCTAATTTCTGCAGACGTGTTTCCACCGCTGCGATTCTGGCATGTGTTGTGCCACGTACAGCATCTGCATATGCTCGGAGCTTCTTGGCCATATCAAGCACGGTCTCATCCCTCTCATCCCACTTCATTATTGCTAAAGCAGAAGCGTATTCTTGTGGCCCAAGTCATATAAGTTTTCGCCACATCACGGATGTACATGGCACCAAGTCTGGATTTACAGTGGTTACATCATCTGAGAAGGCAATCTCTGCCACTGCCATTTCCCTCAAGCGTTGAATTCCTTGTTCTATAGTCTTCCACTGGGTTTGCTGCATACAGAGATCGTCTGCACACAGATATCTTTGTGCCACACTTCCCAGGACCCGTGCCCAGAGACTCTGACAGTCAGCCCCCCTCATCATTCCTTGGTCAATAACCGGATCATGTGACAGGGATCCTAAATGCCTTGCTTCACTACCGTCCAAAATTGTAGCCTCTCCTGCAGTATCCTAAAGACGGACTAACCAACTAACTATAGATTCATCAAGTCTTCGAGTGCAATCCTTTCTTAGGGCACGAAGGTCCTTCAGGGAATAGGACTCAATAGTGGCTTCTGATCTTGTATCAGTTGCTTTAACTCCAGCTTTTGTGTCACTAATTGGCTTTGAGGGTCCTTCCCCTGGATCATCATCATTGGTCACTGGCCAATTAGTTTTGCCTGTGTGCTTCTTTCCCACAGCGACTGCCAGTGGCTTAGGGCTACTGTCTGGTTTAGCTACAGCCTGAGTAGCTGGGGTGTTGGCTGCAGCCTGAGTGACTGGGGTAGCTGCTGGTTTATCTCCCTGCCCCCCTGCCTCTATCTGCCACCCTACAGTATCTAGCAGGGTGCAATAAGCATCGGCCAGGGCCCAGCTTATCGCAATGATCTTTTTCTCCTTAGAGTCACCATGGCACTTCTCTCTCAATTATTTCCCCACATCATCTGGGTTCTGAATTTGTTCACGTGGAAAATCCCACTCTACAGGGTCAGAAAATTCCTTCAGGGTTTAGCCCATATTTTCCCATTCTCCACACCACTCAGGAGTTTCCACACCTGGGTCAGGGGTCTCATCAGCTCCTATGGGCATCTCAGCCCTCATTCTAGAGGAGCTGTGGACTGTATAAAGGATGTTAAGGATGTTTACCAGAAAAGATACCAGAAAGATGGTCTCTTTAACATTCAGGGGAAACTGAACATTCTCAAAAAGTGACATAACAGATTCAAAGGAGAAGAAGGAAAGGAGAGGCTGGAAAACCTCATCCCCTGCTCCTCCTCTAACAAACCAGGTATAATTACTAATAAACCCCCAAAACATACTACTGGAACTAGGACGCAGGGTAGGACGAAGAAACCATAAACCATACATATCTTGAACAGACTCCAGTATCTTTGTAAATGCCCTATAAACCACTATCACCAAGGCCAGCACAATAGCTATTTTAATCTGTGCTCCTCTACCGTAAAAACTACGTGTAAGGGACAATAATCCTAGTGACCATAAAAGTACTAAAACCTCAAAGAACCCTAGAGACCAGAGCCACATGAAGGCCTCCACCCCAAGAGACATTACGAATTCAAGCAACATGGCTACTGACTGCTGTAACCCACTGTAGAGCAAGCACAACCAAAATGCAACCAATAAAGGTTTTTTCCACTTTCTCGAGCCACGCGTTTGGTGCCAATAAATGTATTTGTCCTGGTTCAGGGCAAATTTGGGAGAGAACCCCCAAAGGGGGTCCTCTAGAAGACAGATTCAATTGGTCCCTCCCACCAACTGGCTCGGGAAAAAATATACTTCCTTGGAGAAAAGTGGAAAAAACTGTTTATTAAACAAGGAAACCTAAACAGTGTTAAACAATTAAAATTCTTGCTGCTCCAAAAGAGGGACAAACTCAGAAAAAATCCCCCCCCAGGCTGCAGCTTGGCTCACTCAGTCTCTTATCAGTCCCTCCAGTGCTGGAAATGCCGCAGCCCAGGCCCAGCCTGCTGGGCCACAGGTGCAAGCTGCCGGTGCTCTTCTTGGTGTTCAGTCCAGTGCAGGTTTGAGCAGGTCCAAAGAAAAGGAAAAGCCACAGTCCAGGGAACTTCTTTGCCTCAGCTAGCTAAAACTAACTAAAAAGCAAAGGAGAGCTCTGTCTCGCTGTCTGTCCATCCACGGACAGCACAGTCCAGGAGAAGAAATGTGGAGGAGTGAGTGCAGTTTCTGAAAACAAACTCTGCGCTTCTTTTTCCCCCTTCACTCCTGGAACAAGTCTTAGAGGTGCAAAACTTATTATTCAGCATAAACAGAACAGACAATTGGGGATAAAAGCATCATACAGTCAACCTAGGACACAGGATTTTTTCTTTTACCATGACCAGATGGAGATCAATTACAAGTACCAGTTTATGAGGACCTAAAAAGAAATAAAAGGGAATTGATTGGAGGATTTCAAAAATGGGGAGATGAGGAATGGCCTCCTGAACACATAGTGAAAACATATGGGCCAGCCACCTGGGCACAAGATGGGAGTTAGGGATATGGAAGCCCAATTTATATGCTGAATCATATTATAAGACTCCAAGCAGTTGTAGAGATAATAACAAACAAAACTGCTCAGGCATGGGAATTAATATTAAGTCAACAATGCCATACAAGAGCTGAAGTATATCAGGATAGGTTGGCTTTAGACTATTCATTAGCTGAAGAGGAGGATGGTTTTGGAAAATTTAATACATCAGATTGTTGTTTGAAAATAGATGACAACGGGGATGCTGTCCTGGATATAGCCAAGAATATCAGAAAAATAGCCCATGTACTGGTCCAAAAGTGGGAATCAATGCTAAAAACTAGCTGGTGGGATAACGTATTGGGCATAGAATGGTGGAAGAAGCTAGGCTTCTTCCTTTTATGCGCTACAGCTGGTTTGATATTTCTTCCTTTATTGATCCCCTGTTTTATTTGGCTAATCACCAGCCTAGTACAAGGCATGCAAGTGGTAACGATGCCTATGAACCCAAAATAGGCTATATCTGGGATGGCGCAAAAGATCATGGTGCTAAAGAAACAAAATAATATGGAAGACCCCTTTGAAGAAGCAAAATTGATTTGTAAATAAAATGAGCGAATAATGGAGGTCAGAAAACGAGAATTATTGCTCAAGCCAAATGATTTATAAAAATAAGGGGGAGTGTCGCCATTGAGCAAGACGAGAACAAAATGACTCCAAGTTAGAAGGCAAAGAATTAAACTCTGATATCTTTCAAATGCACCGCTCTATTTATAGGGAACATCGTGCAGACTAATTTCATTGGTCTTAGAGTAAAAACATCTCACACTATTGGTGTGCAGTGAATGATGCACAGTGGCAGAACATATCTATAAACAATGTGAACAACAAGAGAGATTGGAGAATTATTTACATTCTTTCCCAACTGTTTCCCAGGCTCTCGCTTGTTTAGAAAACCTTCTCTTTTTCTCTCTGACTGAACTGAGAATATCCACATTTCCTCCATTTTGTCAACAAAAAAGAAAAACGAAAAAGAAAAAGGCGGTGTTTGTGCCCTCCTGCAGGGCCCTTGCAGGAAAGAGAACAAAGGCAACTCGAGAGTTTTATCAACTCCAGTCAACCAAAACCTCAATTTGGATATTGACTCAGAACGGTCAGAGAGATTCCAAACTCTTATTATAAACTTCAAGAAATCAGTTACTAACTCTAGGATAGTAACAACTCATTGTCAGTCTGCCAAAGGACTGGCAGTTCAACTTGTCAAAACCCATTTCCCAGTGTGCAAAAAAGTCCACATGACAGAAAAGAAGGTATTAAAAAACACGTGCACATACCCAAATCAGCCAAATTCAGGACTTGGCAAGATGAGTAACATCTGATTGCCACAGCTGCAAAGCCTTTAGGCCTCTGGGATTTATCCCAGCCAGTAAGGTGCAGCAGGTCAAGCCTTGGTTGGCATTCATCAAATTGCTTTTGCAAGGTGTGTGCACTTGATGGAAGAATCATGCAAGGCTTTTGGCCCATGCAGTCATGTCCTCAATGAACAACTTGGGTGACAAATTTGAAATCAGGTCCAAATTGCATCCTCAAAGCTTTCAAAGCAATTGAGTGAAATTGACCAAATTCAGAAACACTTGCAAAATCTCTGAAATGCCATGAAATCTCTGAAATGCCATGGACACAGCCCTTAATTCTATCACTTGGGCCGAGGCTATCGTGGCTTTCCAGTACTTTGAGCTGTCAGTAAAACACAGCTCTTTCCGCCTTTTTTTTTTTTTTCCCCCAAATAAAAACCAGCAGCACCTGCGGGCTCTAGGACCCTCGGTGCTCGGCGAGGCGGAGGACCCGGTCCAGAGGGCCGGGTCAAGCGTCCCAAACCTGGACGGGGGGGCGGAGAGCCAAGGCTCTCTGCCGAGCCAAGATCCACGCGGCTCGGTCCCTCCCCCCTGCTTCTCATAGGCATCACTTGGGGCCCCTGAATCTGGGGTCCCTGGGACACTCCATGGCCACCCGCAAATGGGCGACCCATTCCAACCTTATATTTCGGTGCACGCCTCCACCAGGCTGCGAGAATCCCGGCAATTCCTCCGGCTTTTCGCCCTCCCCCCGCCCCACTCGGCCATGGATTAAGCCACAGCTTCTCGGGACCCCGCTCCTTCCGCTCTGCGAACAGGAGCAGGACGCGCGGGGCGCGGGCAGGGGAGGTTTTCCCGGGAATATAAAATTCCACCCTGGTTTTAGGGACCTTGGCACCGCCCATGCCTGCCCAGTACAAGGGGCTGCTCTTCGCTCCCAGTGTGTTAGCACTGTCCCGCGATACAATGGACTGGATCGCGGCCCCATCCCCATCCCCAGCCACGGTAGCAGCAGCAGTGGCGCTGCTGCGGACCAAGCCGGTGCTCCCTCCCGCTGCCTCTGCCTCTGTCTCAGTGTGACAGAGCTCGGGGCAGTCTGGGGGAAGCAGAGGGAGTGGTGGGCTGGATGCAGGCTCTGAAACAAACAGGCTGGATGTGTTGTCCAGCACAGGGCTGCCTGCAGTTGCCGGCGGCGAATCACAGAGCGAAGTCGCTGCTGATGAGTCGGCTTCAGGCGGCGCGGCGGCGAGAGCCGCGGCGCCTTGCGGGCGCTCCTCGCCCGCAGCGAGCGGTGCGGAGGGTGCAGTTTCCCCCGCGGCGTGGCACGCCGCCAGCCCAAGCGGAGCGGGCGGCGCGGCTTCGGCGGCGTCTCTCGGCGCTGGCGGTCGCAGCGGCGGCTGCGGCAACTCTGCCGGTCCCGGGGTCGGCGGCGGCGGTCGGCTCGGTGCCGGCAACTCTGCCGGTCCCGGGTTGGGGGGCCGCGGCGGCGGCGTCTCTCTCAGGAGTGGCGCTGGTGACCGCGGCGGCGCGGCGGCTTCTCTCGGCCCCGGCGGCGGCGGCGGCGGGCTCGCTCCGGGCGGAGCGGTGGGTGGAGCGAGAGGCAAGGCTGCTGCTGCCGCTGAAACGGTGGGCAGAGCGGCGGGCAGGGCGGCGAACTCCACTGCCGGCAAGTGTGGCGCCATGGCAGGCGGGGCGTGGAAGGCAGCCACCACCCCTGGCGCGGGAGCCAGTCCCACAGAGGGCAGGACGGAGAACGACATGGAGGTCCTGCCCAAGACGTGTTGCTGCACCGCAGAGAGGCGGACCGGGAGGCAGTTGCTCCTGTCCCGTTGGCAAAGCCCAAGCCCCCGCGTGCGGCGGGGCGCGTGCCAGAGGATCGATCAGAGGCTCCATTGCCGGTCCCAGCAGTACAAGAGGGCAGGACCCGTACATCTGCGCAGGCTCCATTAGCGAAGGAGTCGGGGGAGCTCCAGCCCCCACTGCGCCATGGACTGCGGGCGGCGCCGGCCCCCCCGCGAATGCAGTCCGGAAAGGGGGGGGCCTGCGGAGCCGCGGGCGGTGGCGGCGGCCGCCGGTCCGGGGCCGTCCCGTGCAGTCCTTGCAATGTCGGGTGTGCCGAAGCTGATAGTTGCGACAAAGGCACCCCAGCCACCTGAAAGGCGGATGATGTCACCGGCACCTTGCTCAAGGCGAGGTGCGTCTACCCGGCCGGCCGCGGCGCGGTCAGTGTCCGGAATCCCGAAATGTCCCGTTTGGAACCGCTGCCTCTTTGGGTCTTGCCCTGCAGGGCTATGTAAATGCGCCCCCAGACTGCGGACAGTGCGCACGCTGTAGCGTCCCCCTTGCTCATTTGCTTCAGGAGGCATCGGCCCAAGTCGTGCCAGACTCTACGATCAAAGGCGCGTTCAGGGTCCGCAGGGAATCCACGATCCCGAGCCCAACCCAGGAGTGTGACCAGCTCATCAGAGACCTGGACCCCCATGTGAGGGGCACAGCTCCACCAAGCGGCCAAGACCAACCGTTCAGCCGTAGATGACTGATTCCCCATTGTTAGGAAACCCTCCCTTAGCAGACGTCCACTTCAAGAGACAGACAGTCCACTACTTCAGGGAAAAACCCGTCCCGCTCAGTTCTCGGCTTCTAAGAGCCGACCCGCAGTCCAGACAGGACCAAGCCTTCTCCAGAAGGCATGCGGTTTCAGCGTTGCCTCTCTCAGGAGGGCAAAGGTGTCCGGCCAGAGCCTCCAGGCTACTGGCGAGCAGCCGCGGCCGCAGAGACGCGTAGGTTAAAGTTGTGTAAGTGGTCGGAGCCGTGAGTTCGGGTGGAGGCTACTAGTAGGGCTAGGCCTGTGCCTGCTTCGCAGGCGGAAAAGGTTAATATGATGATGGGTAGGATGATGAATGATGGTGCTTGCATTTGGATGGGTCATATGGTTAGGGCGATGTATATGGATAATATTATGCTTTCCAGACATAGTAGGGCAGAGATTAGATGGGTTCGGTGGAAGGCTAGGCCTAGGCAGCTTAGGATGAAGGCTGAGTAGAAACTTAAGTGGAGGTAGGGCATGAAGAAAGTTATAGGGTTTTAACTATAATTTGTTGAGTCGAAATCAACTGTCTTGGTTAGACTAACTTTCTGTTATTCTGCTCATTCTAGTCCTCCTTGGATTCATTCGTATACCAGTCCTAGTGTTAAGAGTAGGATGAGGGAGGTTATTCATGTTAGGGTAGCAGTGGGGTGTTGAAGCTGGATTGCTCATGGTAGGGGGAGAAGTAGGGCGATTTCTAGGTCGAACAGGAGGAATATGATGGCTACTAGGAAGAAGCGGATTGAGAATGGTAGTCGGGCAGATCCTAAAGGGTCAAATCCGCATTCGTATGGGGATAGTTTTTCTGGGTCTGGATTTATTTGGGTGATTCAAAAGTTTAGTAGAGTTAGTAGGATACTTAGGGTCAGGGATGAAATGAATATGAATAGGATTATGTTTATTACTCTTCTCTGGGTTTAAACCAGATTTTAAGGATTGGAAGTCGATTGTAATTAATATACTAGAAGAGTAAGATCCTCATCAGTAGATGGAAATGTATAGGAGAAGTCATACGACGTCTACGAAGTGTCAGTATCATGCTGCTGCTTCAAAGCCGAAATGGTGGTTTGGTGTAAAGTGGTATTTGATTAGACGTAGAAGGCATACTAGTAGGAAGGTAGTGCCAATAATTACATGAAGGCCGTGGAATCCGGTAGCGACGAAGAAGGTGGAGCCGTAGACTCCGTCAGCGATGGAGAATGGGGCTTCGTAGTATTCTATGGCTTGGAGGGCTGTGAAGTAAAGTCCTAGGAGTACTGTTAAGAGTAGGGCGTGGATTGCTTGTTTTCGGTTGGCTTCTATGATACTGTGGTGGGCTCATGTGACGGTGATTCCTGAGGCTAGGAGAATTGTGGTATTTAGGAGTGGGACGTCCATGGGGTTTAGGGGTTTAATTCCAACTGGCGGTCATTGTCCTCCTAGTTCTGGGGTGGGGGCTAGGCTTGAGTGGAAGAAGGCTCAAAAGAACCCTAGGAAGAAGAAGGCCTCAGATGTGATGAATAAGGCTATGCCGTATCGGAGGCTTTTTTGGACGGTTGGGGTGTGGTGTCCTTGGAATGTGCTTTCTCGTACGATATCTCGTCATCATTGGAATATAACTAGGGTAGTGGAGAGTAAGCCTAGGACTAGGAGTCAAGGGGAGTTATAGTGAAATCATATTGTTAGTCCTGAGGCGGTTAGGAGGGCAGCGGCTGCTCCTAGAATGGGCCATGGGCTGGGATCTACTATATGGTAAGAGTGTGCTTGGTGGGTCATTGTGGTTAGACGTTTTCTTGTAGGTAGAGGCTTAGTAGGAGGACAAAGACGTAAGCTTGAATTATTGCCACTGCAATTTCCAGCATAGTTAATAAGAAGAGGACTAGAAGGGCTAGGAGTGAGGCTGCTGGTATTGTTGAGGCTAAGGTTATTGTGGCTGTGGAGATTAGTTGAATTAATAGGTGGCCTGCCGTAAGGTTAGCTGTTAGTCGTACTCCCAGGGCTAAGGGTCGAATGAGTAGGCTGGTTGTTTCGATTATAATTAGAGCTGGGATTAGTGGTGTGGGAGTCCCTTCTGGCAGAAGGTGGGCTAGGGATGTGGAGGGTTGGTTTCGTAGTCCTGTTAGCAGGGTAGCAAGTCATAGGGGGAAGGCTAGTGCTAGGCTTATGGATAGTTGAGTGGTTGGGGTGAATGTGTAGGGTAATAGCCCTAGTAGATTGATCAGTAGGAGGAAGATTATTAGGGAGGTTAAGATTAGGGCTCATTTGTGCCCTTTTTTGTTTAATGGGGTTATTAGTTGTTTTGTCACTATGTTGATGAATCATAGCTGTAGAGTTGAGAGTCGGTTGGTGATTCATCGGTTGTCTATGGAGGGTAACAGCAGAGCAGGGAATGTTATGGAGATAAGAATTAGGGGAATTCCTAGTAGGGATGGGCTTGAGAATTGGTCGAAAAGGTTTAGGTTCATGGTCAGATTCAAGGGGTGGTGTTTGGGGGGGTTGGAACTTTGTTAGTGGGAGGGTTTGGTGTAACAAAGGTTAAGATTTTAGGTTGGATGATCAGGGAGAATGTGAGTCATGAGATGAGTATAATAAAGAGTCATGGGCCTGGGTTTAGTTGGGGCATATCATTAAGGAGGAGACGGTCCTCTTTCTTTAGCTTAAAAGGCTAATGCTAGTTCATAGCTTCTTAATGATTGGGGTGTTTAGGATGAAATTGATGAGGATCAGCTCTCGAAGTTGGCTAGAGGAGTAGATTCTACTACAATGGGTATGAAGCTGTGATTAGCCCCGCAGATTTCTGAGCACTGTCCGTAGAACACTCCGGGCCGGGAGGCGAATAGGGAGGTTTGGTTTAGGCGACCTGGGATTGCATCGGTTTTTACGCCTAGGCTGGGGACTGCTCATGAGTGAAGTACGTCGTCAGCGGTGACGATGACCCGGACGGTAGAGCTTATTGGGATTACAACGCGATGGTCTACTTCTAGTAATCGGAAGTGGCCTAGGGGGAGGTCCGTTGTGGGGATCATGTAAGAGTCAAATGTGATATTTTTCAGGTCGGTGTACTCATATGATCAGTATCATTGGTGACCAATAGCTTTTAGGGTTAGGTCTGGTTCATTAATTTCGTCTATCATGTAAAGGATTCGCAGGGATGGTAGTGCTAGTGCTACTAGGACCATGGCTGGGAGAATTGTTCAGACAAGCTCGATTGCTTGGGCATTGGTTGTGTTGGAAGTTAGTTTTTCTGTGAGGGTGAAGGTTATTAGGTAGAGGACTAGGCTGCAGATTGCTAGAGCAACCATTAGAGCGTGGTCGTGGAATCCTATCAGTTCTTCTATGATAGGGGAGGAAGCGTCTTGGAAGTTAAGTTGTGAGTGGTTGGCCATGTTTGGGTGTGGAGATGCACTGGGTTTTCACCAGTGATTTAGTCTTGACAAGGCTATGTAATGGTTTTACTAGCATCTCTTTATGAGAAAGAAGCATAAGTGGTCTATGCGGTTGGCTTGAAACCAACATATGGGGGTTCAACTCCTTCCTTTCTTGTACTTGGACAAAAGCTGGTTCTTCGAAGGTGTGGAATGGTGGTGGGCATCCGTGGATTCATTCGACATTGGTGTTTGTTAGCTCTGGTCGGAAGACTTTACGTTTTGATGCGAGGGCTTCTCAGATGATAAATAGTAGTATGATTACGGCTGTTAGTGAGATGAGTGATCCTACTGATGAAATAGTGTTTCATAGTGTATAGGCGTCTGGGTAGTCTGAGTATCGTCGTGGTATACCGGCTAGGCCTAGGAAGTGTTGGGGGAAGAAGGTTAGATTAACCCCTACAAATATTACTCCGAAATGTGTTTTGGCTCATGTTGAGTGGAGAGTGTATCCGGTGAATAGGGGGAATCAGTGTGTGAATCCTGCTATGATTGCGAATACTGCTCCTATTGATAGGACGTAGTGGAAGTGGGCTACTACATAGTAGGTGTCGTGCAGGGCGATATCTAGTGAGGAGTTAGCCAGTACGATTCCTGTCAGTCCTCCGATGGTAAATAGGAAGATGAATCCTAGGGCTCATAGTATAGGTGGGTCTCATTTGATTGTTCCTCCGTGTAGTGTTGCTAATCAGCTGAATACTTTGATTCCAGTTGGGATGGCAATGATTATTGTAGCTGATGTGAAGTATGCTCGGGTGTCTACGTCTATTCCTACTGTGAACATGTGGTGGGCTCAAACGATAAAGCCTAGGAAGCCAATGGATAGCATGGCTCATACTATTCCTATATATCCGAATGGTTCTTTTTTTCCTGAGTAGTAAGTTACGACATGGGAGATGATACCGAAGCCTGGTAGAATGAGGATGTAGACTTCTGGGTGGCCGAAGAATCAGAAGAGGTGTTGATATAGTACTGGGTCTCCTCCTCCGGCTGGGTCAAAGAATGTGGTATTGAGGTTGCGGTCTGTGAGGAGTATTGTGATGCCAGCGGCTAGTACGGGGAGAGATAGGAGTAAGAGTACTGCTGTAATTAGGACTGATCAGACGAATAGGGGGGTTTGGTACTGTGATAGTGCAGGAGGTTTTATGTTGATTGCTGTCGTGATGAAGTTAATTGCACCTAGGATGGATGAGATACCTGCGAGGTGTAGTGAAAAGATGGCCAGGTCTACTGATGCTCCGGCATGTGTTAGGTTGCCTGCTAGCGGTGGGTAGACTGTTCAACCTGTTCCTGCTCCGGCTTCGACAGTTGAAGATGCTAGAAGTAGAAGGAAGGATGGGGGGAGTAGTCAAAAGCTTATGTTGTTTATTCGAGGGAATGCTATGTCTGGAGCTCCGATTATTAGAGGGACCAGTCAGTTTCCGAATCCTCCGATCATAATTGGTATAACTATGAAGAAGATTATTACGAAGGCATGGGCTGTGACTACAACGTTGTAGACTTGGTCGTCTCCTAGGAGGGATCCTGGCTGGCCTAGTTCTGCTCGAATGAGTAGGCTTAGGGCAGTGCCTACTATTCCGGCTCAGGCGCCAAAAATTAGGTAAAGGGTTCCGATATCTTTGTGGTTGGTTGAGAATAATCATCGGTTGATGGATGTCATAGGTAAGATGGCTGAGTGTATAAGCGTAAGGCTGTAGTCCTTTTCACAGAGGTTCAATTCCTCTTCTTATCGGCTCTGTGGTGAAGTTCATGGTGAGTTGCAAGCTCATTGATACGCATTAATTGTGCGTCGGAGTCTTAGGCAGAAGCCTGTTGGTTAGGGCATATAGCTGTTAACTATAGTATTGTGGGATCGAGGCCCATCTGTCTAGGGGGTAGGTAAAGTCCTAGCTTAATTAAAGTGTCTGAGTTGCATTTGGAAGATGCAGGGTAAAATCCTGCGGACTTTAAGCAGAAACTAAGAGGGTTTCACTCTTGTTTAAGGCTTTGAAGGCCTTCGGTTTGGGTAATCCTAAGTTTCTTAGACGGAGTAAAGGATTAGTGGGGAGATTGGCAGTATGGCAATGGATACTGTGATTAGAATAGCGACTAAGGGGCTGATTGGTTTGTTAGTGCGTCATTGTTTTATTTGGTTTGTGGTGTGAGGTGGGAGTGTGATGGTGGCACAGTATGCGAGTCGTAGATAGAAGAATAGGTTTAGTAGTGAGAGTAGGGAGATAATTGTAGCTGCTATTGCCATATCCTGTTTAGTTAGCTCTTGGATAATAAATCATTTTGGTAGGAATCCGGTCAGGGGTGGTAGGCCTGCTAGAGAGAGTAGGGTTAGTAGTAGTATTGTGTTTAATGATGGGGCTTTTGTCCATGAAGTAATTAGGGTGGATAGGTTAAGTGCTTTGGTTGAGTTAAGGGTTAGGAATACTGCTGCAGTTATTAGTGAGTATAAGTAGAAATTTAGTAGGGTGAGTTTAGGGCTGTAGGCAATAATAATAATTATTCATCCTAGGTGGGAGATAGAAGAGAAGGCTAGGATTTTTCGGATCTGTGTTTGGTTGAGTCCTATTCATCCTCCTAGGGCGACTGAAAGGATAGCTATAGCAGTTAGGATTATGGGGTCTAATGAGTGGGAGGTTATAAATAGCAGTGCGATAGGTGGGAGTTTTATGAACGTTGATAGGAGTAGTCCGGTGGTGAGGGGTGATCCTTGAAGGACTTCTGGGAATCAGAAGTGGAAGGGCACTAGTCCAAGTTTTATTGCAATTGCTGAGGTTAGGATTAGGCAGGATGGTGGGTTGGTTAGTTGGGTGATGTCTCACTGTCCGGTAGCTCATGCATTGGTTATGCTAGAGAATAGTACTAGGGCTGAGGCGGTTGCTTGGACTAGGAAATATTTAGTTGCGGCTTCAATGGCTCGTGGGTGGTGAGATTTTGAGATTAGGGGTAGAATAGCAAGTGTATTGATTTCAAGGCCGGTCCAAGCTGTTAGTCAGTGGTTGCTTGAAATTGTGATGGTGGTTCCTAGTATTAGGCTTAAAGTAAAAACTAGTTTCGCTTGGGGGTTCATTAGCAGGGGAAGGGGTTAGACCATCATTTTCGGGGTATGGGCCCGATAGCTTGTTTAGCTTACCCTACTAGGAAATAATATAAGGGAAGTATAGGGAGTTTTGATCTCTCTAGTGCAGGTTCAATTCCTGCTTTTCTAATTGCTAGGAAATGAGAGGGTTAGTGTACCTCTGTATTCACTTTATCATAGTGACCCTTAGTACTCAGGCACATTTCCTGAAATTACAGGCAGGGGGGTAGGCCTGCGTAGCAGATTAGTAGGCTGGCGTGTCATAGACATAGGGCTAGTGTAAGCGGTAGGAAGTTTTTTCATAGTAGGTGCATTAGTTGATCGTACCGGAATCGGGGGTATGAGGCACGAACTCATAGGAATCCTGCTGATAGTAGCAGTGTTTTTGTGGCTAGTAGCACTGGATATAATTCTTGGGGTGGGTTAAGCATACTTGGGTTGAAGAACAGAATGACGGTTAGTGCGTTTATTAGTATGATGTTAGCGTATTCGGCGAGGAAAAATAGGGCGAATGGTCCTGCTGAGTATTCTACGTTAAAGCCAGAGACTAGTTCTGATTCTCCTTCTGTTAAATCGAAAGGGGCTCGATTCGTCTCGGCTAGCGTGGAAATGTATCATATTATGGCTAGTGGTCAGCAAGGGAAGATGAGGTAAATGGCTTCTTGGGTTACTGCAAGGGTGCTCAGAGAGAAGTTCCCACTGATAAGGACGACAGATAGGAGGATGATTGCGAGGGTTACCTCGTAGGAAATTGTTTGGGCAGCTGCTCGTAGTGCTCCAATTAGGGCATATTTTGAGTTGGAGGCTCATCCTGACCATAGGATGGAGTACACCGCTAGGCTTGACATGGCTAGTAGGAACAGTACGCCTAGGTTGAGGTCAGCTAGGGAGAATGGCAGTGGGAGTGGGGTTCAGATAGAGATTGCGAGAAGAAGGGCTAGGACAGGGGTTATTACGAATAGAATTGGGGAAGAGGTTGAGGGTCGGATGGGTTCTTTAATGAACAGTTTGATTCCGTCTGCCAAGGGCTGAAGAAGCCCAAATGGTCCGACAACATTTGGTCCTTTTCGGCCCTGTATGTAGCTTAAGATTTTGCGCTCTACTAGGGTCAGGAAAGCTACTGCAATTAGAATGGGTAGAGCATAGGATAGGGCTATAATGAGGTTAATAAGTATTGGGTGGTTAGTCATTGGGTTGTCTGTTTAGCTAGGGAGAGGATTTGAACCTCTGAGTTAAAGGACTTAAGCCTTTTGCATTTTCCGAGCTCTGCCACGCTAGCTAGTCCTTTTCTTGGACGTGGTTGGTTGTGATAGCTTTTCGTAATTAAGTTGGTTTTATTACTTAGGGCGAAGGCTTGCCTGTAGTATTGGCCTCACTTTTCCTATCCTTTCGTACTGGGAAGAGTTCGTCATAGATGGAAACCGACCTGGATTACTCCGGTCTGAACTCAGATCACGTAGGACTGTTAATCGTTGAACAAACGAACCCTTAGCAGCTGCTGCACCGCTAGGATGTCCTGATCCAACATCGAGGTCGTAAACCTCCTCGTCGATACGGACTCTTGGAGGAGATTGCGCTGTTATCCCTGGGGTAGCTTGGTCCATTGATCAATTGTATTGGGTCTGGTTGCTGTTAGCACGTTGAGGGGTTGCTCTTGGTCTGGAGGTGTGGTCTAGTTTTTGGAGGTTTTGTTTTGCTCCAAGGTCGCCCCAACCGAAAAACGCGAACCAATCTCTTATAAGTTAGTGAACCCGGTGGGTGGGTATGTGTATTAAGGTGGTTGCTGGTTTTAAAGTTCCACAGGGTCTTCTCGTCTTATGTTATTATCCCTGCTTTTGTACAGGGAGATCAATTTCACCGATTGCCTGTAAGAGACAGTTAAGACCTCGTTTAGCCATTCATACAAGTCTCGATTTACGGGACAATTGATTGCGCTACCTTTGCACGGTCAGTATACCGCGGCCGTTGAACGTGAGTCACCGGGCAGGCATCACCTTCAATACTTGTTTGTTGGTTTGCTGAAGGCTATGTTTTTGGTAAACAGTCGGGCCTTGACGGTTTGCCTAGTTCCTTTTACAGGTTTTAATCTTTCTTAATGGACGCTCCTCTGTCGGGTTAACAATGTGTTTAATACTCTGCTTGTTTGATTAGTCGTATATTGGTGATTTGTTAATAATGTACGGATGTAAGCTTGCGTCGTAGAGGGAGGACCCTGGTTACTCATTCTAGCATTAATTCTCCTATTTGTATATAGGTTAGCCTGTTAATGGTGAGGGAGTCATAATGTTCTTATATTTTTTGGTACGGAGCTTTAACGCACTCTTTGTTGATGGCTGCTTGAGGGCCCACAGTAGTGGTCGTTTAACAGTATTTATCCGCTCGTTGAGATTGTATTCTTTTTTAAAGGAGCTGTCCCTCCTTTAAATAGCCCTTAATTCGCTTCATTAGGGTTCGTGATTTCCTTGGAGGAGAATTAAGAGTGAACTTAGATTCGTTTCACAGGCAACCAGCTATCACCCAGCTCGATTGGCTTTTCACCACTACTAACAAGTCATCCCACTCTTTTGCCACAGAGACGGGTTCGCTCAATAATAGCTGCTCGTAAGTAGCTCGCTTGGGTTTCGGGATGGCAAACTTAAGTTCATTTTGCTTGGTTTTTCTTGCTAGACCATGATGCAAAAGGTACAAGGGCTGGTCTTTGCTGTTTTTAGCTTAGGTTTTTCACTAATATTTCATCTTTCCCTTACGGTACGTGGTCTCTATCGCTCCAATGGTGTCTTTTCTATCGCCTATACTAAGACTAGTGAATGCTTTAGTTGGGTGTGGTAAGTAGCTTGGTTATTCCAGGTCATGTCGATTGGGCTAGAGTTTGGCATCAAGACGATCTGGTGCAACAGATATTTTTCAGGCGTAAGCTGAATGCTTTGGGTTAAGCTACGTCTTGTTAATCTAAGTACACCTTCCGGTACACTTACCTTGTTACGACTTACCTCCTCTTTGGCTGGATGGCTTATTAATTTATGAGGGAAAGGGCGCCTATGAGGAGGGCGACGGGCGGTATGTACATGTTCCAGGGCCGGCTTTAAGAGGGCTACTTTAAGACGCGGCCCTGCAAGACGCTGGGGCTCGGGCCTTCAGCCGAGGCTGCAATTCCACGTCGGGGTCACCAGATGTCGCCATTGAGCAAGACGAGAACAAAATGACTCCAAGTTAGAAGGCAAAGAATTAAACTCTGATATCTTTCAAATGCACCGCTCTATTTATAGGGAACATCGTGCAGACTAATTTCATTGGTCTTAGAGTAAAAACATCTCACACTATTGGTGTGCAGTGAATGATGCACAGTGGCAGAACATATCTATAAACAATGTGAACAACAAGAGAGATTGGAGAATTATTTACATTCTTTCCCAACTGTCTCCCAGGCTCTTGCCTGGTTAGAAAACCCTCTCTTTTTCTCTCTGACTGAACTGAGAATATCCAAAGGGGAGGACTGTTATAAATACATATTATAATACTGGCTTTTCACAAATATGAAAATGGATGCTACATCTATAATTTTAAAGTAACTTTGCTATAAAAATATTTTTTATTTCTGCTATTAACTAAACTTAGACATAGTAGTGAAATAGCTGATATAGTTATGCCTGTGGTAATTGAACTGCCTGCTTGGTTTGGATAACATGTGGAGACCCTGGGGGGCATCCCCTAGGTTAGGGAGACACAAGAAGCTTCCCTCAAAAAGCTGTTAAGACACCACTGGCTCCTTCCCCTGTTCCTATGTCCCTGAGCCACTCCCTCCCTATTCCCTGATTGGCCCTTATCTTTGTACTGCCTGGAGACCAGGTTGACCCCCTGCCCCTCAGGAGAGAGAAACCTGGAGTCTCCCCAGGAGTGTGCCCAGGACCCTGAACATCTTACCGCACAGCTGAATTAAACATCTGTGGATATTATGCAAAGGCCTTTTTTGCTTCCTTACCCTGGACTTAACTAGCAGCAATTCTGGCTGCCACAATAACATCCAATGAACATATGATGAGGACCCCTGCTACTGATATGCCAACTATCAGCACCTACCGTCTGTAGAAAGTATGGATCAAAGCCCGAGTTGGAGGTGATAATAAGAATGGACTAAAACCACAGCCAAGAAATGCGCATGCTCTAGAAAGGCGGACCCGAGGAGGAGCCATGTTAAACAGTTCTTGGAACATGTAGACTAGTTTGGGGAAAAGTTTAAATATGCATAATTGTTTATGAATATTCAATAGGCTGATGCAATAGGAAAGGTATGTAAAGGGTGTCTCCAAAATAGCAGGTGTACTCTTGGCTGAATGCCAAGCACCCGGCCATTAAACTTTGCTTTATTTTTGTCTCTTATTGTCCTTTATTAAACTTTTAAATTTTTATAGGGGAATGAACCTCGTTTTTCACACGTGTGAACTTTTTACCTCTGCCTTCAATGCATGCCCTGTGCTCCTTGTTTTTCAGTCTAACTTGTTTTTAGCTAATTTTGCAAGTTGCAAGTTCTGTTAAAACTTGCTACCTTGCTTTTGATGGCGCTTGTTATTTCACTGGCTCTGCTATCTCACTTGCTCTGTCATGCTGCGCCCCGGTCGCAGGAGAAGGGAGCAGCGCTACCTGTGAGTGAGCCCCGACTCCGCTTTCCTCGAAGTGCATGTCACGAGTGGCCGCTCCCCCGCCTCTGGCGCGGGCCAGCAGAGGGTGGCGGTTCAGCCACCGGCTGTGGTCCCTTACCGACAGAAGCGCCTGATAGGAGTGGACCCACGTCAAGGGACCAAGGCAAAGGAAGAGGGAAGGACCCTTTGCTTGCTTCTCCGAGCAATCTTTATTCTTCCCCGCGCAGGGGGCAGCGGCACGGGTGTTACAGTGTAACGACTCGAAGTAAAGGCAAGGCAAAAGGGCACAAAGGAGGAGAAAACGGCAGCTTTTAAGGGGGGACTGCCCCCGAGGGGGGGCAACCTAACAGCAAATCAAGGGCTAGATAGGAGGAGTATGGAGTGGATCACGGCTTCTTGTTACTTTTCTCGGCCCCGGTCAGCTCTCGAGTGCCCGGCTTGGGCGTCTCAGCTTTTCATCAGGGCCAGGGCTCGCTGCAGTTCCCGGGCGCTTTTGCTGCCGCGCTCCGGGGTGGGCTGTTGGCCACGCTTTGCCTTCAGTGCAAGGGAAGAAACAAAGAGGCAGGAAATTCGGACAAATCCATCTGTGTGGCAGTTGGATGCTTTATTGGCTGCGAGAGCTGCGGTGGAAAAGCTGCAGCCCGCTCCCAACTTCGCACGAACGCAAATGGCCTTGAGCATGCCGAGGAGTGGGATGATATAGGGAAGGGACAGGGCGGATGGGGAGTCCTCCCGCCCAATGGATACAGACATCGCGGTGATGACGTGTACTACAGCGACCAATGGGAACACGGCAGGGGTGGACACGGGGCTTTGGGGTGAGTGGGACCGCGAGAACGGGGAGACGGGCACGGAAACCGCAGGAGTAGGGGAAAATCCGGGAGATGCACAAGGGTACAGAGAACTGGAAAACTAACAAAATAAAAACCCATAATTTGAACCCAAACCTGGGATGCAACAACTCCCCGCTTTAAAAAATATAAAATGACAGTTGTTTCTATTTGGATTCTTGCGCAGTGGCCTCTTCTCCTAGCTTCTTCTGCTGCTGTGACTGCTTTGTAGATGGAAAGGGCCTGGGGATGGTACTGGAGCTGCTTTTTTCCTGGGTGTTTGGGGATAGGGGAACTGGGGTAATAACTTTATTATAAACATGGGCTTGGGACATATACGGTCTGAGGTAGATGTGGGAAAAGTGCTTTTTAGGGAGATGCCTAGCGCGGCTGCTCTTTAATTTCTCGGCCCCGGTCAGCTCCCGAATGCCTGGCTTGGGCGTCTCAGCTTTTCGTCAGGGCCAGGGCTTGCTGCAGTTCCCGGGCTTTTGCTGCCGCGCTCCGGGGTGGGCTGTTGGCCACGCTTTGCCTTCGGTGCAAGGGAAGAAACAAAGAGGCAGGGAATTCATCCAAATCCGTCCGCGTGGCGGCTGGATGCTTTATTGGCTGCGAGAGCTGAGATGGAAAAGCTGCAGCCTGCTCCCAGCTTCGCACGGACGCAAATGGCCACAAGCATGCCGAGGAGTGGGATCAAATAGGGAAGGGACAGGGCGGACGGGGAGCCCTCCCGCCCAATGGGTACAGACATCGCGGTGATGACGTGTACTACAGCGACTAATGGGAACACGGCAGGGGTGGACACGGGGCTTTGGGGTGAGTGGGACCGCGAGAACGGGGAGATGGGCACGGAAACCACAGGAGTAGGGAAAAACTCGGGGGATGCACGAGGGTACAGAGAACTGGAAAACTAACAAAGAAAAAACCCATAATGTGAACCCAAACCTGGGATGCAACAGCCTAGTCTCTCCCTTTTCTGCGGCGCCTGCTATTGGATGCAATCCCTTGGTTGGTGGGATCATTGGTTGCATCCACTGGCCCTGTATCACTCCGACTCACTGACTGTCCTGGAATGTAAGGTTTGACATGCTTCCTGGGGATCCACTTGACTCCTGAGGGCGTGGATACGCAGGCATATCCCCATCCCCAAGTCAAAAGTGGGAATGGACCCTGGATTTCTTTAGAGTCCGGATCCCTCACTAATACTGGAGGCCTCTCCTCTGGCTGGAGCTCCTGATGTTGTTTGAAATGTCTCAGGGCTGGCGGTTCTTGCCTGTCAAAAGAGCAGTTTAGGAAATTGATAGTAAACAAGGCCTTGCAGAGTCTCTCGTGCGGTGACAGCACTCGCACATCTCCCCGCTGCTTCCGGAGGACCTGTTTCAGTGTCTGGTGAGTCCTCTCTATTATGGCCTGGCCGGTGGGGGAGTGAGGAATCCCGGTTTTATGTTGGACTCCCCATTCCTGCAGGAAGTTACTGAGTACCCTGGAAGCATATGCTGGACCATTATCAGTTTTTATGGTGGCTGGGACCCCCAAGGTGGCAAAGGCGTGTATGAGGTGTTTTCTCATGTCTGTGGCCCTTTCCCCTATGTGGGCGGGGCAAAAACTGCTCCCAAGAAGGTGTCCATGGTTACATGGACATTCTTGAGTTTCCCAAATTCGGGGACATTGGTGACGTCCATCTGCCATACTTCACAACTGCGGAGACCTCTGGGATTCACACCTGCTCCCAGTGTTGGTAAAGTTGCCTCCTGACAGTTGGGGCACGAGGCCACAATTTCCATGGCTCGGTCACGCCGCAGATGGAACTGGCGTACCAGACCCGGGGCATTTTGATGGAGCTGTTGATGGCTGAGCCTGGCCTCCTCGACTATATTCAGCTGACCTCCCAGCTGTACTGGGGCTGCCAAGGCGTCTGCTGTGCGGTTCCCTTCGGCAATAAAGCCTGGGAGATGCGTGTGTGATCTCACATGTACCACATAAAAAGGATGCTCACGGTTAGAAACCAGGTGTACCAATTCTGTGAGCAACCTGAAGATGACTTGATTTGGGACCTCTTTTACAATTGCATGTTCAGCTCTAGACACTGCTCCTGCCACATAGGCCGAATCCATGACTAGATTAAAAGGTTGATCAAATTTTTTAAAAGCCCTCACGACAGCATCCAACTCAGCCACTTGTGGGGAACCTTCCACCACCTTAATGTCTGATTCCCACAACTGAGTCTCTGGGTCTTTCCAAGTCACTACTGACTTGTGGGACTTCCCTGACCCATCTGTGAATACTGTCAGTGCTTTGAGTGGCTTTTTACTTTGTAATTCTTTTGGCAACAATTTGAATTCTGTATTGAACAGATGATGGCCAGGATGCCCGATTTGAATTTGGCCTGAGAAGCTGTCTAGAGCAAACTGCAAATTTTCATTTTGTCTGAAAAGGTGTTCAAAGGTCTCCTTGGTCATTTTCCCTGTGGATGTTTTGATGGAGAGGTGGATACATATGAAGTCACAACCCGCTAGTACTTGCAGACAAGCCCTGGCCCGTATTATGAGCTGCACCATCAGCTCTTGCGGCCTGGTGATACTTTTGGACTGTCTGTGGCCAAGGAACACCCACTCTATTATCAAGAGGGGGTCCTGTTGGCTTTTGTCCCACTGGAATATTATACCGTATAAATGGGGTAACTCACCTAAGATGATAAAGCGGAAAGGCAGCCCTGGTTGACAGCGATGGGCTTGCCTACTCGCGATGGTGGTTTGGACCTTCTCGAGTGCGGCTCTGGCCTCCCGGGTCAGGACTCTTGGGGAACTTAAACCCTCATCCCCCTCCCTTTCTGCTAACAAGTCAAAAAGAGAGGCTAGTTCTCTCGTGGTGAGTCCCAGCCATGGCCTGATCCAATTTAGTGATCCGCACAAGCGCTGGATGTCATTCAGCGTCTTGGGGTTGTCACTTATCTGAATTTGTTGAGGCCTAATTGTTCGGTTATTAATTTCTAGGCCCAGGTATTTCCAGGGTGGCAGTAACTGTACCTTCTCTTTTTGTAGTTCAAATCCGGCCACCGACAAGGCCCCAACAGTGTCCTCCAGAGCTGCTTGTAGGACCTCGCTGTCAGGGGCACAAATCAGCACGTCATCCATGTAATGATAGAAAATACAGGATGTCCACTTGGCACGCATTGGGGACAGAACCCTGGCGACATACCACTGGCATATAGTGGGGGAACATTTTAGCCCCTGAGGTAGTACTGTCCAGTGGTAGCGTTTCTTAGGGGCTTCCCTGTTGATGGAGGGTACAGAGAAGGCAAAACGGGGAGCATCATCCGGATGGAGCAGGATTTGAAAGAAGCAATCCTTAATGTCAGTTGCAGCCAAATTATAATTTTGGGGTAGCATAGATGGAGATGGCATACCCGGTTGGAGAGAGCCCGTATCTTCTATGGCTTCATTAATTTTCCTTAGATCATGGAGGAGTCGCCACCTGTCCTTCCCCGGTTTTTTAATTACAAACACCGGAGAGTTTCAGGGGCTGTTAGTTTCGACTATATGTCCCTTTGCCAATTCCTCCTCCACTAGTTTTGTGAGCGCCTGTAGTTTTTGTTTACTTAGTGGCCACTGCTCCACCCAGACAGGCTTATCTGTGAGCCATGTTAATTTCTGTGTGGGGCGCTCCTCAGTGGCCGCACCTAAAAATGTTGGGGGGCCGGAAATTTCCAATTTGGCTCCCCACTGGGACATGGCATCTCTCCTCCATAGTGTAAATTTACAATCGATCACGAACGGACGTACTGAGGCTAGCAGTCCGTTCGGACCCTTAATTTGGATAATATTTTTTGATTGCTTTGCTGGCTGGGGCCCACCTAGTCCTAAGACTGGCGTGGCCACACTTTGCAGCTCCCAGTGAGACAGCCACTTGTGTGGTGGGATGACCATCACGTCTGCCCCTGTGTCCAACATCCCCTGAAGGTATGCAGAGCGCCCCTCACACTTGAGTTTACACCATACAAGGGGTTTCTCCTCTCCCAACTTCCCAGCATAGAAGACTGAGAGTTCCAGGTCATTACACAGAGCACGAGGAATAGAAATTGCCTGTGCAATAACCTGGCCCTTAGGCAGGAAGAGGGGGAGATGGACACAGCGTGCCATGAGATAGAAGAGCCTCAGATTAAGGGTGGAAATTACCGGAGGAACCTCTATCTCCAGTGGGGTGCTTTTTGTGTCTCCAACCACGAGGTACCTGCAGTTCAGAAGGTCCTCCTTCCTCCTGGTTTCACAATGGCAGATATGCGATAGAAGCTCTGCGTCTGCTATGAAGAAATGCCAGTCCTGGGAACGAAAGTGGACAGAATTGGTGAGTCGGAGCCGATAAGGCTCCCTGATGTCAGTAGTTGAGAGGCAGCCGCTTACAGATAGGACTAGATGGTGTATCGCGGCTCCTCTCGCGGCACCGCGACTTGCCTCATTTTTATCAGCATGCGAGGCAAGTGCGCGTTCCTTTCCTAGTTTTTTGGGATTGTGGGGTTCCCGTCCCCCCTCCCTCCTCCTGCAGCCCCGGGTGGTATAGTCCTTAGAAGTGGGCACTGATCCTGAAAATGTCCCTCCCGATGGCAGTGGAAGCACCGGCGTGTGGATGGAAGTCGCTTCGGAGCTGAGTTCCTTGGAGGAGCAGCAGCAGATGCGACCAGCTTGTCTTTAGGTCTCTTTGGGGCCTCCTCCTCCATCAGGTGTGATTTCAGGGTGCACTCTTCGATGACCTGGTCGAGGGTCGGCACTGGTGAGGCCAGCAGTGACAGCCTTTTGCACATGGTGTTGGCGTTCATGTGCACCACTTCTAGGACTAGTCCATTTCGGTGTTCAGGTCTCTCCACCCGTCTCTCGACTGCTGCCCGGACCCAGTCTACGAAATCTACAAAAGGCTCTGCGACACCTTGTTTAATTGCTGTATAGGGAACCATCGGGTCCTTGGTGGGCATGCCCAGGAACGCACGCTCTGCTGCACCCCTGAACATGTCCAGCACGGCCGTTGGAATTCCCCGAGCTTGAAGTTGCCCTTCACTCCATTCTCCTTCACCCACGAGATGGTTCAAAGTGATTAGGTCTTCCGCGAAATCCAGGCTGTAAGGCCCTTCTAGGATTTCAGGAAGCAGGTCTGCTGCCAGTTTCTTCCACCTCCTCTCCCACAGGCTGTATTCTGATGGGAGAAGCAGGCAGCTAAACAGACGCTTAAGGTCTGCTGGCACTACGGTTCTAGACGTTAAAGTCGCTTTTAAAATGCCTTTAAAAAAGGGGCTTTTTTTGTCCAAAATCACGTGATGTTTTCCAGACGTCTTTTATGGATTCATAGGGAAGGGGTGTCCACGTAGGGTTTTCCCCTCCCCTGGTGTAGGAGGCTGGAGTGCGGAGCGACTGCTCGACTTTGTAGATTGTGAATGTGTCCTGACTGTGAGAACGATTGTGAGAGTGTTTGTTGAGATGTGCTGTTAGCACAACACAAGTGGGAGCTTGGACCCGCGGTTCCATTTTCTGGCAACAGAAACAGCTGGGGAAAAACAAACCTTTGGTAAGCACATTTCCTTCTCTCTGTGCACCTACAACACAAACCAAGTGGGGTTCATGATCCTTAATAAAATCCCCTGCCCGCTGTGACTGTGTGTGTGTGTGTTTTGGTTACGGGGGACGGAATTTACCGTAACTGCCGGTGTTCGTGTTAAAAGGGTTTGGACTCTGAAAAATTATAGGAGCAGTGCTTTGCTGTTCAGGTATTTATGATTGTAGAATTTGAAATATACCTTGTGTCGAAGTGTAGCACATGTTGACTGTGAAGTAGTAAAATTGGTTTGTATGGAGCCTTTGATAAGGGCTCACTTGTGGTTTTAGGTACGGGGATTGTGTTTGTAATAATAATAGGGGTAGTTTTGGTCTGAGAATCCAATCTGGCCAGACAGAGAGGAGGAACTCCTTTGCTTCAGTGGTTTGGACTTGACTCGGGGGAGTTTGTGAATTCAGTAAACCGGTGGATAGACAGGGAAAATGAGAGAGTATATTTAGAAGGTTTATATCAGACGTCTGCTGGAGGACTAGTGGCTTTGAATTGGGAGCAACCGGCTGTGGAGAATTTAGAGAGTTGAGAAGGGCTGAATGGAATAGCTTGCATTTGTGGGAATTTTCCTGTAGCTTTTGGTGCATCTCAAGGTTGGCATTGTGCATGGGTGTTACTGCAGTGTAAGACTTGTGCAGGACGTTATTACCGTTCTGCTCACTGGTACAGAGAGTGTGCCCTGTGTCGACAGCTCTCTGATTGAGCTGATTTAGAATCAAGGATTTTAAAGCTGTGTGCAGAAAGTCACATTTAGTACCTGAGCAGTGGGCTGCGAGAGAAGAAGACTGGGAAAGGACTGAACGAATCTGTGAAGCCAGGTTTGGGTGGAAGCGAGACAAGAAGCAAAGGAGGAAGTAAGAAGGATTGGAGTAGAGGGGTGGATTTGTTAAGGAGAAGGGGAGTGATGGGAAGCAACCAGAGTAAAGAGATCTCCAAAAGTAGTCCTTTAGGGTGCATTTTGGCATACTAGAAGGAACTGGTACAGTATGGAGGGATAGAAAATAAAAGGATCCTTGTGAAAATTTCCAAACAGTGGTGGCCACTCTATAGGCTTGAAGAGGGGGTCAGGTGGCCCCCAACTGGAACTCTACATTATGAGACTTTGTTACAGCTTATGCTGTTTTTGAGATGGGAGCAAAAATGGGAAGAGGTGACGTATGCTGACATGTTTTTCTCCCTCTGGAATCACCCTGAGTGGCAGAGGGATTGTGGACTCAGGGCTCCTTCTGACCCCTTTGTGTTGGCCCTGGAAAAAGCTAATGAGGCTAGTAAGGGAAGGCTGAAACAGTGTTGTAGTGCATGCTCCATAAATCAGTGCTGCACACACCCAGACAAAGTATATCCAGCTGACTCACTGGAGCAAGAGTTGGGGGATCTGTTTGAACCACCCCCTAGAAGGCAAGGGGGTGGAGAGGGGCAGAAAATTTGGGAACAGCCTCAACTCCAGCTCCAACTCTTATTCTACCTCCCAAGACTTCACCCTCAACTCCAACCCCAACTTTTGTTCCACCCCCTGACATCCCTGTCTGGACTTCAGCTTTTGTTCCACCCCCTAAGACTTCACCCTCAATCCCAACTCCAGCTCTTGCTCCACCCTCTAACACCTCTGTCCAAACTCCAGCTTGTATTTCATCCCCCACTCCAATTAAAGCCACTACTATTTCAACCCCAGCTCCAGCTTTAAACAAAGCTATTTCTATTTCAACTCCAGCTCTGGTTTTAAGCTCAGCTGAATCCACTCTGGTTTCTATTTCAAGTTAAACTCCATCTTCTATTCTATCCCCCACCTCGACTACTCCTAATTTTTTCCCACTACCCAGCATTGACAGTGAGCAAGAGGAGCCCCCTCCAGAGGGTCCTATAGCATCCCAGACTCGGAAACAAAGTAAGAAAATTATACAAGCACCTTTGAGGGAGGCAGTAAGTCCTAAAGGGAAGACAATGTTAGTTAAAATTCCTTTTTCTACAACGGATTTAGAGCTTTAGGAAAAGATTGCTAAATGCTATCAGAGTGACCCGATAGGTGTTGCAAAGAAATTAAAGTTTATGATTAAGCAGCATCGACCAGATTGGTCAGATCTCCAGTTGTTATTGGATGCCTTAATTGAAACAGAAAAACAATTGGTTTTAAAGGTAGCTGGGGGCTTAGCAGAAGATGCTTGTAGAATAATACAGAATGATATAAGAGATGTCTTTCCTCTTCAGGATCCATATTGGAATGCTAATGATGTTAGTGATATGGAAAGACTAGAGGATTATCAAGACTTCATAGTAAGGGGGTTAGAAAGGGCAGTCCCTAAACCAATAAACTGGTCAGCCCTATATACAATTAAGCAAGGTCCCTCCGAAGCACCTTCTGAATTTCTAGAACATTTGAGGGATGCAATGCGTCATTATACAACTTTAAATCCTGAATCTGTGGAAGGGATACAACATCTAATGGGTTTATTCTTAGGACGATCTACAGGGGACATTAGACACAAACTTCAGAAGATACAGGGTCCAACGGCGTGGGATTTAGAGACTTTGCTAGAAGAGGCATGGAGAGTATTTAGTAACCGGGAAGAAAATTGCAAAGAAAAAATGAAAAAAATATTAGCAGTAGTAAGGGAAGAAGAAAAAGGGAAATGTGGACAAGGGCCACTAAGGCAGGGACCACCTCGGCTAAGGAAAGATCAATGTGCATTCTGCAAGAGAGTTGGACACTGGAAGAACCAGTGCACGGAATGAAGAAAAGGTGATGAACCAAGAAGAGGAGATCAAAAAGAGGGGGGGTGGTGGTTACCCATGTTAAGGAAGACTGATGTGGACCAGAGTATCTTACCCTAGGAGAACCTCGGTTATAATGAAACTAGGGAACAAGGAAAAGGAAATGGAATTTCTGATAGACAGAGGGGCAACATATGTGGAGTTAAATAAAGCTTTAATACCAATAACAGATGATTATTTCATGGTAAAGGAGGCAACTGGCCAATCTGAAAGAGCTTATTTTTGCAGGCCATTGAAATATAAACTTGGGAAACAATGGGGAATTCACAAGTTCTTATATATGCCCAGTGCTCCATCAGCACTTTTGGGTAGAGATTTATTGGAACAATTAGAAGCAAAAATAATATTAAAAAATGGAGAGATTACTTTAGAGGTTAAAAACCAACAATATGTGGAATTGTTAAGCCTGATGCTAATAACCAATGAGGCTAAAGTTGAAAGTGAAGATGAGATTCACAGGAAAATACTGGATCAGGTATTTCCTGGGGTGTGGGCTTCTAACATACCAGGGAGAGCAAAGAATGCACCCCCAGTGCAAATTAGGCTTAAAGAAGGAAAACAACCAGTTAGGGTCTGTTGTAGATGCTGGCAAACCCAATGGGAAGAATGATGATGTCTAACTCCAGTTCAGAAGGCTGAATGATTTCTTTATTATAATTATGCTATAATACATTAATATACAATATAAAAGAGGATACTAAAAACTACATGCTACTTTCTCTAGCATATCTAACTACTAACAACTCGTGACCCTGTTTGCCAGAGTCCAGACACAGGTGGATCTGATTGGCCATCAGGCCCAAACAATCCACTGTGATCCGACCAAGTGCTCACTCTAGGTAAACAATTCTCCAAACACATTCCACAAGAGAAAAAACAAGGAGCAGAAATAGAAATTGTTTTCTCTTTCATTTCTCTCTGTGTACCTTTATGAAAAATCCTGAGAGAGAGAAAAATGTGCTTGCCACAAGAGTCAAGCAGTGCCCTTTGAGAAAGGAAGACAGAGAAGAAATTAGCCCAGTAATCAAACACTTTTTACAGATTAAGCTATTAAAAGAGTGTTGGTCTGAGTTCAATGCTCCTATTTTACCTGTTTAAAAGCCTGATGGATCATACCAAATAGTGCAAGATTTAAGAGCTGTTAATTAGATAACGGAGGATTTATACCCAGCGGTTGCCAACCCCTACACTCTGTTAACTCGTTTAACATCTGAAAGAACATGGTTTACCATTTGAGATTGAAAGATGCTTTCTTTTACCTTCCTCTCCCATGAGGCCAGCCAGAAAATTTTTGCATTTGAATGGGAAAACCCCAAAACAGGATGCAAAACCTAGCTCACATGGTTAGTTCTGCCTCAAGGGTTCAAGAACTCCCCTATGATATTTGGAGAACAATTAGCAGAAGATCTGGAATCCTAGGAAGCTCCATCAGAAGAAGGACAGCTGTTACAGTATGTAGACGACCTTCTGGTAACTACCAAAACCCAAGAGGCATGTGTGGAGTGGACATTAAGCCTCTTAAACTTTTTGGGCCTGCAGGGGTATCGAGTATCCCAGAAGAAAGCCCAAATGGTGAAGCAAACAGTTGTTTATTTGGACTATGAGGTTAGTGCTGGACAAAGAACTTTAGGACGGGTTTGCAAGAAAGCAATATGCCAGATCTCAAAGCCCCAGATAGTAAAGGAACTGAGAACTTTTTTAGGCATGACCGGGTGATGCAGGCTGTGGGTCTATAATTACGGACTGTTAGTCAAACCCCTATATGCCCTGATTATGGAAGGAAACAGAGACCTCCAATGGACAAAAAAAGCAACACAAGCCTTCAGCCAACTGAAGAAGGCCCTCATGTCAGCTCCAGCCCTGGGACTTCCAGATGTGAGTAAATAATTATTTTTGTTTTCTCATGAAAAGCAGGGAAGTGCTTTGGGAATACTAGCACAAGATCTAGGCCCATACCGCAGGGCAGTCACCTACCTCTCTAAGCAGCTGGATGCAGCAGCTAAGGGATGGCCAGGATGCTTCAGAGAGGTTGTGTCAGTGGCAGTGAACATCCAGGAAGCATGCAAGTTTACCCTGGGCCAGAAGGTGACTGTGCTAGTGTCCCACACAGTGTCTGCTGTGCTGGAAGTAAAGGGGGGACATTGGCTCTCCCCACAGAGATTCTTGAAATACCAAGCCATAATGGTAGAACAAGAAGATGTAGAAATTGTGGTAACTAACATTGTGAACCCAGCTTCTTTCCTCAGTGGTAGTATGGAAGAACTGGTGATCCATAACTGCCTGGAGACTATCAAAGCTACCTACTCCAGTCATGCAGATCTGAAGCACACCCCTCTCGAGGACACTGAGACCTGGTTCACTGATACAAGCAGCTATGTCATCAGTGGAAAAAGGCATGCTGGGTATGTGGCTACCACAAGCCGAGAGGTAATAAAGTCTGGATCATTACCAACTAACACCTCGGCACAGAAGGCTGAAATAATTGCCTTAACCTAGTCTTTAGAGCTGGCAAAAGGAAAGAAAATCAATATTTACATAGACTCGAGGTATGCATTTGGGGTAGTCCATGTGCATGGGGCCATCTGGAAGGAAAAAGGACTGTTGAACTCACAAGTAAAAAGTATTAAACATGCACAAGAGATAATAAAACTGTTAATGGCAGTCCAGCTACCTGAAAAGGTAGCCATTATGCACATCAAGGCACACCAAAAAGTGAGCTCCGAATTGGAGGAAGAAAATGACCTGGCAGACAGAAAGGCAAAAGAAGCAGCTAAAGGTGAGGTTGTTGAGACAGTTGAGGCAGCCTTAATCCCAGATGGACAAATTTCTATTGAAAGTAAGCCAAGGTATAGTGAAAAAGAAAAAAGGCTTATTGATAAAGAAAATGGAAGTTATAATCAAGAGGGGTGGGCTGTTACAGATGAAGGGAAAGGAAGGCTTGTAATCCCCCTCTTACATGCTATGGTCATTAGTGAAAGACGAACATGAGAAAATGCATTGAGGAATAGATGCCTTGTATAATTACTCGAAAGACAGAATCCTAATCAAAAACTTGCAAAGTACAGTGATTCAAGTGACTCGTCAATGTACCCTTTGCCTTCAAACTAATCCCAAAAATATTCCTAAACCAAAACTTGGACAAAATGGAAAAGGATATGGACTTGGGCAGCAATGGCAAATTGATTTTTCAGAACTGCCCAGGAAAGGAGGGTACTGATACCTATTGGTATTAACAGATACCTTGTTAAGGTGGCCAGAAGCTTTCCCTACGAGAACTGCTAATGTGCGGGAGGTAACCAAAACATTGTTACAAGAAATAATACCACATTTTAGAGTCCTAGCCATGATGTCTTCAGATAGAGAGCCACATTTTATTTCAAAAATTGTGTGGCAAATTAGCCACCATTTAGGCATAGACTGGGAACTTCATAGTCTATATCATCCTCAGTCAAGCAATCAAGTGGAGAAAATTAATCACTTGATTAAGCAGCAAATAATAAGACTGGGACAAGAGGCGAAGTTACCTTGGCCTCAGGCTCTTCCATTAGCATTATTATGAATCCAGACCAAACCAAGAGTAAAGGAAAAACTGAGTCCCTTTGAAATACTGTATTGAAGGCCATATAGAATTCAAGAAAGGACAACACCCACTCAAATAGGGGAAGAAACCCTACACAGATATGTGGTGGCCCTAAACAAACAACTTAGAGAAATTGAGAAACATGTGGCTGGGGCTTGAAGAAGAGAATTAGATGGACTAGTACATGATGTACAGCTTGGGGATTATGTATATATTAAGTCTGTAATCCCATTGGCCCAATCTTATTCCGTGCCCACTTTGAATCTCCCTGTTAAGTGTGCTGGGGGGACAGGGCTCTCTCTCTTAGCCGGCTCTCCTGGCCGGTGCTCTCTCAGCCCCTCTCTCCCCCTCCCCTTTCCCCTCCTCACTCCCCCTTCCCCCCCCCCCCCCCCAGAAGCCATGCTGCCTCCCGGGGGTAGGACCCCCAATATACCCTCATCTAATTAGCACCCTCAGAAGCCGTGTGGAGTCTCCTTGCCTGCCTGCTGCTACCAGCGAACTCACAGCTTAGGGGGCCCCCTGGGGACACCCCGGAGGGTCCCCCAAACACGCTGCAAAAAGCCACAGCTAATGCAGTACTGCTTGTATATAATGTGAGTGGTATATATATGTGCCAAGGGAAAGCTTATGACTCTGACTCCCGTAAGTCTCTGTATCAGATGCTAAGAGTTACAAATGCAACTGTGTGGGAAAGGAAAAATATTTGAGGATGTGAATATGTGTTTGTTCAGGATGGGTTTCATGAATCTCATCAAAAACCCATGAAACTTATTCAAATTGGCCCTGAATGCTGTGACAAATGCTTAACCAATTGCCTAGAGTTTAGACTCAAAATAGAAGGTTGTGCAATCAAGGATTTTAAGATTGATTATAATATAACTCAATTTTGTACTGCTTCCCAAATGGATAGGGTTAAAGTAACTCAACCAGTACCAATACTGAGAGAAATCATGACTACTCAAATCACTCTAGAACCCATGGTTCCCATAATTACCAAAATTGGATCATATGCTGTTAAGAAGGCTGGAATTCAAAAATTGCTGATTAATCCAAAGTGGTCATTAAAATGTGTAGAGATGGCAATGCAAGTGAATTCCTCTAACATTCGGCCCAAGTGTGCTCCATTTTTAAGGACCTCTTTTATGGACTGGATTACCTAGCTGCAGAAGCATATGCCTTATATGTCCAGACAGAAGAAAGGCCTTACTGGATTATTGGGAATGGGACTAGGGGTTCTAAATATAATAGATTCAGAAGTATTAATGAACAAATTTGTGGCATCCTGGATTTGGGTGTAGATTAGGGGCTCTAATCTGTGTTAGCTAGCCAAGCTCTGTGTACCCCCGCCCCCCCCCCCCGTGTTTCTCCCCCCCCCCCCCCCCCCCCCGTGGCAGTTCACTCCGAGTCTCTCACTGTTGGAGCTTCAGCCCGTCACTCCTGTAACCACTCCCCATCCCGTCTGGAGACTTCAGTGTCTGACATCCTGATCCCGCAACCCCGTTCACCCCAGAGTCCGGGGTCCACCCCTGTCACGTCCCCGTTGGTTGCCACAGTCCTCATCATCGCCACAGCACCTGTCCCCATTGGGCGGGAGGGCTTCTGCTCTCCTCACCTTGCCCCCGATAAAACCCCACGCCTCCCGAAACTCGGCGCCACATTCCCCCACATGGGCGCTGGAGGCGGGTCGCGACCTCTCCGCCGCAGCTCTCCTCGGCTATTAAAAGACTTTCAGCCTCCCTCGTGGGTGAATTGGACATTCCTTTGCTTCTTCACCAAAGTGGGCGCTGGAGGCAGGTCGCAACCTCTCCACCGCAGCTCTCCTCGGCTATTAAAAGACTTTCAGCCTCCCTCGTGGGTGAATTGGACATTCCTTCGCTTCTTCGCCAAAGTCCCTCGCCTGCGGCGGCAGAAACCGTGGCCAGCCCCGCCCGGACTGTGGAACAGAGCCGCGTCCAGGAAAAGTGGCGAAACCCGGGTCCCGGAGAGAGGCGGTGCCGCTCCAGGCATCAGAGCTGCCCAGGGACTGGGGGAAAAGAACGGGGTGCCTCTCAAATTGACAGCACTTGGTGGTGATATGGTTAAATTGCAACAACCTTTACAATCTTCCTTGTTGGCATTAGGTACCAGCCAGTGGAAATTGTTCAAAGTTTTACCAGAATAGGAAAATATGGAAGAACGATGTATGTCCCCCCACAATACACCCATATTACCTATAAAGAAGTCAGATGGGACTTACAGGCTTGTCCAAGGTTTGACAGAAGTGAACAAAAGAACAGTGAATCGATACCCAGTAGTGCCTAACCCCTATACACTACTGAGTAATATCCCCCCATGAACACCAGTGGTTTAGTGTGATAGACCTAAAAATGCAGCTGAATCAGGGACAGAAAAACTAATTATGGTATTCCTAATATAGCTTGAAGCTCATCCCAGGTGTAGGTATTTTGGCCTAAAAATTGGTCTAACCTCTCAGAAACCCCTGAAGGGTCCTCGAGTAGCCGTCCCATTTCCTTTTTAAATTCTCTTACATCCCCAGTATTAAGTAGGACTGTTACAAACCCTATTCCCCTTTCAATTCCTCCCATAGGTACTTCTCTCAGGGGGCATAGTCTCTCCTTTTGATCGTTCTCCTCCCAACTAGAATTATTTTCCTCCTGTTGTTCTCTCTGCTTGCTCCAAGTGCTACTAGATGGTGAATTGCGGTGAAGAATCAAGACACCACAATTCCTATAAAGATTTGTAGGGACGGTATGTTTATTTCAGCGCTGGACACATGAGGGATCTTTTCCCTTCAAAGGACATGCCTGCCCCTGAAAACTCCTGATCCTTTTTTATTACTCTAGCTAATTTACATATTCATAGGATTTCACAATAGGTTCATGCATATTCATTCTTCTGATTTCGCGTTACACTTACAGCTAGTTACACTTGTACTCAGTTTTTGTCAGAAAGTACAGAGAGAACTCCTGGGTCACTCTGCGCTGTCTGTTTCAAGGTCCGAGGAGTCTTTCTTATCTCTTATTTCTTTGGCTTGGAAATTTGCGTTCTTTCTCCTTAGCTGGGGCAGTTTTGCTAGTGCTGCAGTTACTAGACTAAACAGCATATTTTACTTATGTTAGCAAGCTCAAAGAGGCACATTTCACCTAAATCCAAATGGATTTTCTACCCCGTTAAATTTTTACTCTGTTTCATTCCCCCCCTTTCCTACATATAAGTAAATTCTTTTACTTAATGCAAATCACTACAATAATAATTGTCCCTTAATGCTTTACCATGTACATTTGATAAGGAGGTTAACACAGCTACTCGCTGCAGTATTCTCCAATTCCAAATTAGCAATATGAAGGATAATCCTAAACTTCAATAACAAAATTGCAAATACAAAAATTAGAATAATTTCTAGTAGACAAAATAAAATCACTGTTAGCGATTTTTACAACATTACAAGCGGTTGTCAAGGATACAAAACCTTTACTAGTATATACAAGCACAGTTTTCTGATCCTTGACTGGATGAATCTCAAGTGGCAAATATTTTGTTCAGTGTCAAGATGCACATCTTGAGTATTAATGCTATTGCCTTCACAAAAGAATCTTAGTTGTTCTCTAGTAACACAAGATTCTAAGTTTACTGTTTGCCACTTTTCATTCACCTTTCGTGCCCACACCCTATGTTCTGAGGGGTAGAGCACTGTTTTTTATTATTTAATCCTAGTGCAATGATGGGGTGGATTACATGAACTGTGGCATTACATATAGTAAGCAAAAAGGCAGTGGCCACATTAGAAGCAGGATCATAGGTAAAAATTACCATAGTCCACCAGGACTGAAATTTCCTTTCAAAATCAATCGCATTATACCAGACAATCTTTTGAATTTCAGCTGGAAAATCACTTTCACTTCCTTCCCGTATGATCAGAGCTGCTGTTGCCTGCATCCATAACTGTGCTTGTATACACATTATCTTGAACTGTACTAAGCACTTCTACTATTAACTTGTGGTCTTGGTCCCTGGCCTTTTCCCACTTTGGCAGTACTTTTGAAATCTGCCACTGGCTGGTTCCTAATGCCAATAGAGATGGCTGTCTCAATTTTGTTAAACTACTTGTTGCAGTGGCTAGCTTGTTCCTCAGTATTTCTGAATTAATTCCATTTAAAACTCCTAATCCTGTCCCTAATATCTCAGATTCCTTTTTATTTTTCTCCTGAGGTGTATTTGTCTTTGTAACCACATTGTGCAGCCCTCAAAGGATGTTCTTAGGTAAGAGGAGCAGGCTGGATGGATTTCTGAGATGTTAATTTGCATTAACAATTCAACATGTTTGAGACACCACTCTGGATTGAACAACAGTTGTTGTTGACCCATATTTTTCACTATGTATGGGCCTATTTCATACACCTTAGGTTCAAGTGTGGTTTGGGTCTTAACTGCTTGAGTACTGGTGTGAGTTGCATGTGGTTTTGCCGTTGCAACAGGTATAACATCTATTTTAAATTTAAATGAGAGTCCGACTTCATCACGAGCCCACAGACAAATCACTTCTACAGGCTGAATTAATGTGAAATTACACCAACAATCTAATTTACTTGGGCTATCACAAACCTCCCCATGCCTGTATACAGGAGAGGCGGAGACACTAACTTCCACAATTCTTGTTCCTGCCACTCCTGCTTTTCATATACCTGATTCCTGTGGATTACTACAGTAGATAGGTTTAAATCTTTTCTCTCAAAAGGTTCCCCCATGGATCCAGCATACTGATTAAAAGCCTGGGACCAAGGCCATTCAGTATCAGTTTGGATAGAGGTGCTTTCTAATTCCGAGACTCCAATAATGATTATATACAAAACAATTCTGTAAATGAAATTACAAGCTACCCCTGGCCGCAATATACTCATTTTGCCTGAATAAGTTTTAGTCTCAGTTCATTGTCTCTTGGTGTCAATTTTCAAGGGGCTTCTGGGGCCTGCTTCATTCGAGCGTGGTGGATCCAGGTATTCTGCTTCTTAATCTTGATTGCAGTGAAGGTGGTTAGAAGCATCTAGAATGATCCTTCCCACTGTGGTTCCAAAGTCTTTTCTGTAAGAGACTTAACGTATACTTAATTCCCAGGCTGTATGTTATGTACTGGTTCACTTAGTTCCCTGCTCTGAGTTCCAGCCACATGTCTTTTCATTTTCTTTGACCTGTCTACTTAAAGCCACCATATAGATCTCTTGCATTATTCTGGAAATAAAATGTGATCCTTTGTCTGGGAATATTGTGACTGGAACTCTGAAAGCGATATTATTTACTCTGGTCACCTTGACAGTTCTAGTGGGGAATGCTTCTAGCCACCCTGAAAATGTATTTGCAAATACTGATACCCCCCTTTCCATGGGGGTTTTGAAAAGCCAATTTACCACTGCTGTCCAGATCCATGGCCCCTCCCAATTTGACCAAGTTTTGTCTGGGGGTATTCTTGGGGTTAGTCTGGAGGCAAGGATCACACTGTCAGTTCACCTGAGTGATAGTGGCATATAAATTCCTGGCAATGATCCTTTCAATCAGATATGTGTTCTAAAAAGCCTGTGAAAACTACCACTTAAAAGCCAACACTTCATTTCGATGCACTCTGTAACACTGGCAGCCTTGGTCATTCTGGGAAAGGAGCCACACTTTATAAAAGCTTTTAAGTAGTTAGGCCCCAGTGTGTTTTCTGGTGCTCCTCCCTTACTAGTGACCACATGTATGGGAAGGGATTACCAGCTCTCTTTCAATGGTAGCTCACCCCTCTTGGTTATATGTCCCTTTTGATTACTATTATTATTATATTCTGGCTTACCATTAAGTGAAATCTGTCCATAATCACCTCACCTTTTTGCTGCTTTCTTTCGCTTTCCATCCACCAGCTCATTTCTTTTCCCAATTCTGAGATCACTCTCTGGTGTGCTTTAACATGCATACTCACAGCATCCGGATTATCTCTTCAGCAGTCCCCTCTCTCTCCAGATAGCTCCATGTGTTCACAGCTCCAAATGCATTTCCAAGGCAAGGGTCAGTGTGATAATCTCGGCCTTCTGCACAGAGTTGCCTGTTGGTAAGGGTCCAGATTCTATTAACTCTCTGCTGGTAGTGACTGCATATCCAGCATGTCGCTTTCCGCCGGCAACGTAGCTACTCCCGCCAGTGAACCAGGTCTCTGCATCATCCAAAGGAGTGTCCTTTAAGTCTGGGTGGCTGGAGTAAGTAGCTTCAGTAGTCTCCAGGCAATCGTGGTGTACTGCTTCTCCCTGATTTCCACTTAGAAAAGAAACTGGGTTGACAGTGTTAGTTACCACTCTCTCTTATATCATCTTGTTCTACCATGATGGCCTGGTACTTCAGGAACCTCTGTGTTGAGAGCCAGTGGCTGCCCTTTACTTCTAGTACTGCAGACTGTGTGGGATGCTAGCACAGTCAATTTCTGTCCCAGGGTAAACTTGTGTGCTTCTTGTATATTCAGCACGACTGCTGCTACATCTCTGAGGCAACCTGGCCATCCTTTGGCATTGCATCTAGTTGCTTGGAAAAGTAAGCAACTGCCCTCCAGTATGAATTCAAGTCCTGAGCCACATGGGAGAATAGAAAGAATAGTTTACTTACATCTGGAAGTCCTAAAGCTGGAGCTGACATGAGGACACTCTTTAGCCTGTGTGACTTTTTTTGTCCACTGGAGATCTCTATCTGATGAACAGTCCATAATTATAAGCCCACAGCCGGCACCACCCTGCCATGCCCGTGTCTTTTTCTTTAATACTCTGTATCCTTGGAGTTCTAGGAAATTTGAAAGGATTCTTCTTTCCTGTGGAGTTTCTGACGATTCTGGATCTTTGCAAGTTGTTCTCCAAACAGAGTGGGGGAATTTTGAAGCCTTGAGGCACATGGACCATGTGAGCTAGGTTTTGTGCCCGCTTTTAGGGCTTTTCTATTCAAATGTAAAAGTTTTCTGGCTGGCTTCATGGATAGGGAGGCAAAAGAAAGCATCTTTCAGATCTAAAACAGCAAACCAGGTTTGTTCAGGTGTTAAACAAGTTAGTAACGTATATGGATTTGCTACTGCAGGATATAAATTCTTTGTTATCTTATTGACAGCCCTCATTCCTGTGTTATCAATTATTGGGCTGATTTCTTCCCTATCTTCTTTTTCGGGAGGCACTGCTTAATTCTCACTGGTTGTGTCCCTTCCTTAAGCTTGATTAGTATGGGGGGCATTCTTCGCCCTCCTTGGTACATCAGAGGCCCATACCCCTGAAAAATACTTGTCCTAATATCTCTTCACTAATTTCCTCCTTATTTTCAATGGCTGTTAATGTTAAACTTAACACCTCTATGTACCTTTGATCATTTGCCTCCAAAGTAACCTCCCCATTTTTGAATGCAATGGTTGCTTGTTACTGCTCCAACAAGTCTCTCCCCTAAAGATGCCTTTGGAGAACTGGTGTCACAGTGCGCTGTCGTATCGTGCTGGGCAGTGACAGCAGGGGCACGACCTTCCCCCCATGAGCTCTGCTATTCCCAGTTATCACTTGGTCCGGCGCAGGAACAGACAACGATGACACGGGACTTGGGGTAGAACTGGGTGGATTTATTAGGTCCAAGACCTGGGACCCCAAGAGGAAACTTAGGGGGTCTGCAGAGGATTTTATAGGGGGAGTGGTATAGGGCAACCAACCAATGAGGGCATGGCAGGGGAGGACTAACATTCTATAAACCTATCAGGGAGAGCAGGGGAGGGGGATAATACAAAGTAACAAATGGGGTATCAAATACTACAAGTTAGACAAGGAACACTCTGGAAAAAGGGCTAGGGATAGGGAGGATTGACAACTTGGGAGGGACGAAGTTAGGGAAAGGCTTGGGGAGATTGGCACCTCGGGAGGGGAGGAGATTAGGGAGGAGAATAGTGGGCAAACACAATCTTAAAGCAAAAACCACACCACAACAAACTGGGCATATACAAAAACTTGTGAATACCCCATTGTTTTCCCAATTTATACTTCAGAGGTTTGCAAAAATATGCCTTCTCAGATTGACCAGTTGCTCCCTGCACCACAACATAATAATTTTCCACAGGTATTAATGCTTTATTTAAAACTGAATATGTGGCCCCTGTATCCACTAAAAATTCCACCCTTTTCCTTTCTCCTGGTCCCACTGCCTCTCACAGAGGGGTCTGTTACTTCCTAGTTCTGGATGAGATTGGACTGCCAGGAGGGGGATGGGTTCGAGTGGGTATACCTTCGGAGCCTGAGTCCTCTTCCCTTTTGGGGAGGTCCTCCTCATTCTCTGGTACCTTAGGAGGAGCCTTTAACAAATCATGTATTTCATTTTTGTGTTTCAGGATGATAAACTTTGTCTGATTTCATACATCGCTGCCTTATACGGCATGCTGAACAACACATTTGATTTGCCTTCTCTTTGCTCTGTTTTCATCTTCAAGAGCTAACACCAGTGGGTCAGAGGGAACTCTGAAACCACAGTTACTCTGCCATTCTGGGTGATTCTTAAAGGTGAAAAACATATCAGCATAGAAGACATCACCTTATTTGCTTTCCCGTCTTAAAACAGCATTGATTGCAATAAGGTATTACAAATCTTTTTATTTTCTGAGCCGCCCCTACTGGTGGCTTTCTCCCAGTGAGCACCCTCCCTCCATCCAAAGGGGCTAGTTCGGGAACCTCTTTACTCTGGTTAGTTCTCATTCCATATACTATTTTGTTTCCACCCAAGCCTCACAGTCTTTTCTCAGTTTTTCTCACACACAGACCTCCAGGTGGCAGGCCTCAGATGTGATCCTCCACACATAAGCTTTAAGATCTCAGGTTCTGAATCGGCTTGATCAGGAACCTTCAATTTACACTTGGGGCATAGAACAGCAATACCAGCCCCTTTCACAAACTCTACATTGCAATAGCACTCACGCAAGGTGCCAGCCTCTTCATACACCAAAAACTCCTGGGAACTGCCAGCAGGCTATTCTGCTCATCACTTCAGCATTTATCACTTAACCTCTACGTAGGGTTGTTTTTAGTCCAGACTTACTATATTACCAGCTGAAGTCCAATAAAGCCCCTTTATATAAACTCATTTGTCTCCTTTATTTAAACTCTCTTTTACAAAATCTCAGTCTTTTCCTGTTCTCTTCCTGCACAATCTAATTAAAGCATTGTTTCTACTGTCACTCACTTTGCTGCCTTGCAAAAGGCTGTGCCTGTTACAGCAAAAACTTTGATATGCCCACAAACACAGACCCCCCCCCCCCCCTCCTTATCTCAAATTCACAAGAGTCAGGGCTTAAGTTGCTGTGGGAGAGGAATTCCTGGAATTCCTTTAATTTGTTTTACCACAGTTAAACATAAATCACTATACTGTCGCTTTTCTGCAGAAAATGCTACACTTGCTGCAAAAAAAATCCTAAAATCTCCACAAACACAACCATACAATCCCAAGAATCAAATTACCACAATGCAGGGGAAGAACCACACAAACTCATTGGGAAAGGTGGTATCTCTTAAAGTGCCCACTTTTCTCAACACAACACAGCATACGACACTTCAGCACCTATCCACATCAGCTTCTTCTGGTCCCCACACACTCTGGACACAATCAGAACAACAGCACACAGTAAAATTGCAGGAATCAAGTCCGAACCACTGGGGCAGAGGACCCTCTAAGTTTGTCTAGCTACGGTTAAAATGTGCACAGTGTCGTGGTTTGACATGGAAGTGAATTTTTTCAAGAAGTTGAGTCAAACCAATCAGTGGTCAGGTTTGGATATTGGCACCTGGAGTGACCACTGAAGGTATGGACACGCCTCTGAGAACACAAGGGGTTAAAAGCAAGAACTCCCAGGAGTTCTCTCTCTTTGCTTCCAGTCAGAGTGCAGTGTAGACCTCACCTGCCCAGCCATGGGCTGGGTGGGGGAGGGGAAGCCATGTGGCCTGGTCGAGGTGAGCTGAGGGGGCTGAAGGACTGGAACCAAGCCAGCTCCTGTAGACGGAAGGGTGGAGAGAAGCGGAGATGACTTTGTCGTCCCCCCCCAGAGGGAAGAGACAGAGTCTGGACAGCACCTGTAACTTTGCCGGCGCGGAGGAGAAGGAGGGGGGGAAGGTGCCCAGCCTTGGCCTTGGGAATCGGCTGCTGGACAGAGATTTCAGCTGTCCAGGGAGTCTAAACTTTTAACCCTTTCCTAAGAAATGAAGGCTTTGTAAAATATTACTCCTCCTTAATTTGAAGTAGAAGAGAGACAGTCTATGATCCGAGATGATAGAAGAAGAAATTTTTGAGTTGGGAGGAGATGATGGAGTGGCTTGTGGCTGGACTTTTCTTGTTAGCCATAGACTGAACCAAATTCTCCCGACAAAGACTGCATTTAGGGTGATGCATTGGTGGGCCAAGAGACCTGTTTCAGTGATTACCAACAGAGGAGTAGAGAGAACAGAGGAAAGTTGAAGACGGTGTGGAGAGGCCCTCTGTCTTCAGAGAAGAAGAAAAGAAGAAGAAGATCTCTGTTCTTAGACCCTCGGCCCCAGGAAGAAATGGGGCGGACTGTTGTCCCAAAAAAGAGAAGCTGTTAAACCCTCGGCCCCAGGGGGAAATGGGGGGGACTGTAGTCCCGAGATGAGAAACTGAACTGTTGTTTTTCTTGGTCCTTAGCAAAGCATCCTTAAAGGAGCCCTATAAGCAGTCTGTCCATGCACGGTGGTGAGAGCACTGTGACATAGAAAGGAGAGTGTCACCATGGCAGATTTTCTCCGGGCGGTTGCCATGTATGACATGGAGACACAAAGGTGGCAGTTGTGTTTCCTGGGGGGTCTGTGGCACAGGAGAGACTCCTGTCTCCCTTGATAGACTGAGTATTGATTATCTGAAGGGTAGCAACTTAATCAAGATCCTGAGTGGTGTCTCATCGTGGGTTTGTTTGGAAATTAGGTGGGAGGAAGAGGAGTGTTTTGAGAGGTCTTCGTCTGTAATTTAGTGTTTGTGTGTTTACAGTAGTAGTAGTTTAAATAAACTTTTTTCTTTGTTATTAAGCTTGGGCCTGCTCTACTCTTTTCCTGATCACATCTCACAGCAATGATTTAAGAAAGTACATTTTCATGGGGGCGCTGGCATTGCGCCAGTGTCAAACCATAACAGGTGGTAACACCTCTGTGATAACATATTTAAGAAGAAATCAAAACAAATGTTGTGGGGCAGTTTTAATTGTGACTGCAGAAGAGCGGGAGTGAGAACATGTGAGAAGTATAACATGCAGACACCAAGGTCAGTGCAGAAGGAGAGAAAAAGGTGCTCCAGGTGCCAGAGCCAAGATTCCTCTGCAGGCCGTGGTGAAGACCATGGTAAAGTAGGTGTGCCACTGCAGCCCATGGAGGACCATGGGGATGCAGAGATGCATATGCAGCCCATGGAGGAACACCACGCTGGAGCAAGTGGATGCCTGGGAGGAGGCTGTAAACCTGTGGGAGACCCATGGAGAGAGGGGCCCTGCTCCCATGCTGGAGCAGCCTGTCCTTGAAGGACTGCACCCTGTGGAAGAGTGCCCCACGCCACAGCATTTTTGGAAGGACTGTTTGCCTGTGGGAGGGACTCACGTTGCAGCAGTTTTCAGAGAACTGTTGCTCATGAGATGCAGTCATGTTGAAGAAGTTAATGGAGAAGTCTCCCGTGGGAGGGATCCTATGGTGCAGCAGGGGAACAACTCCTCTCCCTGAGCAGCTGGAAGAGCTACAGGTAATGAACTGACCATAACTCCAATTCCCTGTCTCCGTGTGCTGCTGGGGTAGGAGGTAGAGCTGGGAATGAGGGTGGGGTGGGGGGAAGGTATTTTTAAGGACTTGTTTTACTTCTCATTATCCTGCTCTGACTTTGTTAGCAATCAATTTACCTTGCATCTCTAAGTCAAGCTTGTTTTGTCCTTGGTGGTATTTAATGAGTAATCTCTCTCCTGGTCCTTAACTCATGAACGCTTTGTTAAATTTTCTCCCCTCTGTCCAGCTGCAGAGAGGAGTGAGCGAGTGTCTTTTGTGGGTGCCTGGCATCTGGCATGTGTCAACCCATGACAGCCCCTCTCAGACCTTGGGATGGGATTGTTTTAATGATGCATATCTGTTGCCACATATCACAGTACAAGTTGGCTTGTTCTGGGTGAACTAACCAGCCCCTGGGTTGACTGACAGGGGCTTCGCCCAATCACATCTCTCCTAAGGCTGCAGGCATTTCACTGGCCATAACCTGAAGGGGCATAGAGACCAGACCAAGGAAAATATCCAGACCGGGTTTTTCAAATGTGAAAAATGCATATTATATGGCTCTACGCAGATATTTACTATATGTATTATGCTAGGTTGGAAAGTTATGCGGTAGTAACATTTTAATAATATAGTAAATGTAGTTTTGTAATTGAAATTAAGCTTTAGTAGTTAAAATAGAAAATACGTGTGTGTGGTATTCTTTTTGCTCAAGAGAAGGAGAAGATAATCAAGAAATTCTTCACACAGAGATAACAATTACAGAAACCCCTAAATCTTCCAGAGGAGAGGAATGTATGGCTTTCCTTATCAACAAAAAAACCGAACTTCTCCAAACTCAACTTAGACTTCAAGGCGCCTGGGATAAACAGGAATTCCTCAACAAGTACCGGACGAATTTCTTGTTTTAAATATGCATATTCATGAAGTGCTTTGTGTATGCAACAGGTTACCCCACTTAAAGAGGGAATTCTCTTTTATCGGGGTCCTTCTCCTGGCTCACTTTTGTCCAGAGAGAGGTACCCAGCCCGGGCTGTAACTTTTTGCTGTTATTGTCTCTTTAATTGTCCTAACTCTAATTGTTTAATCTTTATTACTATACTTGTATTAATTTTTTTTTCCATTTTATTTTTATTAAACCTTTATAAATTTTAAAAACCAAGTGATTGGCGTTTATTACAAATGGTAGCAGAGGATGGTTATTAATACCTCGCTGTGGGTGCTGTAGGAGAATTAGAGTGAGAAGACGCGTCCTGCCCTGATTAGGCAGCCTCGCTCTGCTCCCCTGGTGCTGCCGACAGACCGCAGGTTATGATCCGATGGACAAAAAGAGACAATAAAGCAAAGAAAAGGGAAAGAATTCCTAAACCGCGGTAATTAGCCCCTAAGACCAAAGTGTACACGAAGAACAAAGACCCAAGGACAAGGGATAGGCAAGTATTTGTTGGGATGGGGTGGATAAGGGGGGATGAATGTGTGTGAATGAGAGGCGGGCTGGTTACCCCAGACCTGCTAAGCGATTGCGGTAGTCTCCCATGCTGCGTTTCCGTCTTTTTCGCAAGAAAAGCGGCCAGTAAAGAGACGAAGCGAGTGATAAAAAGAGTGAGAGAATCCCCCTGGGGAAAACCGGGACTGGGTCTCAGGGAAAGCGTGGGACCCCTTGGGGGGGGGGAAAAAAAAATAAAGGTAAAAGGAGGGTTTTTTTTGGCATAATTAATTGGAGGAAAAAAATTCAAAAGGTAAAATGTGTGGGAGGGGCCCCTAAAAATTCTGCTTTGGACAACACAGCTAGATTGAGGGATATCCAAGAGTACCAACACTGGCCAGTAACACCTATTAGGTGAAACAAAAGGTACCTTCTTGTTGTGTACGCGAGGGTGGGTCCCACACCAACAAGTCCCCTGTGGGTGGGAGCTTAGGCAAAACCCACAAAACTAGCCTTGTTCCCCTGGGCGTGAGGGGGAAGTTGTGACTGCAGCCAGCCTCAAAGGTGAATTGGAACCAGAGGCAAACAAAAGGTACCTTTCCTTGTTGTGTACGCGAGGGTGGGTCCCGCACCAACAAGTCCCCTGAGGGTGGGAGCTTGGGCAAAACCCTGCAAAAACTTGAGTGAAAAAGTCTGCTGGGTTGAGATATTAATCTTCGAGAGCACCCAGGTCTGAGTAACTCAGGGCACTTCCCAGAGGCCCAGCGGTACTGAAGCCCAGAGAGGCTGCCCCCAAAGCAAGGATGGCTCAGTATCGTAGGACCTTTTAGCACCGCGGCTGCGTAAAGTAGTCGTCTAACCCATTCCCCCTGGGGGAGGGGGTGTGGGGAGTCCAGATCGGGCAAGGTACGGAGGTCCGAACCCTGGACTCTGAGGCTATCTCTAGGGAAGAGGGATAGCCAAACCTCAGGGAGGTGGAAGGGGTCAGGGTGGGGGCTTACACGATTCACGATTCTCTGGCAACAGAAATCCCTTTGTGTAAGTCTAAGAGGTTTGCTAACGTTTCCTTCCTCTGTGCAATAAAATAAAGGGAAATGTAGATGTATGAATGAACAGGCCTGAGGGTGTGAATGTGAGTGAGAGTGAGCGAGAGATAAAGGTGAGTAAATGGAAATGAGTGGAAGATATGTAATGTAGATTGTTTATTTTGAGCTTTATTTTTTAGAGGGAGGTGTATTATGTCGAATGGTTTTTGAGAGAAAGGATTTTTGCATGGGTAGTTGAAAGAAGGTAGTATTTAGGTTGTTAGAAAATGTGAGGGAAAAAAAAAAAAGAGCATGGAATGAATAGATAAGATTTTGGGAAAAAAAAAAATGGGACAGAAAACCAGTAAAAAGGAAGAAAAAGGGGAAAAGGGAGTGGAACAAGAGAGAACCACACCACTTGCAGTCGAGCCGCTTGTCCTGGGCCCTGGCTCGCCGCTTGTTTCAGCTCCGTCTGTCCCAGTCCTGGCATTTGACCCAGGTCCCAGCGAGCCGCTCGCTTCGGCTCCGCCTGTCCCGGTGCCGGCGCCTGTCCCGGTGCCTGTTTCGCCGCCCGCAGCCTCTGTACCAGTCCCCGTCTCGCTGCTCGTGGCTGCCCAACCGGTCCCTGCCCCCATCCCACCCGGCTGGTCCATGGCCGCTCCGCCGGCCGCGCCTGGCGGGCTCACGTCCGTCCCGTCTGTCCCATCCTTGACCGCTCCTCCTGCCGCTGTTTCCTCTGCCCCATCCCCAGCGACTCTGACTGTGCCAGCTGCGCTGGGCACCGCCGCTGCTGCTTCGCCTCTGCTGGGAAGAGCTGACCCAGCCGCCATTAACCACGCTCCCGGCTGGTATCCCCTGGAAATGCCCCCTCGTTTGGCGGTTCCGGCAGCGAACCCTGCCCATGCTCCCCTGAGCTCCGTTCCCCTGGTAACCGCAGCTGCAGCCCAAAGAAACTTGCACCTGGAGGACGCCCCTTATAGGAACACGAGAAGTTCAGTTAGAAAACAACATTCTCCAGACTCTTCCTCACAACACAGGAGAAAGGCTATAGAAAAAGACTGGGATCTGTTTCCACTAAGAGAGGTCCCGATGGGAGGGGGTGGAACTGAGTTTGTAAATGCTCCTTTAACTTCTTCTGAGGTCAGGAAATTTAAAGAGGAAATCAAAGGGATTTTGAAGGATCCCATAAGCACTGCTGAACAATTAGACCAATTTTTAGGTTCAAGCATTTATACCTGGGAAGAAATGTGGTCCATAATAAAGATACTATTTTCTCCAGAAGCAAGGGAAATGATCAAAATTGCAAGCAAAGAAGCCGGGAGTAAAGAAAAACCACAGCCCCCCCCGGAGAAGACAAAATGCCAACTGCACCTCCTGAGCAGGGTCGAAATAATGAGGAGGGGAGAAAACATATGAATGAGTATTGCAATTTAATAATCAAGAGAAAAAAAGGGGCATCATCTCGAGGGCAAAATGCTGAAGGGACTTTTGAGGCACAACAAGGGAAAGGGGAGGCTACAACTGAATAGTTGGACAGACTTGGGAAAAATATAAGGCAACATTCCAGAATGGATCCTGAGATTGATGTGAGAAAAGATTTGTTAAAGATTAACTTTGTGCTTGGCCAGATAATGGAAAAAATTGAAGATCAGCATGACAAATCATTAGATGATTTATTAAAGGAGGCTCAGAAAGTCTATGGCCAAAGCTAAACTAAAAGCAAGGATTGTGGCAGTCACCATGTGAGAAAACAATTACAAGAAAAAAATCAAAAACACACAAACACTACTCCTAGATATGACAGTAGTAGAGACAGGGGAACAGAAAAAAAAAAAACCCAATACAAACCCAGTCTCAGGAGCATTCCAGGAATGTCTGCTTTTACTGTAAGAGCAAAGGACATTATAAGAGAGATTGTCCTAAGAGAGCAACAGATCTGAAAATCTTCTGAGAGATGAGCAAAGAAGAAGAATAGGGATATTAAAGGCTCTATTTTTTTAAGGGAAAAATACCATCTAGAGTCTGTGATAACTTTAAAAGTGGGTCCCCAAGAAAAAAGAATTAGAATTTGTAGTAGACACAGGGGCAAGAATAACCTGTCTGTTAAATATTCCAAAATATTATAGTTTGAGCAAAAATACTGTAAAAGTAACAAGAAAAAAAAATTAACAAGGAAGTTTGGGCTAGAGAAGGAAATAGGGAAGGATGCTTCATACTGAGCAAATGTCTTAATTGAGCTGTTAATTCAGCTAAGTCTTTTCCCATTACTGTGTACAAGTAGTTTAAATTATTTCTTCCAATTTGCATTGTGATTTTTCACCTTGAAATTTGTAACTTGCTATACTCTAAAGTTGAGAAACTAGTTTACAGCTGTGACATAGCCAGACCTACTTTTAATTTATTTTGAATCGATGCGAAGCTGTTCAATCACATGGTTCTCAGTGTGTAAAGTTAAACTAAAGGTAACACCAGCTACTTGGCAGGTCAATGAGAAACATTTTTTCTTCCAGCCAGTCCTTTTACATGTACCCAAATGTGTTTTGCTTTTTTAGTTTTTTATTTTGTTTGTGTTTCTGGAAGTGCTGACTACTTGCAGTGCACCTAGAACAGCAGCTAGAGTTGTGCATGCATAGCACTTTTGAAAAATAAGGCTCATTTTTTGATTTCGAATTGGAGATGGCTACATATATAAATGGGAACACACAAAGCTGGATGAAGAAAAGGTTTCAGTATCTTCTAATGTAAGCTGTTAATTTGTTACTTTCAGCATTGCTGTAGGTGTGTGACACACACACATTAAAAAAAACAAAAAACAAAAAACAAAAAAAAAAAAACGGTGGGGGGAATCTCTGCTTGCTGTAGTTTTATTTCTGGAATGAGTTAGACAGCTATGAAGAAGTTGTGGGTTCCTTGTGTGGTTTACCCAAGCCTGCAAGGACGGCTTGGTCGTGATTCCCTCTGTGCTGCAAGTAGCCCTGCAGCGTGGCAGCAGTAGCTTGCCTCTAGTGAGTTTGCAAGCAGGGTGCTTCACCACTGCAGTGCTCAGGTACTGTTTCCTATTGTGTCATTAAAGCTTAAATTCAAGAGTGCCTCTTTCCATCCAATTATTGTTTGTACCACAGGAGCCTCTTTGAACAGCGTTTCCTAATGGTCAAAGAGAAGGTATTGCAGAGACAAATTCCTTACTTTCTGTCTCCCCCCACTGTATTCATGTTTTGTCCATTCTCTCTTCAAAATATGGATTTGTAAAACTCATGCTCTGTGTCCTCAGATGCCCTTCCCAAATCAAACCTTGGCTTCGTTGCAAATTGCATTGCACTAACTAGCATTGTCTTAAATTTTTTGGTGCAGGTAGAGTCACTTTGGAAGTAAGTTGTTGTTTACCTTGTTCTTACAACCTTTTTGAGCTTGTGAATGGAAAAAAATTGTGATAGAAAAACAAGTCTTTAGTTTTAGTACTGTGTCAGCTGTGAGTGGCTAGTAGCCTTGGTGGAGAGTGCCATGAATTGCATGCTTGCAAAACGCACATAACAAAAGTAATTTAATTTGTAAAGAAGTTGAAAAAGGGGGAGGGGTGCTTGGCAGACTTACCCCTCTGAGACATTGGAATGTGGACTGATGTTAGAAGGTGGACTGATGCTGGAATGTGGATGTTAAAATGTGAAGAGAGAGAAAGAGAGGGAGAAAAAAAAGAGAGAGGGAGGTGAAGGACAGAGTTAAACGCAAGACTGTTAAAAAAAAAAAAAATAAATAAAAGAAAGGGACCACCACTAGAGATAAGATCAAGGCAGAGATAGCTGACTTTCACAAAGTGATTTATTTGTTTAAACAAGAACTCTTTTCTCTTTCTGGTTTTTGTTGTTAAGAAGAGGAGGCTTTTTGTTCTGAAGAATGAGTTAAATGTTGCCCAAAAAGTAAAAAACAAGAGATGTGATACATGTCGTGTTAAAATTGGCCTGGTCTTTCTATTTAACTACTTATAGCTCACAAGAAGAATTGGCCTCTGCAGCTATTAAAACAGCTGGATACAAGAAGAAGAAGCGGCTGTAGAAAAAGCTTTTAGTTAAACCCAGAAAGTTTTGAAGAAAACTAATGGTAAAAGTTAATGCAGTATTGTCTTTCTTTTAACACTGTGTTATTAAGAAGTCCTTTCCAGGTACCACTAAAGCAGCAATCTGAACCACGGAAAGAGGGTGAATTCACGACAGCAAAATCAAAGAACTTGTGAAGAACCTTGAAGAATGGACTATCACATCTAAACCGGGTGATACCAAATTGACTTTCAACTGGGACTGGGTGGTAATGGTTTGGGAAAACCCAAATGAACCAAGGAAAGTACAAAAAAATAACACCTAACTGAGAAATAAGGCAAAGTTTACATCACTGGTTTTAAGCACTGCCTAAATAAGCCCTCAGACGCCTCCGGCACCTCCTTATGTTGGGGAAGATGAAATAGGAAAACCTTATAAATATGATTGCCTGGCAAAGGATTTTGAAAATACAGACATTGAGATGAGGACTAGATTTGAAATAGCAAACCTTGACTACTGAATAACTGGAAAACAATAGTATAGCCAGGCTGAAAGCAATCCCCCTTTCTGATTAAACAATGCCCTTTACCTGCAGATAGGTCCAAAGGTCAGATGGAACGCTCTGTTTCACCCCCCAATGTATGGTTCATCCCACACCTGTGGCCCTCCCCTGAAGTATCAGGTATCTGTGACCCCATTGGCCTAAGTCCTGTTCCAGCCCACCTTGAAGCCCCCTGATAAGGTGTGCCCGAGGGACCGGACGCCCTCTTGGTTCCTGTTCTCCCCCCCCCTCTTTTGGTCCCTGCTCCCTGCCCTAGCTCCTTTGTCCTGCTTCCCCATCCTTCTCTCTCCCTCTCCCCCTGGGCCTGCCACGAGTTGCGCCTGGCAGCTCCAAGCAGGACCCTTGCACCCACGCCCTTTCTAATAAACAGCATATATCAACCCGACTTCAGAGATCTCTATCTTCAACCGTCCTGGACACCACCGCTCCCCGCACCTTAGGAGAGGAATACTGCCACTTCAAACAGGAAGATCAAGGCTATTTTAATCAGAGTTCTCACATTCTGGCCTTAGCCTGTGACTTGTACAAGGAAGAAGGGAAATTACCATCAGTATTATACTGTAAACTTTATTTGATTCATCCCAGTGCTGGACACGCTAACTGGGTTATAAGTAAATGTTCAAATTATGAGAATAATTAGTATTGAAGCTCACAAAATCTATGTTCTCATTGCAATAGGTATTGAGTACTGAATCTATCCCCTATACAGATAGAACTCAAAGCAACTGAGTTAATAACTTTGTTTTGTGGATGGGAATTATCAGTGCCTGTTGACTGAGAGATACCTGAGGAATGGTAAGAAACCTCAGTTAAGGAGTGTTAAAACGGACTTGCCTAAAAATATTTAGTAAAAAGAGTAACAAAGGAAACAGAGGGCAAGCCTGGATTGACCACTGTACTCGCCACCGAGAAGATCACACATACATGCTATGGGAAGCAACTCCATAGGCAGGGGAGGTGGGGGTATAAGCCATACCAGACCTCTGTTATTCCTGTTTCTGTCTCTCATTTGTTGTCTTTTCCCTTTTGGGATATTGACAAAACCATGCTACAGGTGTTACCAGAAGCTGTATATGGAAAGACACCGAGGCTCCTTTTTTATCTCGCACACTCATGTCAACAGCCACTGTTATAACCCATCCAAATTAGGAAACTGCATGCACAATGGACAAAAGTACTGGATTACTGAGATCACCAGTGTAGTTCAAGGCATGCAATTAGTGACCATGGATCAAAAATTGGATACAACAAAAACGGTGCAAAAGATTATGGTATTAAAGAAACAAAATAATATAGAAGACCCCTTTCAAGAAGCTAGATTGATTTATGAAGAAAATGAACGAAAAATGAAGGCTAGAAAGCAGTAAATATTGCTCGAGCCAAAGTAATTATAAAAAGAAAGAGGAAGGATTGTGAAAAATACATATTATATGGCTCTACGCAGATATTTACTATATGTATTATGCTAGGTTGGAAAGTTATGCGGTAGTAACATTTTAATAATATAGTAAATGTAGTTTTGTAATTGAAATTAAGCTTTAGTAGTTAAAATAGAAAATATGTGTGTGTGTGGTATTCTTTTTGCTCAAGAGAAGGAGAAGATAATCAAGAAATTCTTCACACAGAGATAACAATTACAGAAACCCCTAAATCTTCCAGAGGAGAGGAATTTATGGCTTTCCTTATCAACAAAAAAACTGAACTTCTCCAAACTCGACTTAGACTTCAAGGCGCCTGGGATAAACAGGAATTCCTCAACAAGTACCGGACGAATTTCTTGTTTTAAATATGCATATTCATGAAGTGCTTTGTGTATGCAACAGGTTACCCCTCTTAAAGAGGGAATTCTCTTTTATCGGGGTCCTTCTCCTGGCTCACTTTTGTCCAGAGAGAGGTACCCAGCCCGGGCTGTAACTTTTTGCTGTTATTGTCTCTTTAATTGTCCTAACTCTAATTGTTTAATCTTTATTACTATACTTGTATTAATTTTTTTCCATTTTATTTTTATTAAACCTTTATAAATTTTAAAAACCAAGTGATTGGCGTTTATTACATCAAATGACTGGAACAAATGGCATAATAGCTGGAATTATTACGGTGTAAGAGCTGGACTTCAGTGTTAGAACCGGGATAAAAACAGCGTCAGAGCTGGAGAACAGTGTGGGAACCCGAACTTCGGTGTAAAAACCGGGACTTCACTGGGTAGACAACGGTATTGCGGTGAAACTACCGCAGGCACTGGAAAGCTGCAGTGAAAAATCCCCTCAGCAGACAGCAGAAAGTTCTGTGTGGTTTCAAACCCTGTTTCTGTGGATTGGAATCGCCATCGAGACCATGGGGGCCTGGATTTCAGCACCAGAAGACCCTGTTCTGAAGCCGTTCTGAAGATATGGACTTTCTTTCTTAAAAAAAGAAAGATTAATTACAATGAACGGGCTCTGTAAGTCCGGCTCACGTGGTGCGAAAACCATGAACCGGCTTGGAAGCGGGCTGGACAAAATATACTTGCAGCAGCTTCCATTGGTGATGACACAGCCATCGGTGTTATAAAGCCATGGACGATCATTCTGGATTTGGTAAAACAATTGAATTATGAGCAACAAAAGAGGATGCGCAGGGCAGCCACAGAGTGCCGTGAAACCTCCGTGTGGAGCCAGGAAGCCACCCCGGGTGGGGAGGATATGCCGACCGGGTGATCTACCGCCGCACGGAGCCGCGGGGCCAGCCCCTACCAGGACGCGTTGCTGGCAGGGCATTCCCCCACGGAACAAAGCGGCAGGGAAACACCTCACTGCCAAGCTGCGCTGGGCGACAGCGCAGTTGTTTCATTGTGCCCCCCGTGCTGGAGCCGGCCGGCCCCGGCCACAGCGAGAACGCGCCCTGCTGCAGCTGGACCGCAGATGACCACTGCAGAGCGACCGTGGGGAGCGGCGTAGCCCTGGGGAATAGGGGGAGTCTTGGCAAACAGAGACGATCCGCGGGTGGCCCGTGCCGTGGCTGCCGACATTGTCCAGGGAGGCAGCGAAACGGATTGTGCAATCCACCCATGTGGAGCCATGGCGGCCGCCATGACTGCAGCAAGCTGTGCTACTCCAGATTGCAGTGCTGAGCTGAATCGTTATTCAGCCGCCTTGGGCTACCATATAGCCGATCCAGGCGGGCACACCATGCCACCCTGCTCTGGAGGACCAGATCACGTGGTGGCCGCCCTGATCCCTTCCGGCACCGCCGGGATGGGGGGGGGGGGGGGGGTCCCGCGGCCATGACGACACACCATGCAGTCACTGGGACCGCCCTCCCATCCTCAGTGGGGCCGTCCGCGCCCCCCATCCAGCCTGCGTCAGGGGGAAGGGCCCAGCCCCCAAGCCAACCTCCGGGGAACACAGCCGAACCTCCAGTGGGTGTGCCCCCACTCCCGACCCTGCCTCCAAGAACAGATCTGAGAAGAGCTGCAGACACCAAATCAAGAAGCAGAGTGTGGGAAAAGGGAAAAGCCGCTGCGGGGGGCCCACCCAGCAAAGAGCAGTGGAAAGAGGCGTGTGGGGGTGTGGTACCGTGGGAGTAATAGCAATCAAGCCGTCCCAAAAAGATGGTGCTGGCCACAGCCGTTTTATAGCAGCTAAGAGAGGGCCAGTCTCTCACCAAGTCCAGTGTGAAACCAGCACCTCCCTGCATATGGACAGTGGAGAAGCAGACAAACACCAAATTTCTACCCCTCAAACCTCAATGAAACTTCACAGCCACCCTGCCCTCTGAAAGTTTCTCATATTCCACAAACTCTAATAAACTAATAACATGTACTAAGTGTTGCTACTGAGTAAGAAAGCGACACAGACTCCAAGAAGGCTGGTTTGCAGAACAGCAGCTTTAATGTGGAAAACTCTTCTCTTTATAGACTGTTCTGATACATTCTACCTGATAGACTAATTAGCAAAAACACCTTTCTCACAAACAATCCTTGAAAAGAACAGAAAAACAAAGTAGGAAAACACCACCTGCAGGTTGTTTATAATAGTAAGTTATCATTTCTGTACAACTCCCTAAAAGGTCTCACAAGTCCACTGTGAGAAAACTTATCTCGTTTTCTCACTCTCTGACCAGGCTGTCACATCCACAACTAAGGGTAAAAATATTGAAGAGGTGTCACACAAAGGTTACAAATTTACACAACGGTCTACAAAATATGTCCTAGAATTCATAGTACAATCCTTATTATTGTTGTTTGCATTTGTTTTTAACCAAAATTGATAAGCCTGTGATAGCTGATTCTGCTAAAGTTATTAAGAAAGTATTACATTTCTGTCTCGGGTATGGGCTTCTGTGTCTTAAAGAGATCCTAGGATGTAGATTAACAGGTCTTCTCTTGGTATTCCTAGTATTTCTGCTTGCATTGCTTCTAGATCAACCTGGGAGATTCAAAGGTTGTCCTCATCCTAACATTCTAGATCCACTAAAGCATACATAGAACATTAATTTAGAAATATAAGCAAATTTCAGTTGTAAAATTCTTTTTAACAGAGAATTTGCCACCTGTCATCATTTTAAAAACCTAAAAGTCGCCTGTTAAAGTCAATAACAAATTTCTAACTTCTAAGAAAAGTATATTACTTGCACTGTTACCATATTAACTAGAAAATTTAAATATCTATATTTCTTTAATTATTTATAAGTTGTTTATGTTAAGATTTTTTTGCACTAGATATTAACACAAGCTTGTTTTTAAATAATAAAAAATACAGAAAATCTCTCCTGACCAAGTTCATTTGCCCTGATAAAGTCATGAACCTGGCTGGTAAAGAAAAATATATTAGTTTACAAACTATGCAGAAGTCAAACCCTTTTTCCTTTAAGATAAACAAGAACGCCTCATCCGGAAGAGGTTATTTCAAATCCTCATAGTGAAAAAGAGACCCCTCACTAACCCCCTAAGTAATAGTACCTTGTTAATACTATTCAAAGTCCATGTTTTGTTCCTATTTTTAATTATTAATACAAAGAAAAAAAGGGGGTGAAAGATTGGGGTGAATGTACACCCCCTCTCTAAGTCTTAGGTAATATAATGTCTTTCAATCAATCATATAACTAAAATAAACCCAAGGGAAATGCATTTCAATGGACACTGGAACACGTTGGATATGTCTGCTCATCCTGATGTCCCCTCAACAAACATCACAAGGAACAACTGATGACCTAGCTCATGGAAATCCAGGACTCTTGAAATGTCAGTTGATATAAGGACTTGATATGTTTACAATTTTTTTCCTGTTTACAAACAATTTTCCTGTTTACAGATTATTTTCTCTAATAGTTGGGTTTTTCTCTAAGGGTTAAGTGGATTAAGGGTTAAGTGATTTCTTGTTTTTAGAGATAAGTTGCAACTTGTAACCTATAGCATTATGCATGTGACGTTTGCCTGAGTTCTCCCCTAACAGATCCTGGACATGAATGCTGCAGCTCGAGTGCAAATTAGACCCATGCTGTCTTGTGTCACCCTGTTTGCAAAGGGCCCTTGCAGATGGGTGACAGAGAGCAGATCACAAATTTTATAAAGACAGAAAGGGTGAGATGCTGCCACATATCACAGTACAAGTTGGCTTGCTCTGTGTGAACTAACCAGCCCCTGGGTTGACTGACAGGGGCTTTGCCCAATCACATCTCTCCCAAGGCTGCAGGCATTTCACTGGCCATAACCTGAAGGGGCATAGAGATCAGACCAAGGAAAATATCCAGACTGGGTTTTGCAAATGCCCTTTTTAAGGAAGGGCTTGAGAATAAACTCTCTGTGTTGCCACATGAACACCAGGGTGAGTGATGTCTTTGTCTCCGGCCCACTCCCTCCCAGTAAACGTTACACATATCTATGGGCATATGTGTATCCCTTCTGTGACTGAAGTGCTCCTTCTGCCTTTAATAATATGCAAGGATAGGTTCTTCAAAAGTACATGTAAATTAAACACATGTGTTCGACAGTCTACTCTCCATTAGTAAATACATTTGCTTCCTGAACTCACCATTGGACTTGTGAATAGTCTATAGAAACTTGTGGCAAAAAACACATATGAAGGACAGGTGTCTGCCAAGGAAGGCGGGAACCTCCCTTGCATGGAAAATGCAACCGTCTTCCCTCCAAATTATTATAACTCTGAAATTATGGGGCTTTCAGGCAAAGATATGGGAAAAGGAATAACAGTTCTTTACTAGTATATATATGTATACCAAGGCAAACAAACAACAGCAGCAACAACAAACAAAACCAGAAACCCAATAACATCCTTCTGCCAGGCATTTTCCCCTTTGGTGTAGTTATGATCACAGCTGGCAAGGGTGCTTTTGGCTTCCGGCCAGGCAGGGCAGGTGTGATGATTCCACCGCGGCTGCAGGGAGTGCTCCAGTGCAAGCTCAGAGACCACGTGGTGTAGCAGAATTTCTGAGATAGAGGACACGATTTATATTTAGAGTGAAGTTTGAGCTACCCCAGCCTAGCCCTCAGTGAGGCCTTGAAGCCTATGACGCAGTTAAAAATTAGTCTGTGGCTCAGTTAGAAATTATGTTAAGGTGTAAGCACAGTGTAATGGGCTTTCTGGGTGTGAATTAGTATAAATCTGCAGTGTGAAACTCTAACCACCTTAAGAGAAAGACAAACAATGTTTGCTTGCCAATGACAGTGTGCTCACAATTGTAAACTATATTGAAGTGTATATAAACTGCCATCTTATAAACAACAAAGCGAGAACGTATGATTAACCACATATGTTTGGATCTGCGTTTGTCCTGTCCAGCTTTCCCAATTTTATATGAAGTCCCTTGTTTTATCTGGCACCTGAACAGGGACTTGAAGACTCCGATGAGTTCCCAAATCGCCTCTATGGTGACAGGGACGGTCTACGAATCGCGTGAAAGGAAGACGTGACCGGAGACACAGATCCCAAATCGCTTTTATAGCGACGGGGATCAGAGTGCCGAAGCATTGAAAACTCCAAACTCCGAATCGTGCTGGTCGCGACGGGAGAAAGGTTTCCAAATCTCTTGTTTTGCGACGGGAAACACAGGAGCACAAAACAGAAGACTCCGCAGTCCACACACTGCCCGCGTGGCGGAGTTGAACGAGACGGAGCAGGGGGCTGGAGCAGTGTCACCGCTGTGTCGAGTGGAAGCTAAGGGATGCCCTGCACTGGTTGGAAGGTAAGCCGCATGCAAAGAGAGTGAAAGTGAACATGGATAGCGATTGGCAAGCAGCACTGCGGCTCCTTTTGCATATTCACTCCATGAGAGGGGAAAAGATAAAAGAGACTGATTTAGAGCAGTTGGCCATGTGGGCCAGAAATAAGGGCAAATTGCAGAAGCCCTCACTCATCCTTAGCGAGACCGAGTGGCAAGAACTAGGGCAGCTGCCTTGGGATTCTGCTGTTGAAGGCGGAAAAGATAAGGAAACAGTACTTGTATTTGGGGCGGTTTGGAAGAAAGTTTTATGTACCTTGCAAAGTATGTCCGCCGAGAAAAAAGTGGCAGAGGCCGCGATTCAGGCATTTGAAGGGTCCGTGTCAGAAAAGACAGAAGTGCAGAAGCCATTGAGGTTGAAAAGTTTTTTGGTGTTTATAATATGTGCCTGATGCGAGGACAAAGGGCTCCAGTCAGCTCTTCAGTGCAGGAGGTGGTGGCCCGCATGGAAGCGGCAGCAGCAGGACTCAGCCGTGTGCAAGCGGTGGAAGTTCACGTGCAGGCAGCGGAAGTGACTTGGCCAGCTGCCAGGCAGAATGAAGGGCAACAGGAAGTGGGCCAGCCGCCCCACTCTTTGGATGGGGTGAAACCCGAGGAGACAGGTGGAGTTGATGACGAAACGGAGCTGGGTCAGGGGACGGAACACAGGGGTAGAGACCAGGGCAGAGACCAAAGCAGAGACGGGGGCGAGGCGGCGCTGCGCCTTCACCCCCCTGGGGGCGCGGCAGCGGCGGCAGCGCGCGGGCGGGGGGGGCGGCCCTGCATTGCCCAGAGGCGACGGCAGAGACCCACGCGCAAGGGGGGTGGCTTTAGAGCATGGCCGCGGCAGCAGGACAGCACAAGCGACCACACAAACAATAGCGATACAGCCTGCAGCAGTCAGTTCATATCACACCGCTGCAGTGCTGAAGTGTCCCCTCCCACCAAACTCTGATTCGGACGAATCAGAATCAGATCTTCCCAATTTTAATTGTCGCAAAAAGAAGCGATCACTGAATAAGATACCGAGAACAAATACCTTACAGCAAAAAATAGCCCAGCTTGCCAACCTTTCAAATAAACAGGTTCAATTAGAGGAACCTTCATCTGAGCAACAATTGACATTACCAGCTGTTTTACAAAATCCAATGCAGTCCCAGTGGGCTTCAGTGGTGAAAAATGCTATTTTAGATGGGGAGTGGGACGCTGCCAAATCTTTGGCCTGTCCTGTCATTGCAAGAAATAATAGTGCAGTCAGGGAACCTCATGAATGGAAAATTCTCCAGTCAGCCAAACAAACAGTCACAAATTAGGGTATCAGATCAGAGGCAGCCAGGAACATAATTCAATATATATTTACAGCAGATGTTCTTTGTCCTGCCAATTCATCTAGCATTGCATCCTTGTTGCTGACACCTTCACAGTTTCTCATGTTTGAAAGGGAATGGAGAAGGCTGGCCATTGAAGAAGCCAACAAACATGCAGTTGTGGGAGATCCTTTGTATGGCATCCAGCCAGATATGCTGACTGGGCATGGACCGTATGTGACAAACCAGGTACAACTCACCTACCCGATTGAAATGCATCAATTGTCACAACAGCTGGCCCAACAAGCCTTGCTTTCAGTACCAGATAAGAAAAAGCCAGCACCTTATGCAACCATAAAGCAAGGAACCATTGAACCATATGAACAGTTCATTGATAGATTGTCAGCTGCTTTGAAAGATGCTCCTGATGTACCAGCAGACATTCAAGAACATTTGTTTCGCTCACTTGCCTTTGAAAATGCTAACTCACAAACAAGAGCTATTCTGGCCACCCTTCCGCAAGGCTCTCCAGTCCACGAGATGCTTGTCAGAGGCACATGGGCAGAACAAAGCAATCAAGCTGCAGCATTCACAGCAGCCATCCAGGACGCAATGCAACAACAAGGACACATCATTGCGGCTGCTTTGTCAAACAACGATGTCAATAACCCTCTCCGTCGCAGCAAAAGACAATCCAACAACAGATCAACTAACTTCATCCGCTTTCGATGCGGTGGAATGGGCCATGCACTGACAATTTCAGATCCCCCTGGATGATGCGCAAGGGATTGTTTGTGCCTGCCCTCAATGTAGTCATTATGGGCCTTGCCTCGGACTTGGAACAAATCCAAGGGGACTGAAAGCTTTAGAGTTGTGGCAGATGGTTGTAACTCCTGTTCCAGAGTTTGGTAGACTGAAATATGGCCATGTCACTGTAGATACCTACTCAAAGTTCATTTCGGCAACAGCACAGACAGGGGAAAAAGCTTTCCATGTGAAAAGGCATTTATTTGCCTGCTTTGCAGTTATGGGTGTACCTGTAGAAATTAAGACTGACAATGCTCCATCTTAAGTCAGTCAACAAATTGCCACATTTATGCAGAAGTAGGGGATGAAACATACCACAGGGATCCCTCACTCCTCTACAGGTCAAGCTATTGTGGAGAGCACAAATCGTACCCAGAAAGAATGTCTAGCAAAACACAAGCAAAATTACAAGACTGATGTATTTAATCGATTGTCAAAAGTATTGTTTACCCTAAATTACTTGTGTTTAGCAGAAGGTAGAGAAGAAGCTGCAGTTGCAATACACCACCAAGCAGTGAAAGAGAGAAGACCACAAGCAATTCCAGGACTTTATGTTTATCACAAGGACATGCAAACAGGTGAATGGCAAGGGCCAAGTCCTGTGTTGTTTAATGGTAGAGGTTATATGTGTGTCTCAACAGGTACTGGTCCAGTTTGGGTGCCGAACAGATTTATACGTGCGTGTTCACAGGCAGAGATACCAGCCAACAGTGATAACAACATTGATGACACTAATTTGCCTGGAACATTCCGTGACAAATCTAATTCTGATGAAAATTAACTTTGTAGAGTACAGGAAAATAAGTTAAATTATCATAAGCATAATATTAAGTTTATCATAAGTTATAGTTTGCATTTAGAATTAAGTTTGTACCTTTCATGTTAAACAGGGCAATCAAGAAAGTGAGAAATATGTGGTGGGTCAGAGTGTTTCTAGTAAGTAGTGTTTTAGTAACTAAAGTATTTGGAATGCTTGACATTGACAAGAGACAAAACATGTGGATCACTTGGACCAAACAAACTGGGCAAGATTCATTCTGCCTGTTGTTGACCACACCATCCAATCATTTTCGTACTTGTTTAATTGGAGTTCCACTGGGTTCCATGGCAGAGTTCAAAGCTTGGACTCAGGTCAAAATAGATCCAAAGAGTGTTCTGGGAGCGCAAGCTGTTGCAGTTGTGCAAAATCTTAAATCTGTTAATGTCAAACCTCAAGAATTCGATCTTTTGGGTTCTGTCCCAGGAAATTACTGTTTGATATTTGGACCTCATGCTACAAAACCAGCACAAAAAGAAAGACAGCCAACAGATGACAACACTTGGTTGTCTCCCAGATCCCCATTGTATTATAACTGCTCGGAATATTGTAATAATTGGACACAATCTGTAATACCATCAAAAAGTACTGCAAGAAAACTGCCACCAGGAATTTTCCCCATTTGTGGGGATCGAGCCTGGTCTGCAGTGCCTCAAAAAGCTATGGGAGGCCCATGTTACGTTGGTAAATTACCACTGTTTGCTCCTCCCATTCATCAAGTTCTGGTATTGCCTCAGAAGCCTCAAGGAGGCAAACGGAGTGCTCCCCAACTAGACCCCCACTCTAATGACCACGTATCACTTTGGGGGCGCACATCTGTAGTACTATCCTCAATTTTCTCCCCCGGAGTTGCTTCAGTGCAAGCTCTCACACAATTGAAAACCCTGGCCTGTTGAACAGGAAAGCAAATGATTATTACCTCTAAAATGTTTAGTGAGTTTGACGCAGATGTAGATAGCATTCGTCATGCAGTTGTGCAAAACAGAGCCGCCATTGACTTTCTTCTTTTAGCACAAGGACATGGGTGTGAAGAATTTGAAGGCATGTGTTGCATGAATTTATCTGACCACTCTCAATCAATTTACAAACAGTTAACGCACCTGTTGTAATGGGCAGGGAGGTGCCTTAACACACTTCATACAGAAATTGTATTCAAACTCCTGCCCTCCTCCAGTACCAAGTTATCATTATTCCAAATTCCAGCATCCTAGTCTGTTAATCACCCTTTTTTACTTTTTCAACCTCTCTTTTTCTTCTTTTTTTCTTCTTTTTTCTTTTTTTTTTATTTCCCTTCTTTTTTTTTTTTTGTTTTTTTTTGTTTTGTTATTTAACACACTTAGGACCGCACAAGGTGTACACACAACTAGTTTGACATACAGAGAGAGTCACTAAAACTCAAAGACTAAATGAGTTTTAAAGTAGGTATGTTTTTATTTGGCCAGATGCATGGGGATATCTCCACAATGACATGCATCCCCCTTGTACACACGGCGTTCTCTTTTATTCCCTAGAATGCCATATATGCATTAAGTTTCACAACAGAGAGTTTACTAGCTCCCCTCTCTCTCCGCTTCATATGCTAATCATCAGTCCTTTGCTCCTGGCCTGTACAGTTGTCTCTGGTGGTCATCTCGGGGGTCTCGGGGGTCGTAGGGGATGAAGTAAAGTTGCCTTCCTCAGCATTGACTTTTTGACCCTGCTGCCTTGCGCATGCTTACCGATCTTTTGGCCACTGTCCAAGCCAGGAGTCCAGATTCATCTGGTTTCAGGGTCCCAAGGAACCTCGCTATCTCAGTATCCTTGCATACTGTATCCTGTTCTTTATAAACATCTTTCCCCTTATCAAGCATCCCTGCATTCTTTCTTGCTTTTTTACAAGTAGTCCTTTCTCATGAAACCAAGGCTGCAGCAAATATTAAGCAATGTCCATCATTTATGTGTCTATTCTTAATCAATACCTTCTAATTTCTGTGATTAATATGTATATCCTCTAGTTTCTAACCCCATGTTTCAAGTTTATCTCTAAAAGTAAGTCCACAGCCCTTTCTTCTTCTGGTACAACCCCCATTTCCAGTTGTATCTGCAAGTCTATCCCCAACAAGCTGATGCCTGCCCCAGGAATCAACAAGACATCTCCTATCCCCATGCCAGTCTCTCTCCTAATTACTCCATCTTCAATGACAGGGATTTTAAACCTTTCTCCTTCTGCCCCTGCCACTTCCACCGTGTTACCACCCATATCACATCTCCCTGGAATCTCCACCACACAAGTTCTCTCTGCCCCAGAATCAACCACAAATTCCAATACTTCCTCTTGGGGGCCTGCTTCCCAAGTTATCAAAGGCTCCAGATGGCATTTATTCCCCAGAAAACAGAGCCCATGATCTTCCCACTCTTTCTTCCCACTCCTTCACAGGGCACTTCCCCTGAAGCACCTCCAAGTCTCCCTCCTGCTGCAGCAGAAACAGGCATCCCTAGTCCTCTCCCGGGACCCTGACCACACCAGGGGTCGGCCTCCCTCTTGAATCCCTCCCATAGATACAGTGGGAGCTGGAATCATAGAGACAAGAGTGGGGGTCTGCAGTGAGGCTGGAACCAATAAGGGGACAGAGTTAGGAGCGGAAGTCAGCAGGAAAGACGGAATCAACAAAGAAACAGAGGCAGGAGCAGGTGGCTCCAGAGTCACGGCGGGGATGGCAGTGACCATGGTCAGTATGGGTGGGGAGGGCTGAAACTCCTGACACAGGGTAGTGAGACTGAAGCTCTTGGCATGAGCAGAGAAACTGGAGACAGGGAGAGGCAACATTTCCAGGTGGTCCCAGCCCCTTTCTCTGGCTCCTCGTCTCATTTCCCCATGAGAAATCCATTTCCTGACATCCAATCCATCCCCCTGACAACTTGAACACCTCCCACTCTTCACAGCACAGAAAAATACAATCCACCTTCTTCCAGAAAAGTTAAACTTTAACTCAGCAATCCATATCACATATACTTTCATTCATTCACACTTGGTCACATTTATTTATTACATCTCACTCTCACAACAGGACAACACAAAAATAAGGTACCCTTGCTCTCAAATAACTTGTTAATATTCACCCATGGGTATTATAAAATCTCAAAATGTTATTGGCCAACCCTGGATTTTCTTGGGTATCCCTCAATCCAGCTGTGTTGTTCAATCCTGGACGCTCTTGGGTAGCTTTATTCCTCAATCCAGCAGTGTTGTTCAACCCTGAATGCTCTTGGGCATGTTTATTCCTCAATCCAGCAGAATTTTTAGGGGGCCCCTCCACTTTTTATCCTGCTTTCCCAGTGGATTGTGCCAAGAAAACCCTCGTCTCCCTCTCTCCAAGGAGTCCCACCCCTTCCCTGAGACACAGTCCCAGTTACCCCGGGGGATTCTCTCATTCCTTTTATCTTTCGCTTCGTCTCTTTATTGACTGTTTTTATCGTGAAAGAAGGGAACCGCAGCATGAGTGTCACCGCACTCACTTCGCAGGTCTGGGATAGCCAGCCCACGTCTCATTCATACACACATTCATCCCCCTGTATTCCCCCCCCCCCCCCCCCCAAAAGAATACTTTACCAATCCTCTTTTCTTCTTTGAGTCTTCGTGCACAAGAATTTTGGGGATACTGCGGTTCTTAGGGAGCCTTTTCTCCCTTTTCCTTTGCTTTATATGTCTCCTTTTGTCCACCGGGTGTTCTACCTGCAAAAGCCGATCACGCCAGGAGAGACAGAGTGAGGCTACCTAAACCTGGCAGGGCACGCCTCCCCTGCTCGGGACCTCCTGGTGGTCTCGGGAGGAGGTGTTACGTCCTGGGACGAGCGCCCATTTGTGAAAAACACATTCACTCTCCTGTGAAAATTAAAAAAGTTTAATAAAGGACAATAGGAGACAAGGACCATAGAGCAAAGGTCATTATGGCCAGGTGCATCTTGGCACTCAGTCAAGAGCACACCATCACCTTCAGGGATACCCCTTAAATACCTATTCCATTGCATCAGCCCTTTGCATATTCATAGACCCTTATGCATATCCATAAACTAGCTTACATTTTCCAGGAACTATTTTACATGGCCCCTCCTTGGGTCTGCCTTTTTAGAGCATGCATGTTTCTTGGCTGTGGTTTTGGCTCCTTCTCTTTATCACTTCCAGTTTGGGCCTTGGCCCACACTGTCTTCAGATGGCAGATGCTGATAGTTGACATATCTGTAGCAGATGTCCTCATGCTATGTTTATTGGATGTTGTCCCATCCAAGCAGCCATTTTAACATAAGCATAGCTATTTCACTACTATGTCTAAGCTTAATTAACAACAGAAATAAAAACTATATATTTATAACAAAGTTACTTTAACATCACACATATAAAATCCATTTTAATATTTGTGAAAAGCCAAAATTATAATATGTATCTATAACATAAGTACGTACTAATAGGTGTGAAAGTGGTATCTGGACTGTTAGTTGCCCCTAAAAGCAGGCATGCTGATGCAAAAGCTACTATTTCTGGACTCAGTAACTAGTTTTCTAGTGTCCCTGTCCCAGACTCTATACATGACAATGGATCTCACTTCATTAGCGTGATGGTACAAAATTGGGCCAAAAGGGAAGGTGTTAGATGGGTTTTCCATATACCTTATTATTCCCAAGCAAATGGGATTGTGGAGCATGCCAATGGTTTGTTAAAGCGCTACCTTAGGCTACATCAATCTGGATGGGATAAAAGGTTACCCTCCGTGTTATATCAGATAACTAACAGCCATGGACCAATGGGTAGTCCTGTTTCATGAGCTCTTCTGACCCCTATGCCTCTTAAAACAACTCCAAATTGTGATGGCTAACAACTGGCCTGGAGGCCTCACAGTCACAAGGAACTCTGACCTTAATCAGCCTATACCTGTGATAGAAAGAAAACATCTTTGGGGGAGAGGGCACTGAGATGCGGAGGGACTTGGCTGCAGAGAACAGATGTCAGCCAATCCCTGACGAGCATGTACGCAGGCAGCTATTGGTCAGTGAATTGGGTGGCACCAAGATTCTAGCCAGTCAGGGTCAACCATATAAAAGCAAGTGCTGAATAATAAAGTTTGCTATTGCCACATGAACCTCGGAGTGTCATGTCGTGTCAGTCTCAACTATGACACCAAATGATAAAACTGAAACTTTTCAAGATAACTTAAAGGTGGGCCAACCAGTTATGGTAAAGCTACCCCAAAGTGGGATTGTACCTGTGTCATGATCTGTTTATTAAAGGTTATTAGAAATGCCTCTGCCTGAATTAAGGTGCAAACAAGACCATATGCCAGTGACAATAGTATGGATTTTGTTTAATAGTAAATATGAGAGAAAGAGAGACAAAAGAAGAGAAAGAAATAGAAAATAGATTTGGGGGGCACAGAAACAGGGTGACAGAGGCAGAACAAGGAAAATATCATCACTCCCTGGATCCCAATGATGTTCTGTTGATCCTTTCCAGCTGGTCTTCTTGGTGGTGAAGGTGGCTCCCAAAAGCATAGAATCCAATGGGTTAATATACGCTCAGGCTAAGTAGGAAAACAACAGTACTTCCCTGGGGGGGAGGAGTTTGCCATTGTTTTTTACAAGAGATTCCAAATTTGTTGCATCACGTGCAGACCTGTCGTGCAAGGCCGCAGGAATGACTCTGGGGGGCACTTCGGGGGGACTTTGATGGATTAAGGCACCCCTCAGTTGCCCCTCACATGAATGTCCTGTGGATGTAGCCTTCCTGGGGTTGGAGGTTCCATAGGCAGTTTGCGTAAGGGAGGATGGGTTCACTGCCCTGAACAGAGGTGACAACACACTGAAACTTCCTCCCCTCACCTTGGTTGGTAGGGAAAATCTGTGCAAACCTACTCCCAGCATATGGGTCTGTGGGCTATGGCCTCCCCCATCCTGAAGCAAGCCAGAGAGGATTCTTAGCATGGCTGCTGGGTTTGGCTTACATTCTTTTCCTTGTTTACTGGTTTGTTTCAGGTGATTGAAGAATGGGTTTTCCCTTTATCTAATTTCATTAGTTTGATTTACAGTCCAAAGTGCCAGTCAGGCATCTTCAGGGAGGCTTCTTTGGTTGTAGCTTCTTTATACAGTTTTTGTTATAATGAGCAGAACTTTATATTAACGTTTACGCCATGAACTATTTCAGTCCCAGACAACCTGACTTTAACGGGCATTTGAGGTCCAATGGCCTGAATGGCTATTGATTCCCATGGCCACTAACACAGGATTAGCTCCTGATGGGTATTCCCTACATTTTAAGCTTCTCTTGTCTCTGTACAAGTTTCGTTTTGCTCTGAACAAAAGTTTCTCTATTAAGCCTCGCAACCCACCCCTACACTTCCCCCGTGTGGCAGCAGTGAGTATAACACTGTGTTTTCAACTAGAGGCCAGAGATGGAACTGCTTCCATAACTCTCCGTGTAAAAAAAAAAACATGTCTAAGTTCTGTTGTTTTAGTTTCTCTAATACCCTTGGATGCTTAAGTATACCCTCACTAGGCCAAGGACTACATGTACATCCAGACATGAGACAAGGAGTCTCGGAACTTGCCCCCGGTTGGGGTGAGCCCGGGATGGTGGTAAAGTCTCTCCTCCAACCCGTGTCTCCAAAGAAAGACTCAGTAGTCTTCTGTTGTCCAGTCTCAAGGTAGTTTATTACATGTTATCTAAAAGATTTCTCCCTGAGCTGCTGTGGTCCGTTCAGCAGTCAGGCAAGGGCACACTCCGACGCCCAGGGGGCTGGTGCCCTCTTTTATATCATATATTACGTATTAGATGTTTACAGTTTTCCCCCAATGCCCATCAACTATATTGAACAGTGACTTTCTACTCTAAACCAATCTGTGAATGCCAGCATCACCAAGAACATGGAGGTTAGGAAGAAGAAGGAAAGAGGACAGGGCACACCCAAGTCCCTCCATCTTAGAACCTCTGACCCCCATGTACAAAACTCAGACCCCTCTGTACAAGGCCTAAAACCCCCCTGTACAGCACTCAAAAATTCTTCCTTTCACTTTGTGACTACTTCTACTATAATATCTGAACTTTTGTGATTTCTTGTTCTTCCTGCAAAGTTGGTAAATTGTTCCATGGATCAGGTTCAAAGCCACAGGGGTCTGCGGCTGCATTCCAGGGTCTCAAATGCTTCTGACCTGGGCCCGGAATATCCAAGAGTGTTCAAGGGACATTCTGGGTTCCAACAAAGAAGCTACTCAATTAGTAGTGGAAAGGACTGTTCACTACTGGCATGACTGTGAAAACTAATGACAAAGACTCTTGGACTCCTATAAGAAAATAAAGCCAACTCCAGACACAAAGAAACAATACTAGACTGCACAGTAACTAATGAATCCACTACAGCCAAAATGTTAATTATGGTATTGTTTACATTTTTATACTTACAGGTCAATGTTTGCAATAATGCAGCATGGCTAATCAGCCATCCTAACAAAAGTTAACAATTGTAAAAAAGAAAAGAGCAATGTTGTTTTTCCTAAACCTACATACAACAAATGCTACCTTACCCTTGGAAGGGAAATTCACACCCAAGGTTAATGCAGGCTGTGACACTGATAACAATCTGCAGCAACTGCTGAATTTGTTCTCAGTCTTCCATTCATTTCATGAAAGCATTAAAATGGTGAGCATTCCACAGCAAACATGTTCTCCAAGTCTTCCTCCAGCTGGAGTGATGCTCTTTCTGAAAGGAGAGATAACCCAAATCTCCATAAATCAACAAAGCCTGATGATACAATCAGTGCCGTGAAACAAGAATTTACCAACCTTTCAAAGGTATTTAAATAAAATCAAATATCTTTTGATTTGCGTTTGGCTTCCACAGTTATCAACACCAGTTGCTGCATATGCATAGATCAGGCTCCGAAAATACAGACTGATCAGAAAGAAATTAAAAGAAACACTGTGTTATGGATAATAGGCATAATTCGTGCCTATAAAGTGATATATGGGTAGGAATTTTTATATGACTAAAATATAGACACAAAGCAAGCGAGCCAGGGCAAGGGGGCTGACTCATGTCTGTCGAAACCATTGTAGACAAGGCTTCATTTACAATTTAATACATGTGGCTTGCTCAGAGATGGGCCGTTTCTTGAGATAATCTAGGAACTCCCAAGCAATGATCCTGCCCACAACTCCCCCAGATTGGGATTGCTGGAACCTCCGGAGGATGCATCTCAATGCTGGGTTCCTGTAACTCCATCATCGATGTACATCACTTCCCAGACCTCGGATTGTTCAACCTGTCGCAGAGAAAAGAGACTCTATGAATATGTGGGACTTTGAATGGAAAGAAAAGGCTGATCACCGAAATCCCGTCCTCAAGCAAAATAAACTGTATAAAAACTGCTCGCGCAGAATGGGTGGCGTGAAGCATAGGAGACCCTCTGCTAGAATGGTCGGACCTGTGTCTCACCCAGCGCCGATCCCGGGCTCGGCACTGTCCTTTTCTTTGTGGCTGGCTCAGATAGAATTTGATCGCTATAATAAAAATTGGGGTTTTTTTCTTTTAATTTGGCTGGGTCAATTTTTACCTATAACAGTCTTGGTGACCCCGATGTGATCTGATTTGGGCCATCCAAGGGCTCCCTGCTCTCTGTCCGGGCAGTGCCCCTCTGATTTCAGCAGCCGGATAGGATCAGGGAAACCCACGGAACCAATCAGATTCCGAACCAAAAGCCAAAAGAAAAGCCACAATCAGAAAGGGATAAAACGGGCCCAGAGCTCTCAGATATTAGGAGTTGGAACCTCCGAAGCTGCAGCAGCAACTTTTTTTCACTCGTAAAAATCTACGTGCCCAAAGAATCCACGTGGGAAAAAGGACCGTAAGTATTGCGTGGTTGAGTGGGGTGTGATCGGACATGTGTGTGAGACGTGACATTGTCACAGGGCGAGAGCAGACCCCAAAAATCGCAGTTCCACTATCCTGCGAGGGACGTGGTCGATTATGGGGGAAATGCATGAAACCGGGTGAACTCACATCACATAATAAAGCCTGCAACTCAAGGGGGGTTCAGGGGTTTGGTCACAGGAGGATCGAAGGAGGAAGGAACGTTCTCGGATACTCGAGGGTTGGAAAACCCCTTCGACCTGGGACTTGGGAGTCTGGGGAAAAGGCAAGAGAGCTCATTTTTATCAGCCAAAAATCCACAGATTGGTTCGCTGTGTGGCTAGTAGGCTGATAAGACTCGGTCAGGAGAAGACCAAGTCACACACGTGGCGACGGCCGGTTGGTTTTGGAGTAATTTTCGGAGCTCAACACAGAGGTACGGTAAGGAAATTTTAGAGATGGGACAAAAGAAAAGTAAGATCCAGGGAAAATCCCAAGAGAAATCAGGGAAGTCGAACAAGGGGAAAAGGGATGTGGTGCCCGAAATCCCAAGGGAAAGCCCCTTGGGATGGATGTTAGAACATTGGGAGGAATGTCCTGCAAGGCAGGGGAAGTTAAAGGAGAAAATGATATATTACTGTGTAGAAGTATTGGGGGGGGTCTGGAAATCGGGAAGAGCATGTTCTGGCCCACGTATGGCATGTTTGATACGAGAATGTGCCAAGCTCTATTTGACTATCTATAGGGGAAAGCAGGCTGGACAGTGATGAAATGGACTACGCCAGGTTATGGGAATACGCCAGTACAAGGCTATTCCCTGTCAAGACCTCGGGCAACAAGGTAAGTCCTAGCAAAGCGTGGGAACCCCTAGAGAATCTCCCACCACCATATCAGGTCCCTTCTCCTCAAGCACAGGCCCCCATACCCGCCCCAGCAGCTCCCCCATCACAACCCACATGGGCACAGGCACCGCCACTTAATACACAGCCCTCGGCACCAGCAGTACCAGACACACTGGGACCTTCCCAATCCCTCCTCCCCACACAACACATGGGTGACTTTAGCTGCACACTTCACACGGGGGAATCCACATCTCCTCCCGCCAGTAGAACCCGGTGGAAAACAAGGAGAGATAATACTGATGATAGTGAAGATGATAGACCCAACCTCTACCCCCTAAGGGAAGCACCCACCGCTCCAGGAGTTATCGACTACGTAAATGTACCGATTAACACAGGGAATGTGAGAGCTTTTAAGAGGGAAATGGGAAAATTGATGGATGACCCTCTGGGAGTGGCGGAGAGGTTGGATGAGTTCTTGGGAAACAGCATTTACTCGTATGATGATATCACCGCTATACTAAGGTTTTTGTTCAATGCCGAAGAGCGGGATATGATAAGACAGGCTGCTATAAAGGACTGGGAATTCAGGAACAACCAGGGTGGGAGTGGGGCCAAGAAATGGTCTGAACAGAGGCCACAGTGGAACGTCCAGGCGGAGGAGGACCAGCTTAAAATGATAGGACTGAGGAACATGGTAATACAAGGTATCCAGGGGGCGGTGCCAAAGGGACAAAACATCAGTAAAGCATTGGGGGAGTGCCAAGGGAGGGACGAGACGCCCACCGAATGGCTAGAGAGGCTTAGAAGAAGCCTCCAAATGTATTCGGGGATGGACCCTAATTCTCCCATTGGGGGAATTTTGTTAAAAAGCCAATTTGTTGCCAAATCATGGGAGGATATTCGGAAGAAATTGGAGAAAATAGAAAATTGGCAAGAGAAAAGTCTGCAGGAGTTACTAAGGGAAGCCCAGAAGGTTTATATGAGACAAGAGGATGAGAGGCAAAAGGCACTGGCAAGGGTGTTGGTAGCGGCGGTCAGGGAAGCTCAAAAGCAGGAGCAAGTCAAAAACCCGGGGAAGCCAGCACAAGCTCATCAGCCCCAACGAAAGCCAAAGAAGGACACAAGCAAACAGGTAAGTGGCCCTGAGCGCTTTTACTGCAAACAGAAAGGGCACTTTAAGAGAGAATGCAAGAAAAGAATAAAAGATGAAAAGATTTTCCAAGAGGATTAGAGGTGTCAGGGGCTCTATAAGTTGGGGTCCAGAACACCTGGAGAGCCCTTGATAAAGTTAGAAGTAGGACCCCAGAAACAGGAGCTGGTTTTTTTTGGTTGATTCAGGGGCAGAAAGGACCACAGTCCAAAAACTGCCACCCAGGTGTACAAAAAGTAAAGATTCAATGGTAGTTATTGGGGCAAAGGGGGAACCCTTCAAGGTACCAGTGCTAAAAGATGTGGAAATAGAATCTGAAAATAAAATTTGTCTCAGGAATATCTTATTAGTAGAAGAAGCGGACTATAATTTATTGGGGCGGGATTTGATGGTAGTCCTACGAATAAGTCTAATTGCACAGAATTCAGAGCTCAAGGTAAGTCTATATAAGTTAACTATTGAGGATGAAAAAGAAATAAATCCCAAGGTCTGGCACACCCAAGAGGAGGCGGGGAGGTTGGATATGGAACCCATACACATTGAAACTGAGAGGCCGGAGGATCCTATACGGATCAAACAATATCCCATCCCCATGGAAGGCAGACAGGGATTAAAACCTGTAATAGAGGACTTGATAAAAAAGGGCACGCTGGAGCCTTGTATGTCGAGGCATAACACCCCTATTCTGGTGGTGCAAAAATCAGATGGGAGTTACCAGCTGGTGCAGGACCTGAGAGCCGTAAATCAGAGAACAAAAACTTTGTTCCCTATGGTCTCAAACCCCTACACCTTGTTAAACGACATATCTCCGGAAGACACTTGGTATAGTGTCATAGACTTAAAAGATGCCTTCTGGACTTGTCTTTAGCCAAGGAAAGTCAGGACTATTTTGCCTTCCAGTGGGAGGATCCGGAGACAAAAAGAAAACATCAACTAAGGTGGACCACCCTGCCACAGGGGTTTGTGGATTCACGAAATCTCTTTGGTCAGGCCCTTGAGAAACTATTGAGTGAATTCGTGCAAGTACAAGGGACCAAATTACTGCAACATATGGATGACCTGATAATAGCCGGTCCCAAAGAGGATGATGTGAGGGCTGGCACTATAGCTTTGTTAAATTTTCTGGGAGAGAAGGGGTTGAAGGTTTCAAAATTTAACTACAGTTCACGGAGCCCAAGGTGAAATACCTCGGACACTGGCTGACAAAAGGTAAAAAGACAGGGTAGCAGGGATCCTCACCTTGCCTCCACCACAAACAAAGAGGGAAGTCAGACAACTACTGGGACTATTGGGTTACTGCAGGCAATGGACCGAAGATTACAGCGAGAAGGTAAGATTTCTTTATGAGAAGCTTACCACAGACAGGCTTAAGTGGACAAAACAGGATGAGGAGGGCTTCAAGGAATTAAAAGAAACCCTCATGGCAGCCCCGGTATTAAATCTCCCAGATGTAAAAAGGCCCTTCCAATTATTTGTGGATGTTAGCAATCCCACTGCCCACAGAGTCCTAACTCAGGACTGGGCGGGGGCCAAAAAGCCGGTCGGGTTTGTATCAAAACTCCTGGACCCTGCAAGCAGGGGGTGTCCCACTTGCCTGCAAGCAATTGTAGCAGTGGCAATGTTGGTAGAGTAGGCCAAGAAAGTAACATTCAGGGCCTCATTAGTAGTCTACACCCCCCACAACATAAGGAGCATTTTACAGCAGAAGGCAGATAAGTGGCTGACAGACGCTAGGCTCCTGAAATACGAAGCCATCCTGATTCACTCTCATGATTTAAAACTACAAACTACTTTGGCACAAAATCCTGCCCAGTTCATGTTTGGGGAAGCCACAGGGGTTCCTTCTCAGGATTGTTCTGAGGTGGTGGAATTACAAATTAAAATAAGACCTGATTTGGAAGAGGAGGAACTAGAAGATGGGGAAAAGAGGTTTGTGGACAGGGCAGCAAGGGTTGTAGATGGGAGAAGGAAATCTGGATATGCCATAATAAATGGGAAAACGGGAGAGGTGGTGGAATCGGGACCGCTGAGTGCCAGTTGGTCAGCCCAAGCTTGCGAGCTCTATGCAGTATATAGGGCTTTACAGAAATGAAAAGCGAAAAGGGGAACAATCTTTACAGATACAAAATATGCATTTGGGGTGGTACACTAAAGCAGGGACTAATAAAAAAAAAAGGTGAGCTGGACAGGAACAAACGCAGATCCAAACCAATGTGGCTAATCATAAATTCTCTTTTTATTGTTTTTAGACAGCAGTTTATATACACTTCCAGATAGTTTACAATCGTGAGCACACTCTCATTGGCAAGCAAACACTGTCTGTTTCCGTCCCAAGGTGGCCAAAGTTTCACACTGCAGACCTATACTAATTCACACCTAGATAGCTCAGTACACTGTGTTATACCTTAACATAATTTCTGATTGCGCCACAAACTTATTCTTAACTGCGCCATAGGCTTCAAGGCCTCACCGAGGCCTATATATGAGGCCTAGGCTGGGGTAGCTCAACCTTCACTCTAAACATATAAATCGTGAACATACAGATCGTGACCTCTTTCTCTCAGAAATTCTTCTACAATTCCCCCTTTTGCTTTTTGAGCTACCAAGACTGATTCAAAGGCGTGGCTAGTTACTTTCCGTACGCATTGTAATACACATGGTATAAAGACTAGAATAATAGTAAGAAAAATTATAATACCAAAATGAACTAACTCTATGAACCATCCAGTAAAACCTAAAGAATTGAGCCAGTCGGCAAACGGAGAGTTTACAACAACAAGTTTCTTCATATTGTCCTTCAGTTGCGTTAATTGTTTATAGATTGATCGAGAGTGGTCAGACAAATTCATGCAACACATACCTTCAAATTCTTCACACCCATGTCCTTGTGCTAAAAGAAGAAAATCAATGGCAGCTCTGTTTTGCAGAACTACATGACGAATGTCATCTACATCAGCGGCAATCTCACTTAACATTTTAGATGTGATATTAATTTGCTCTGATGTCCAGCAGGCCAGGGCTCTCAATTGTGTGAGAGCTTGCGCTGACACAACCCCTGGGGCGAAAATTGAGGATAGTACTACAGATGTGCGCCCCCAAAGTGATACGTGGTCATTACAGTGGGGGTCTAGTTGGGGAGCACTTCGTTTGGCTCGTCGAGGCTTCTGGGGCAATCCCAGAACTTGATGAATGGGGGGAGCAAACAGCGTTAATTTACCAATGTAACATGGGCCTCCCATAGCCTTGTGAGGCACTGCAGACCAGGCTCGATCCCCACAAATGAGGAAAGTTCCTGGTGGCAATTGTTTTGCGATACTTTTCGACGGTAGCACGCATTGTGTCCAATTATTGCAATATTCTGAATAGTTATAATATAATTGGGATCTGGGAGACAACCAAGTGTTGTCATCTGTTGGCTGTTTTTCTTTTTGTGTGGGTTTTGTAGCATGAGGTCCAAATATCAAACAGTAATTTCCTGGGACAGAACCCAAAAGATCGAATTCTTGAGGTTTGACATTAACAGGTTTAAGATTTTGCACAACTGCAACAGCTTGCGCTCCCAGAACACTCTTTGGATCTATTTTGACCTGAGTCCAAGCTTTGAACTCTGCCATGGAACCCAGTGGAACTCCAATTAAACAAGTACCAAAAGGACTAGATGGTGTGGTTAGAGACAGGCAGAACAAATCCTGCCCCATTTGATTGGCCCACGTGACCCACATGTTTTGTCTCTTGTCGACATCAAGGATTCCAGATACTTTAGTTGCAAAGACACTACTTAACAAAAACACTGTGACCCACCAAATATTTTTCCCGTTTGTGATTGCTCCGTTTAACATGAGAGAAACAAACTTACTTCTAAACTTATTCTAAATACAAATTAATACTAAACTTAATATTATAATTACCTAACTTAATTTCTAAGACTCTAAAAAATTAATTTTCATCAGAACTGGATTTGCCGTGGGATGTTCCAGGCAAATCGTTGTCATCAGCGTTGTTATCACGGTTGGCTGGAATCTCTGCCTGTGGACACGCAAGGGTGAATTTGCTCGGCACCCAAACTGGACCAGTACCTGTTGAGACACACATATAACCTCTACCATTAAACAACACAGGACTTGGCCCTGGCCATTCACCTGTTTGCATGTCCTTGTGATAAACATAAAGTCCTGGAATTGCTTGTGGTCTTCCCTCTTTCACTGCTTGGTGGTGTATTACAACTGCAGCTTCTTCTCTACCTTCTGCTAAACACAAGTAATTTAGGGTAAACAATACTTTTGACAATCGATTAAATACATCAGTCTTGTAATTTTGCTTGTGTTTTGCTAGACATTCTTTCAGGGTACGATTTGCACTCTCCACAATAGCTTGACCTGTAGATGAGTGAGGGATCCCTGTGGTATGTTTCACCCCCCACTTCTGCATAAATGTGGCAATTTGTTGACTGACATAAGATGGAGCATTGTCAGTCTTAATTTCTACAGGTACACCCATAACTGCAAAGCAGGCAAATAAATGCCTTTTCACATGGAGAGCTTTTTCCCCTGTCTGTGCTGTTGCCGAAATGAACTTTGAGTAGGTATCCACAGTGGCATGGACATATTTCAGCCTACCAAACTCTGGAACAGGAGTTACAACCATCTGCCACAACTCTAAAGCTTTCAGTCCCCTTGGATTTGTTCCAAGTCCGAGGCCAGGACCATGATGACTACATTGAGGACAGGCACGGACAATCCCTTGAGCATCATTCATCTGAAATTGTCGGTAGATGGCTCTCGCATTTTGATGAAATGTCTCATGACTGTTGTGAGCTCTCTCAAACTTGTTCTGTGGGGGAACATGGACTGCAAAACTGACCGCAGCAACTGCCAATGTGTTGCCTTCCCCTAAACCGCTGCTACATTTTTGGCTTTGAATGTGCATGATACGAAAGACATGCTGGTGTTGTTTCAGCACACTCTGCAACTGCAGGAACAATTCTCCCAAACGTTGATTTTGAGTCCTTCTGAGGAGTGCATCTTCAATTCTTTGCACAACTCCAACCACATATGATGAGTCAGAAACGACGTTGAGTGGTTCTTTGTTCCTGGTTTGGAAAGCCCAACACATGGCCTTCAACTCGAGGGTTTGTAGACTATCTTTTGCATCACCTTTGATTAAATGTTTCAACCATTTTCCTCATTATTGCCAAACGCACACAGCTCTTTTTTTTCTTCGGCCGGCACCGGTAAAAACTGTTTTTCCCTCAACTGGTTTCAATGAACACAAGGGTCTTTCCAACCACTAATAACATTTGATGAAATACCATATCAGGCCTTTCGGTTGTCTGTTGTGGACCACTCCTGTGAAACCTAACAATGCTTCTTGCAGCGCAATGGAGTGTCTGAGCAGCCATTCTAGATCTTCATTCTTCACAGGAACACTGATGTCTGCTGGTTCTTTTCCATCTATTTCTAGAATTCTGTCTCTGCCTTTTCGTATCAATGCAGCAAGAGCATCTGTCCTGCTCATCACACGACTTTTTGGTTGAACAGGTAAAAACACCCTTTCAAGCAGAATTGCTGTTGCACCAGGTTGGGACTCCCCCTTTTTCTTTTGCCATTGAAAAACAATGGCAAGTAGACAGGCATCAGCATTGGAGAGGAACAGTGACAATGGCAAATGTTCAATGTGATGAGCACTCCAACGATGTTGTAATTTTTCTGAAATTTGAATCAGAGCTCTTTGCTGTTCAGTGGTACAAACTCGAGGACTGTCGGTATCACTGCCATGAAGCCAAGGCAGAGATGGTTGGAGACCATCATTGGTGATTCCTACAATGGTACAAACCCACTATAGGTCCCCAAAGAGTCTCTGAGCATTGTGTAAGGTAGAAATGACAGCGTGCAAGGTAATTTTTTGAGGTTGAATTTGTGCATCTGTGATCAGCCAGCCTAAATATTTCCAAGGTGCTGATCGCTGTACTTTTTCTGGAGATACTGTCAGTCCATGATGCTTAAACTGTGAAAAGATCCAATTTAAATCTGCATCTGCCAGTGGCTGTTTGGTGGAAATGTCATCCATATAATGATAAATCATTGCATTGGAGAAATGTCGACGAATCGGTCGCAGGGCCCAATCAACAAAGAGCTGACACATGGTGGGAGAGTTGCGCATACCTTGATGGAGAGAAATCCATTTATACCTTTTTGGTGGTGCTGCTCTGTTGATAGATGGTACAGTGAAGGCAAATCGCTGGGTATCATGTGGATGAAGCGGAATGGTAAAGAAACAGTCCTTTAAATCAATCACGACAATGTTCCACCCTTGTGGGATCATGGTTGGCGCTGGCAAGCCAGGTTGCAATGCACCCATTGCTTGCATCTGCTCATTTACTTTTTGTAGATCATGTACCAATCTCCATTTTCCTCACTTTTTGGGGATGATAAAAATTGGAGTGTTCCATAGACTTACAGAGGGTTGAATATGTCCAGCTTCAAGTTACTCTTGTACTAATTGTTCAGCAATCTGCAGCCTTTCTCCTGACATTGGCCACTGCTCAATCCACACAGGTGTCTCAGTCAACCAGGTGATCTTGAGGATGGGCGGCTGCTCTGCAGTGGCCACTAAGAAAAATGCTGGTCTGTGGTCAGAACCATTCCAAGCTGGGAAAGCACATCTCTGCCTATCAATCCTGGAAGCAGTTTGGGTAAAGGCATGACGTATAATTGAGTTACAATAACTTGATTGTCTTCAAAGATGATGCTGATGGGGTCTCTGCTTAATGAAGGAATTTTCATTCCACCCACTCCTACAGTGTGGGAACTTGGAGCTTGCAAAGGCCAGTTGGATGGCCAGTACATCTGATTGATAATTGAGACATCGGCACCTGTATCAATGAGTGGTTCTAATCTGATACAGTGGGAACCACGCTGCAATTTTATTTTCTTGTGTGGGCGATCTTTCATATCAAGTGTGAGAAAGACATCGTGTCCAGTTGATCCAAAGACATTGTCTTTCCTTTCAAATTTGGTTGGTTCTTTAGGACATTGGCGATGTGGCAGGATATTTTCAATTGCTATTATTTGTGCAATCTTGCTTCCTTTTCGAATCATCACAGGTGGTTGCAAGGCATAAGCCATTATTTTCACTTGTCCTGTGTAATCTGCATCAATGACACCTGGGATCACAATCACTCCTTGTTTACTTGTGGAGGATCTTCCCAGCAACAAACCTCCAGCTAAAGAAATTGCGCTGTACATTGGACCATATACATCGGTAGGAATTAAAGTTACCTTTTTATCATTTAGAGTGACTTCTTCTGCTGTGGCCACGTCCAATCCAAGGCTACCTCAGGTGGCAGGTCAATTTTTCATCCGGAAGCTGTTCTCGGAGTCTGTGGGGTCGAGGCAACGATTTATTTCTTTGCGCGGTGCCTCAGCGCACTGCACTGGGAGTTTCCCGACTTGCAACAAGCTTCTGTGGCATGATTGTCAGTGTTGCACTTGTGGCACCACACAACCTTTTGGCAGGTCCATCGGAGATGGCCTGTTCCACCACATCGAAAGCACATGAAGTTAGATGACCTGATGTTGGGTTGACTTTTGCTGTGACAAAGAGGATTATTAAAATCATTGTTGGACAAAGCAGCTGCAGTGATGTGTCCTTGCTGTTGCATGGCGTCCTGAATGGCTGCGGTGAATGCTGAAGTTTGGTTGCTTTGCTCTGCCCTCGTGGCTCTGATGAGCATCTCGTGGACTGGACAGCCTTGAGGAAGAGTGGCTAAAAGAGTTCTCGTGTGTGAGTTAGCATTTTCAAAAGCAAGTGAGCGAAACATATGAACTCAAACATCTGCTGGTACATCAGGAGCATCTTTCAAAGCAGCTGACAACCTATCAATGAACTGTCCATATGCTTCTGTGTTCCTTGCTTTATGGTTGTATAAGGTGCTGGCTTCTTCTTATCTGGTACTGAAAGCAAGGCCTGCTGGGCCAGCTGTTGTGACAATTGATGCATTTCAATTGGGTGAGTTGTACCTGGTTTGTCACATACGGTCCATGCCCAGTCAGCATATCTGGCTGGACTCCATACAAAGGATCTCCCACAACTGCATGTTTGTTGCCTTCCTCAATGGCCAGCCTTCTCCATTCCCTTTCAAACATGAGAAAAGGTGAAGGTGTCAGCAACAAGGATGCAATGCTAGATGAATCGGCAGGACAAAGAACATCTGCTGTAAATATATACTGAATTATGTTCCTTGCTGCTTCTGATCTGATACCATAATTTGTGACTGTCTGTTTGGCTGATTGGAGAATTTTCAATTCGTGGGGCTCCCAAGTAGCATTATAATCTCATATAACAACAGGACAGGCGAACGATTGGGCAGCGTCCCACTCCCCATCTAAAATAGCATTTTTCACCACTGAAGCCCACCGGGACTGCATTGGATTTTGCAAAATAGCTGGTAATGTTAATTGTTGCTCAGACGAAGAGTCCTTTAATTGAGTTGGCTGAGCTGAGAGGTTGGCAAGCTGAGCTATTTTTTGCTATAAAGTATTTATTTTCGGTGTCTTATGTTGTGATTGCCTCCTGTTACCATTATTAAAATTGGGAGGGTCTGAATCCGATTCGTCTGTGTCAGAGTTTGAGGGAAGCGCGCAGTGTTGGGCAACCTCTGTGTGACGTGAACGGGCCGCTGCGGGCTGTATCGCTCTTGTGTGTGTGGTTCCTTCTGCAGTCCCACCACCATGGCCAGGTTCGAAACCGCCCCTCCGCGCGCGGGTCTCTGCCTGCAGCGTCAGCTGTGGGGTGCCCCCCCCCGCGCGCGCATGGCTGCGGCGGTGGCCGCGCCTCCTGGGGTTGCAGGGGCGGCGCTGCCTCGCTCCCGTCGCCGCCCTGGTCTCCACCCCAGTGTTCCATCACCTGAGCCAGCCTCATTTCGTCATCAACTCCGCCTGTCTCCTCGGGTTTCACCCCGCCCCAGGAGTGGGGAGGCTGGCTCACTTCCTGTTGCCCTTCATTCTGCCTGGCAGCCGACTGAGTCACTTCCGCAGCCTGCGTTTGACTCTCCATGCGTGCCACTACTTCCTGCACAGACGCGCTGACCAGAGCCCTTTGTCTGCGCATCGGCCGCATATTATGAACACCAAAAATTTTTTCGACCCGAGATGGCTTCTGAATCTCTGTTTTTTCAACCACGGGTCCCTCAAACGCTTGAATTGCTGCCTTGGCTGCCCGTTTTTTGGCGGACATGCTTTGTAAGGTTCATAAAACTTTCTTTGCAACTGCCCCAAACTCTAACACGGTTTTTTTGTCCTTTCTGCCCTCCACGGCCGAATTCCAAAGCAGTTGCCCAAGTTCTTGCCACTCTATCTCGCTAAAGAGGAGTGAGGGCTTCTGCAATTTGCCCTTATTTCTCGCCCATAGGGCTAATTGCTCCAAATCAGTGTCTTTTATCTTTTCCCCTCTCTTTGAGAGGATATAAACCAGAGCCACATCCCAACCTGTATCTATTCTGACTGCCTTTCACTATCTCGGCTCGCAGCTTACCTTCCAACCACTGCGGGGCGCTCTGTATCTTCCAAACGACACAGTCGAGACACTGCTCCAGCCACCCCGCTCCGTCTCGTCCACCTCCACCACGCAGCTCTTCCACCTCGGCGCGTGGGCAATGCGTTAACAACAGAGGCTACCACTGGTTTCCCATTGCGGCCAAGCCAACAAACGATCTGGAAACCTTTCACAGTCGGAGGCTTCAGTGCTCTGGCATCCCAATCCCAGTCACTTTTAAAAGCAATTTGGGATCTGTGCCCCCTGTCACGCCCTTCGGCACATGATTTGAGGGCAGTTTCCTGTCACTATCATAGAAGTGACAGTCGCTATTAACTCAGCGACTTTTGAAACTCATCGGAGACTTTCTGTCCCTGTTCACTGGCACCATGTAAAGCAGGGACTAATAAAAAAAAAAAGGTGAGCTGGACAGGAACAAATGCAGATCCGAATCAATGGGGCTAATCATACGTTCTCCGTTTATTGTTTATAGACAGTAGTTTTTATACACTTCCAGATAGTTTACAATCGTGAGCACACTCTCATTGGCAAGCAAACATTGTTTGTCCTTGTCTAAAGGTGGCCAAAGTTTCACACTGCAGACCTATACAAATTCACACCTAGATAGCTCAGTACACTGTGTTATACCTTAACATAATTTCTGATTGCGCCACAAACTTATTCTTAACTGTGCCATAGGCTTCAAGGCCTCACCGAGGCCTATATATGAGGCCTAGGCTGGGGTAGCTCAACCTTCACTCTAAACATATAAATCGTGAACATACAGATCGCGACCTCTTTCTCTCAGAAATTCTTCTACAGTACACACCTTTGGAAAAATTTGGGAAGAAAGGGGACTGCTTAATACCCGTGTGCAAGGGCTGGTGCATCAGGAAAATTTTAGAGGCCATTAGAGGGCCGGAGGCAATTGCCATAGTCCATGTGAAAGGACATCAGACTGGGATGCAGTTCAGAACCTGAGGAAATAACCTAGCAGATAAGGAGGCAAGGAGCGCAGCTTTACTGAAGGTAAGCATTCCAGTGATCAGGGAGGGGGAAGTCTGAGACTTTCCCCCCCATCCCTCTCAAAAGGAGATTGAAGGATACCAGAGGATCGGGGGTCGGCAGAAAGAAGGTAAGTGGCTATTACCAGACGGGAGGTAATTACTGTCCAAAGATTATACCAGAAAAACTCTGGGGAGGTTGCATCAACAGACACATTGGGGGGCCCAGGCACTCTCAGAACAATTCTTGAGATTCTTTGGGTGTAAAGGAATCTATGAATTGGCAAAGCAAGAGGTACAGGGGTGTCTGATCTGTCAAAAAGTTAATCGGGCAAAAATCCGGCAGGTAGCATTTGGAAGCTGCGTGGTGGCATACCGGCCTTTTGAAAGGATTCAGGTAGATTTTACGGATCTACCTAAAGTAGGGAGATATAAATTCTTATTGGTTATAGTGGGTAAGCTGATCCATTGGGTAGAGGCTTTTCCATGCTCCCGGGCTACAGCCCAAACAGTATAGAGGTTCCTATTGGACGAAATCATACCTCGATACGGGATAGTAAATTGTATAGAGTCAGATAAAGGGACACACTTCACCTCAAACTGTGGTGTTATATTTTAGTTAAATGGTATGCTCTGTCTCACCCCTTGAAAATGTATGGTTTATTCCAAGCCTGTGATCCTCCCCTGAACTATCATGTGTCTGTAATCCCATTAGCCCAATCTGTTCTGCACCCACTTTGAATCTCCCTGTTAAGTGTGCCGGGGGGACGGTTCGCTCTCTTAGCCAGCTCTCCTGGCCGGTGCCTGCTCAGCCCCTCTCTTCCCCCCCCCTTTCCCCCCTCACTCTCCTTTCTCTCCTTTCCCCCCCCCCCCCCAGAAACCATGCTTCCTCCCAGAGGTAGGACCCCCAATAAACCCTCATCTAATGAGCACCCTCAGAAGCCGTGTGAAGTCTCCTTGCCTGCCTGCTGCTACCAGCAAACTCATAGCATAGGGGGCCCCCCCGGGGGGTTCCCCCCCCCCCCCAAAACGCACCGCTACATCAAAGGTCATTAAGCAACTGGCCGAGGTCCGAGGTTCTGGGAATCCGCTGGGAATATCACACCCCATGGCATCCCCAGAGCTCTGGACAAGTTGAAAGAATGAACCAAACATTGAAAACCCAACTGGCAAAATTAATTATGGAAACTAAAATGTCCTGGGTAAAATGCCTCCCCTTAGCTCTGTTAAACATTCAAACTATGCCACATTCTGAGACTGGGCTCTCACCCTTTGAAATGTTATGTGGGATGCCATGTGAGCATGGCACGCCGGTGGGGCATCCGAAAATGGAGGATGGGCAGCTACAGCCCTACCTTATAGCCATAAGCAAGAACCTTCAGGAATTGCAGAAACAAGGAATAATAATGCAAAACACCCCCTTAGGTTTCTCCATACACAAAATACAGCCTGGGGTCCAGGTACTCATAAAAACCTGGAGGGAGGCTACGTTAGTACCTCACTGGGAGGGCCCCTTTCTTGTCCTCCTGACCACAGATGCAACAGTACAGATGGCAGAAAAGGGGTGGACACAGGCATCGCGAGTAAAGAAGATTGAGCTCCGGGAAGGGACATCGGAGTGGAGAATCACCTTCCCCCTGGGAGACTTGAAATTAACTCTGCGCCGGCCAAGTAAATGACTGATAGAGACCTGATAAGCTGTAAGGTGCTCTGTGCCAGATTGTGTATGTTACCCATTTTATTTGTGAATATTGTGGCAAGGTTTGGGTGAAGCACCGCAGAAGGGGAAACTGGCCGGGAGGGCTGCGTGATAAGTGCCAGGAACAGGAACAGTGCCTGACTAGCCATGTTTTAGGGCTCGCTACGAGATTGGGGATAATCGAACAAGATTCTGCAATTTGGTTTCACGTATTTCAAGACGGGCTAAGGGGTAAACTACAGTCAAAGGCCCGAATCACTGCTGTTGAGTGCCGAAGGTTAAACAAGGTACCCTGCAGCGCAGACACTGTTAAGTTACACTGGTGGGGCATTTTCAAATGGAGGTATGCGGCTCGGTCCTGGCATGAAACCACAGGAAACTATTCCTGCTGCCAAGAAGATGGTTTGCCCTGCCAGTGGTTGCCACCCAGTGGGTGTTGGTATAGGCAGAGGAATGTTAGTGGTGGGAGTAATCCTGATGTACCAGAGTCTAGCAATGTGCCTCAACATTAGTACGCCAATAAGTAACACTTCCGACCCGGAGGGGCGGTGCCCCGATGGTGGGTGTGGACAAAGTGTACTGACTGTCCGAGAAGGACAGGGGGAGTTGGGGGGTCTGACATCCCCAGCCCCAGGAAACTGCAGCAGGGGTGGAGCAAAGGAACTTTGTTCTCAGAACAGCACTCAACAGGGGGAATACAAAATAAAAAGAACCAAATTCCATTTGCAAGGAGCAACCCCTAAAGACGGGCAGTCAATACATAAAATGCATGAGGAATGCCAAATCTGTGTCCCTCTCAGCCTGTCATAAGTGTAACCATACTGTATGGGTTGGGGGAAAAATGGAATCCGTGTTTGTGGCTTATTTTCAGGCAAATCCCCTGTGCTATGACAGCAACCAATTGGGAATGTGTGTAATGGGAGGTAAGTTTTCCTCGATCTTTTAGAAGATTGGGATGACAGAGCTTGCTTCCAGTATGACAGGATATTTTGTTTTTCAAAGAATAAGGAAGGGGTGGACCTGGAAAGCAAAATAAAACAGGTCACACGAGTTAAAAAGACAGGAGGCAGAGGTAAGAAAAAGAGGAATGGAACAGGAGAGGTTAAAAAACTTAAGTGAACAATATGATCAGCTGGAGAAACAATACAGTGACAGGGGCTTAGCTGCATCAGATCAAAATTTATTTGTAGATCTGATGCAAGAAATTGCCACAGAATTAGGTCTGACTAATTGTTGGATCTGCGGAGGGCTCAAGTCCGTGGAAAAGTGGCCATGGAAAGGTGAGGGTTTAGCACCACAGCAATTGGGAAGATACCAAAACCCCAAGAAAAATTCAGAGGCCTGACCGATGGATCTTAGACAAAAGAGTAATTGGAACATTTTGCCTTAGCCGGGAAGGGAAAGAATACACTGAAGTGGTGGGATACACCCCGTGTATATCCACTTTAACGGTGAATTCTTTTAACAAAAGCCATATCTGGCAGCCAGAAAGCCCGACAGGGTACTGGAGTCAAGAGAAAGGGGGTCAGTGTGAATGGAGTGATAAGATCGGACTCTGTTGGAACACAAGCCCTGGAGCTAATCCTTACCAGTCCTTAAACAAGTTAAGTAAATACTGGAAAGAGCCTGAAAGCACAAAGGTTAAGTGGAAGGCCCCGAATGGTTTGTACTGGATTTGTGGAAAGAAGGCGTATAGCGAGCTACCTCAGCGATGGAAGGGATCGTGTACGGTAGGATAAATAAGACCTGTTTTCTTAACCTTACCTTGCTCTGAGCGCAGTTCATTAGGGGCTCCCTTATACGAGACCTTAAGCAGGAAAAAGAGGAGTTCGAAAAAGAAGTTCCCTATCTTTGGTGGGGGTCAGACCTGGGGTGAGGAGGAGTGGCCCGCAGAAAGGATAATAGAATACTGTGGTCCTGCTACATGGGCCCAGGATGGGACCTGGGGGTACAGGACCCCGATCTACTTATTAAACCACCTAATAAGACTACAGGCTGTGGTAGAAATTGTATCTAACCATACCTTGGATGCCCTTGAACTGCTATCTAAGCAGCACTCTGAAATTAAAGCTTTTGTATATCAAAATAGGATAGCTCTAGACTATTTGCTGGCCGAGGAAGGGGGAGTTTGTGGGAAATTTAATGAGTGTCGGGACTCACTCCCTGATTGGGGTGGCCTGGAAAGGTGGAAAAGTCTCTCCTCCAACCCATGCCTCCAAAGAAAGACTCAGCAGTCTTCAGTCGTCCAGTCTCAAGGTAGTTTATTGTATGTTATCGAAAAGATTTTCTTCCTGAACTGCTGCGGTCCACTCAGCAGTCAAGCAAAGGCACAGTCCGACACCCAGGGGGCTGGTGCCTTCTTTTATATCATACATTGGGTATTAGATGTTTACAGTTTTCCCCCAATGCCCATCAACTATATTGAATAGAGACTTTCTACTCTAAACCAATCTGTGAGTGCCAACATCACCAAGAACATGGAGGTTAGGAAGAAGAAAGAAAGAGGACAGGGCACACCCAAGTCCCTCCATCTTAGAACCTCTGACCCCCATGTACAAAACTCAGACCCCTTTGTACAAGGCCTAAAACCCCCCTGTACAGCACTCAAAAATTCTTCCTTTCACTTTGTGACTACTTCTACTATAATATCTGAACTTTTGTGATTTCTTGTTCTTCCTGTAAGGTTGGTAAATTGTTCCATGGATCGGGTTCAAAGCCACAGGGGTCTGTGGCTGCATTCCAGGATCTCAAATGCTTTTGACCTGGGCCTGGAACATCCAAGAGTGTTCAAGGGACATTCTGGGTTCCGACATCTCCCCCTCCTGTTTGCACCAAGAAGACCTGCCTTGCCACTTTGTCCATGACCCGCCGAATGCATAGAAAAATGCACGGCAGAACAAGCAGAAGAACTAGAAATCTTATAAGAATATAAAATGCTATTTTCCAAAGCTCCCTCCACAATGGTGAGAGACTAAAAAAGTTGATGAAATCATCCCACCAGGATCCTGTAACTTTTTGCAATTTGCTGATGCTGTTTTGCATTTGTTTTATATTTTCATGGATAGATTTCGAATGATCGGACAAGTTCATGCAGCAGATCCCCTCAAATTCTTCACACCCGTGCCCATAAATAATCAAGCAGCAAATAATCAATTGCTGCCCTGTTCTGAAATGTTGCTTGCCTTGCACTGTCGATGTCTGTTAACATGTCACTCAGTGCAGAGGGAATGGCATGAGTATGTTTTCTCAACCAACACGCCATGTGGTCCAATTGTGTCAAGGCTACCCCCGATGCTGCTTGGGGTGAGAAAATTGCTACTGCAATTCTCCGAGCCTTGTTCCAGGTATAAACTTCATCATCACAATTTGGACTGTATTGTTCAATGGATCTGATTTCCCTGCGTGTCTGTTCCCTCAAAATTTTCAAATTGGGTGTTATCAATGAGAGTTCTCCAATGCTGCATGGACCACCCTTGATTTTTGCAGGGATAGCAGGCCAAATTCTGTCCCCACAAATCAAGAACATCCCTTTTGGTAAAATGGCTGGACTTTGGAGGGATGGTTTGCTCATCATCTTGGTGTAATTGTACCAGGATGATGCATTTCTGTAAAAAAACTGGTTTGGAGTGACATCTATTGTATGGTTATCTGTCTCTGTCACTCTCAATGGATCAAACATGATGCAGAACTTCATTCTTGTTGACCCAAAGATGTCCAATTTCTGAGGTTCAAAATGAGCCACAGGAAGGAACTGTGTCCAAACATGCCATCCTTCCACAGGGTCTGAAAAGGTCTTCAGAACCTTTGGAGGGATATTTTTTGGAATTGGCCATTCCTTCACTGGCACACCTACCAGACATGTTGAGAATGGTTTCCCTGGTCTTGAATGTGTCAGACAAATGCTGTCCAGACCCGCTGCCTTTGCCAAAGTCTCCCACACATTTCCCTTTGGTTGTCTCATGGGAAAATATGTCCTATTGCCCAAGGCAACAGGCAAGAGAATGAAGCACATGAACACTATCTGCCTGAACCCCATGCCCATGTCCTCACTCTCTGTGAGAGACCTCGCAGTGCAGCAACACCCGAATGACACTTGAGTCCCAAGAAAAACCCCAAGTCTCTGAGTTGTCAGTCGTTGTCTGATGAGATGTCCGCAGCGTCGTTGTCTGCTTTCGTCTGCGTGCTTTCCTCTTTGCTTCTTGGATCCGCGTTTGCTTGCGTCTGCGTCTGATAAGGTTTCACGTGCCTTGCTGACACCCACTTCAGTCCTCGCCCTGTGGAGACACAAGCGAAACCCTTGCCCCAAGTGGTTAATGTGAATGGGCCTTCGATTTGTCCTGTCTCTGGGTTTTGGATCAAAACTAAAGAGAACTAGGGAGAACTAGGGAGAACTCTTTAGTTTTGATTGTGTGTTGTTTGTGAAGTGTCTGACAATTGGTGGAGTGGGCTCTGAGAAAGAGCCATTTAAAAATTCTGATGTGTGTAACAAAGTGTTTGTGTTTTCTGCTCTCCAGGATTGTTCTCATGCATGATAGATATGAATATAAAATTTCATTGTCTGTGTGCTTTAAAAGTGATCCCTCCAATCGTTTGCAAGAGCTTCTTTGACACACTTCTCAATTTGCTCTTCCAATTGATGTTCCATGATGGATGCAACATGCTGTGGTGTCCCCACCTTGCTGCACGCCTCTGTCATGTCTGCCATGGTGGCCTGGTGCGGCATCATGCTGATGATTCGCCTGCATTCTGGATTGGCATTGGAAAAAGTGAGGCTTTTGACCAAATGTGGTTTTGCCCTCTCGTCTGCCACCTGTCGTTCCACTGCCTGGGAAAGACGATCCACGAATGAGGAGAATGGCTCCGAAGGACCCTGCTTGATCTCCGTATAGATGTTGTCCTGGACTCCCGCTGGAGCAATCTGTAGGATTGCTCTCCATGCCGCCTCTTTGATGTCACTGAGCACATCCTGTGGAAGCCTCACCGCTTGTTGAATCGGGTCGTCTTCGGGAGGATCACCAGCAAGCTGCACCATGGTGAAGTTCGCGTTTGGTCCGCCCTGGTATCTGGCTCTCAGCTCCTCCAGGGATCTCCTCCATGCCTTCTGCCACACGAGAGCTTGGGCGTCTGTAAGAACTGATGTTGCAAGATATTTAAGATCATAGGGTGTTAAATCATACATACCAAAAATGCTCTTCAACATTTGCTTGAAGTACGGTGATGACAACCCATTGTCTCGAATGGCCTTGGCTAGGTCCTTGATCGCACCACGGTCCAGGTGTTCCCACCTCGGGTTTTGGCCCTGAGCATCGTAGCTCACTGGCATCATGATGTTTCCCGAGCCCTGCAATAAACCTTTCTCCTTTTCCAATTCTGCTCAAATGCCCTGCCAGTCTAATTTTGCTCTCGGTAAAGCTGGAAATTTTATGGGTACTTGCCTGTAGAGTGAAGTCCTCTGTTGTGACTGCTGCTTTGGTGCAGCAGAACTCACCGACACCCACGGCATCTGTGGCATCTGCAAACATGAAGGCTGAGTGCTTGCGGATGAGGATGAAGCATCTGCTGTGGAGGAAAACACACGACTGCCCTGCATTATTTGGAGAATTTGCGGAAGATGGTGGTACAGGGGATGCAGGTAGCGGCCCTGCCCACGGATCCAGAATGTGCTACAGGAAGACTCAATCAGGTATCAAAAATCATGAAATTAGGAGAAGAAAACCCACACAGCAGAGCAGCCGAGGCCTTGGCCAAGTTTGAAGGACAAATAAAGGGAGGGGGAGACACTTAAAAGCTTTACCAAGAAATTCCCAGGGAGGAATGGGGCGATGGGATCACAAGGAACTAAAGGAGTTTAAATATTAGAAGGTGACCATAGGGGATCAACAGGGGAATCACAAAATGTAGAGTTTTTAGAAAAGCACAAATTAAGGTTGAAATGAACAGGGCTAATGCCTTTATTAATGTTCAGCTCTTTATAGAAAAAAAGATCAGCTGGGCAGGGGGCCCGACTTGGAACTCACCCCCACTGTTGTAGCTTTCCCAGGTAGCCGGAAGGGAAGGAAGCCTGCAGAGTCTGTTGCTGAAGTCCAGAGCAGCAGCCGTCCCTTCTTTCCTTGTGGCACACCAGCAGTCGAAGGTGAGGAGGCGTGCAGAGTCTGTTGCTGAAGTCCAGAACAACAGCTGTCCCCTCTCCTTCCCTTGTGGCAGCCTCTGGAAGTTCTGTCTTTCCACCTCCCCTTCCCACAGCCTAGTGTAGTCTAGTCTTTTTTAGGTGATGATGACGGGCAAAAGGCAATCAGGGGATTTGTTTCCCTCTTCCTCGGCTAGGGCATTTGTCTAGCCCCCCTCTACTGGGTTTAGTTCTTTATTTAGGGGTGTCTTTATCCCCTAAAAATGCTCCCATGATCCCAAGGGGTTTTCTTATTTGCATTTTAGTCCCAAAATGTCAGCATGGTGGGGGGAGGCAGGTTATCTCCAGGTAGTTTAGAGAAAACAAACAGAGCAATTAGCTAATTAACATTTCAATATCGGTACTCAGCTAGAGCCAGCAGACATTCCAGTGTTGCCATGGGAACTAAGAAGGCCCTGCCCTCGTCTCTGGGGAACAACTGGAACACCTGGAAACTTTGTTCATTACAAAGGTGTTAATATAGAAGGGGAGGGATTGTTATGTGTAATAGGCATAATTCGCACCTATAAAGTGATATATGGGTAGGAATTTTTATATGACTAAAATATAGACACAAAGCAAGTGAGCCAGGGCAAGGGGGCTGCCTCATGTATGTCGAAACCATTGTAGACAAGGCTTCATTTACAAGTTAATACATGTGGCTCACTCAGAGATGGGCCATTTCTTGAGATAATCTAGGAACTCCCAAGCAATGATCCTGCCCACAACTCCCCCAGATTGGGATTACTGGAATCTCCGGAGGATGCATCTCAATGCCGGGTTCTCTTAACTCCATCATCGATGTACATCACTTCCCGGACCTTGGATTGTTCAACCTGGCGCAGAGAAAAGAGACTTTATGAATATGTGGGACTTTGAATGGAAAGAAAAGGCTGATCACCGAAATCCTGGCCTCAAGCAAAATAAACTGAATAAAAACTGCTCGCGCAGAACGGGTGGCATGAAGCATAGGAGACCCTCTGCTAGAGTGGTCGGACCTGTGTCTCACCCAGCGCCGATCCCGGTCTCGGCACTGTCCTTTTCTTTGTGGCTGGCTCAGATAGAATTTGATCACTATAATAAAAATGGGGTTTTTTTCTTTTAATTTGGCTGGGTCAATTTTTACCTATAACAACTGGATTCTTTCATGAATAAAAAAAATCAAGGGGAAAATATATTAATTGGGATAACCTCATGAATTCCAAATTTAAATGTGACCATGAGAAAATTGATTGGCGTAATTACCGTACTGACATTAATATTTGGTACATGGATTCTATTCCAAATCAGCAAAATTGGATCTAATAAGATGCATAAATCTGAAAATAGCAAATTTTTCTAAAAAGGTCTCATAAGAACAGATGACTGGTCTATTTAAGTTTGCTTACATAGTATTAAAAATCCTAATTAGTATTATTAAGGTACTAAATAATTTGATAGTTTTAATTGTTTTCATTATTTGTATCTGTTTTGTAGTCTTCTGCAATAATTGCTATTAAATGCTTGTGTCTTCACTCTGATAGGCACAGTGGGTGAAAAAGATTTCTTCCTAAATATAACTTAAATTTTCTTATGATTATGGAATCAGTTTTGTATCACCCTTCCTGCCTTCTCAGAGCAAGGTATAAAATTCCTGACTTGAGTAATAGGCTTCGTAAGTAGAAACAATTGCATTTCATTACATCCTTGATTTCCCTGTAACTACTAGACCATTCTATAGTACATGTATATTTGGGTTATTGTAAAATTGCTTAATACTTGATATGTTAAACAACAATATGTGAAATACTAGGCTTCACTGAAGAAGAACACTGGACTAAGAAGAATGAACAGGAGTGAAAAGTCTCTAACCATCTACTGAACTCCTCCAACCATTGCAACTGAGAAACTTATTACCTCTATGAACTTTGCTTTGTTCCTGATTTGCATCTCATCTTTTGATAACTTTGAAACTCAAGGAGTGGGAAACATCCTGATCTACACAGACTGATAACAACACAAGTAAAGTAACTTTATTGGTTTGTCCCCAACTACCATGAGCACTGAATTTAATATTTTAGTTTGTCATTATAATTTCTTTGTTTAACAGTAATAATTTTACATCTACATATAATGTATATCACATAGTAGATTAAATACATAAACTGAAGCAACAAGTGCTTCTTATGAAAATCAATAGCATGTTTAATCCCTTTTTGAAAAATAGTAAAACTTAGGAAATCAGTGTTTATCAAAACACTCAACAAGGGTGTACACATACACGGTGGATACTTGTATAGCATGTAGGCAAGAGGTGACTGCACTACCACTTTATGAGGTAAAGTCAGTGTCTGCAGTCAAGGGGTGAAATGTGGCAGGACATCCCTTCTACCTCCCCCCCACACACACACCAGGAGAGCTTATCGGTGTCTGTTAGCTGGTGCAGTAATTCAGGACATCTCCCCCTGTCATGAGGTTGCTAATTGGTGAAATAGCTCAATCAGGACAGCTTGTCTTGTAGTGAGAAATTTTGGCACCATGGAGGTGACACTCTCAGCTGCAATAAACATCTTGCCTTGAGATCGAGACTGTGGGAAGATAAGCTGGAATTTCTGGCAGACAGACACGTCACTTTACAAACTATAAAAACTACTGACACGCGGAGCCAGACTCTAAAACTCAGAGACAGAGTGAGTTTTAAAGTAGGTATGTTTATTCGGCCGGACGCATGTGGGACATTTCCCCAAATACATGCATGCCCCTTGCTTACACACGTGTTCTTTTATCCCCTGGAGTGTTACATATGCATTAAGTTTCCTCATGGGTCATTTCCTGGCTCCCCTCCCTCTCTGCTCTGTATGCTAATCAGCTTGTCGGTCCTCTGTGCCTGCGCAGCTGTCTCTGGTGGTCGTCCCAGGCTTCGGGGGTCATAAAAGGGATGAAGTAAGAATGGTATTCTTCAGGCTGACTTTTTGACCCCACTGCTTTGCACATGCCCATTGATTCCTTGGCCACGGTCCAAGCCAGGGGCCAGGATCCATCTGTTTCCAGAACATAAGGGGCCCCATTTTCAGTTGTCTTTACACCCTGTATCCTGTTTTCCATATACATTCCTTCTCCTTATCAGGTCTCTCCTTGCTGCTCTGCACATAGTCTCTTCCTTTCCCATAGGCCAGGATACGGTATATTCTCACGTAACATAAGGATGTGGCCCTAAGCAATATCCATTATTTTATATGCCTATTACTATTCAATACCTTCTAATTTCTATGATTAATATCTTCTAGTTCTAACCCCATGTTTCAATCCCCCCTTTTCAGCAAAATAGTAAATTCTTTTACTTAGTACAAGCTCCAATCTCTACGATATGTGTCTCCCAATGCTTTACCATGTATCTGGGATAAAGAGGTTAGTATTGTTATTCGTTGTAACAATTTGCAATTCCAAATGAGTATCACAAAGGATAGTGTTAAACTTATACCGACTAATATTAGTAAAATAATAATGGGGTGACATAATGTATTTAGGATTCCAGTTGCAGTGGGCGACCATCCAAAAAGTGAATCCCACCAACTGTGACTTGCATCTTGTTTCACTCTTTGCAGAACCTTGCTTATTTCTTTTATGTCATGATGGACAGTAATTAAGGTTTTCTCCCCAGTTTTTGAATATTCTCTAGAATTTTGACAAGGTCCTGATGTTTGATTAATTGTCTAATTAAAGTGAGGTTCATTCCAATAGGCGTGGGTGACAACCTGTGGTACATCTTATTGTTGGCATTAATTAGCTGATGAGACACAACTGGTGCCAAATACAGAAAGTCACACCCTGAAATCCTAACAAAGTTACAAATACAAAAGTTAAGATAATTCTTACCGAGCAAAGTTACATTACCCTTATCTATTTCTATAAAAGTACACGCAGTTCTCAAACATACACAACCTTGACCAATATATACAAGTACAGTCCTTTGATTCGTATCCGGATGAATCTCAAAGTGACAAACACCTTGTTCAGTATCAAGACATATATCTTGAGCATCGATTGTGTTACTCTCACAAATGAACCCCTGTTGTTCCCGGGTAACGCAAGATTCTAGATTCACAGTTTGCCATTTTTCACCCACTCTCCGTGCCCATGCCCTGTGCTCTGAAGGGTAGAGCACTGACTGCTCATGATTCAGTCCCAGTGCTATAATAGGATGAATAACATAAACTGTGGCATTGCGTATGGTGAGCACAAAGGCAGCAACTACGTTGTCAGTCGAGTCATAGGTAAAGTTTACCAAAGTCCACCAAGACTGAAATTTCTTCTCAAAATCCATAGCACTGTCCCACACGGCCTTTCGAATCTCAATTGGAAAGGCTCCTTCGCTTCCTTCCCTTATAATTGAGGCAGCTGTTGATTGCAACCATAATTGTGCCTGTATACAGCTAAAGGCCAGAGACACATTATCCTGAACCACAGCAAGTGCATCTATGATTGACCCATGGTCTTGGTCCTCTGCCTTTTTCAACCTTGGCAGTATTCTCGAGACCTGCCACTGACTGGTTCCCAATGCTAACAAAGATGACTGTAAAGGTTGTTTTAATTTAGTTAAATCACTTGTTGCAGTGGCCAATTTGTTCATTAATATTTCAGAATCAATTCCATTTAGGACTCCCAGCCCTGTCCCTAATATTCCAGTCAGATCTCTTCGCATTCTGCTTCCAGTATATGCTTGTTTCTGCAGCCAGGTCATCCAACCTTCAAAGGATGTTTTTTTTTAAAAAGGGAGAGCAGGCTGGTTGAATTTCAGAGATGTTAGTTTGCATTAGTAATTCAACACGCTTAAGAGACCATTCTGGGTTAAACAATAACTGCTGTTGGCCTGTATTTCTTATTACATATGGGCCGATTTTGTAAATTTCAGGTCCAGGCCCAAGAGGTGTGATTTGGGTTTGGGCTGGGGTCATGGGCTCAGTTGTGGCATTTATTTTAAACTTGAAGGAGAGCCCAATGGTATCCTGGGCCCAGAGACAAACTACCTCAACAGTCTGTATTAATGTAAAGTTACACCAACAGTCTATTTCACTTGAATGACTACAAACCTCCCAGTTTCCGTCCGTGGGAGATGTTAAAACACTAATTTGGGTTGCTCTCCTATGATCGGTTCCATTGATCATCCGACACCCTATCCTAATTTCTTCTCCTATGGTTCCTTGAAGTGACCATATTCTTTGTCTCTGCCACTCTTGTCTTTCGTATGCTTGGTTTCTGTGCATGACTACAGTTGATAGATTCAGACTTTTTATGTCAGAGTATTTTCCCATGGATCCAGTGTAACAAGTAAAGGCTTGGGACCAAGGCCATTCAGCATTACTCTGGCTAGAGGTGGGTTTTAGTTCTAGGATTGTGATTAGGGTTGCTAACAAAACAATTCTCCTGATTAGACTTTTGCAACCTAAATTGCTAAACACCCCCGACTGCAATATACTCATTTTGTTCGAGTGAACTTTAGTTTCAGTTCATTATCACCCGATGTTACTTTCCAAGGGGCCTCAGGAGCTTTCTTTACTCGAGAGTGGTGAATCCAGGTGTTCTGCTCTTGGATCTTAATCGCAGTGAAAGTGGTGAGAAGCACTTGGAACAGTCCTTCCCACTGCGGCTCCAAGGTCTTTTCTGTAAGAGACTTGACATACACATAATCCCCAGGCTGTATGTCATGCACTGGTCCATCTAGCCCTCTGCTCTGAGTTCCAGCCACGTGTTTTTCAATTTCTCTGAGCTGCTTACCTAAGGCCACCATGTAAACAGCCAGCCTTTCTTCCCCAATTTGGGTGGATATTCCCTTCTGTACACCATATGGTCTCCCATAGAGCATTTCAAAGGGGCTCAGCTTTGTTTTGGTTCTGGGCTTAGTTCGGAGTCGCAACAATGCTAGTGGGAGAGACTGGGGCCAAGGCAAATCAACTTCTTGCCCTAGTCTCACAATTTGTTGCTTAATCAAATGATTCATTTTTTTCAACTTGGCCACTTGACTGGGGGCGATATGGTGTGTGAAGTTCCCAATCTATGCCCAGAAGCTGACTGACCTGTTGTACTATTTTAGAAATAAAATGAGGTCCCCTGTCTGAGGATATTGTGGCTGGAACTCCAAAGCGTGGTATTATTTCTTGTAACAGCACTTTTGTTACCTCCCGAGCTTTTGCAGTCCTGGTGGGGAAAGCCTCTGGCCATCCTGAAAAGGTATCTGTTAGTACCAACAAATATCGATACCCCCCTTTTCTTGGCAGTTCTGAAAAATCAATTTGCCACTGCTGACCAGGTCCATGGCCCTTTCCAATTTGGCCAAGTTTTGGTTTAGGGGTATTCTTAGGGTTAGTCTGGAGGCAAAGTTCACACTGCCTGGTTACCTGAGTGACAGTGGCATATAAGTTCCTAGCAATGATTTTTCCAGTCAAGTAGTTATGCAGGGCATCAATTCCCCAGTGTGTTTTCTGATGTTCCTCTTTTACTAATGACCATAATAAATGGGAGGGGATAACTAGTTTCTTTTCTGCTGTAACAGCCCATCCCTCTTGGTTATACGTTCCCTTTTCATCTTCAATTAGCTTTCTGTCCTTCTTATCATACACTGGCTTACCTTCTAGGGAGATTTGGCCATCAGGAATTAAGGGTCCCTCCACTGTTACCTCACCTTTTGCTGCTTCTTTTGCCTCTCTGTCTGCCAGCTCGTTTCCCTCCTCCAATTCTGAGTTTCCTTTTTGATGTGCTTTAATGTGCATGATTGCCACCTTTTCAGGCAGTTGGACTGCTTCCAATAGTTGTAGTATCTCTTGCGCATGTTTAACGTTCTTTCCCTGTGAGTTTAATAGTCCTCTTTCTCTCCAGATAGCCCCATGGGCATGCACCACTCCAAATGCATATCTTGAATCTGTATAAATGTTTATTCTTTTTCCCTTTGATAACTCTAATGCCCGAGTCAGGGCAATTATTTCTGCCTTCTGTGCGGAGGTACCTGCTGGTAATGGTCCTGATTCGATTAGATCCCTTGATGTGGTAACTGCATACCCAGCATGTCACTTTCCATTGATGACGTAGCTGCTTCCATCAGTGAACCAGGTTTCCGCATCATCCAGAGGGGTGTCCTTCAGGTCTGAGCGGCTGGAATAAGTGGCTTCGATGGTCTCCAGGCAATCGTGATGAATTGGTTCTCCTTGGTTCCTACTGAGAAAGGAAGCTGGGTTGACAATGTTAGTTACCACTATCTCAACATCATCTTGTTCTACCATGATAGCTTGGTATTTCAGAAATCGTTGTGGGGAGAGCCAGTGGCCACCCTTGGTTTCTAGGACTGAGGATACTGTATGAGACACTAGCACAGTCATCTTCTGGCCCAGGGTGAACTTACGGGCTTCCTGAATGTTCAGTACAACTGCGGCCACTGCTCTGAGGCAACCTGGCCATCCTTTCGCTGCTGCATCTAGCTGTTTAGAAAGGTAAGCAACTGCCCTTCTGTATGGGCCCAGGTCCTGTGCCAGTATTCCCAGGGCAATTCCCTGTTTCTCATGAGAGAAGAGAAAGAATGGTTTACTCACGTCTGGAAGTCCTAGAGCTGGAGCTGACATGAGGGCCTTTTTCAGCTGACCAAAGGCCTGTGTGGTTTCTTTTGTCCACTGAAGGTCTCTGCTTCCATTTGCAATGAGTGAATACAGAGGTTTCACGAGCAATCCGCAGTTGTATATCCATAGTCTGCACCATCCTGTCATACCCAGGAATGTTCTCAGTTCCTTTATCGTCTGAGGTTTTGGGGTTTGGCATATTGATTCTATGCGTTCTTTCCCCAAAGTCCGTTGTCCAGCACTGATTTCATACCCCAGGTAGATCACCTTCTGTTTTACCACCTGAGCCTTTTTCTTTGACACCCTATATCCCTGGAGCCCCAAAAAGTTTAAAAGGCTTACCGTCCAAGCCACGCACCCTTCTTCTGTGGGGGTGGCTATGAGGATGTCATCTACATACTGCAACATTTTGCCTTCTCCTGGTGGGGCTTCCCAGGATTCCAAATCCTTTGCGAGTTGTTCTCCAAACAGGGTGGGCAAGTTTTTGAAGCCTTGTGGTAAAACTGTCCATGTGAGCTGAGTTTTGCGTCCACTTTTGGGATTTTGCCATTCAAATGCAAAAATTTTCTGGCTGGTTTCATGGAGAGGGAGGCAAAAGAAAGCATCCTTCAAATCTAAAACAGTGAACCAAGTTAGTTCTGGTGTTAAACATGTCAACAAGGTGTAGGGGTTGGCTACCACAGGGTAGAGATCCTCAGTGATCTTGTTAACAGCCCGTAAATCCTGCACGATCCGGTATGTCCCATCAGGTTTTACGGACAGGCAGGATAGGAGTGTTAAAATCGGACTGGCATTCTTTCAATAACCCCAGCTGTAAGAAATTTTCAATTATCGGGCTAATTCCTTCTCTATCTTCTCTCCTCAAGGGATACTGCTTAATTCTAACTGGTTGTTTTCCTTCCTTGAGCCTGATTTGTATTGGTGGTGCATTTTTTGCCCTCCCTGGTACGTCGGAGGCCCATACTCCCGGGAAGACTTGATTCAGAATCTCTTCACCAGTTTCTTCTTTAGCCTTAATGGTTGTCAGTATTAAGCTCAGCACTTCTACATATTTTTGTTCATTCACCTCCAGAATAACTTCCCCATTTTTAAATGAGATAGTTGCCTCCAGTTTCTCCAATAAGTCTCTCCCTAGGAGAGATTCTGGGGAATTGGGCATGTATAAGAATTTATGGATGCCCCACTGTTTTCCATATTTGTATTTGAGTGGCTTGCAAAAATATGCTATTTCAGGTTGGCCAGTTGCTCCCCTGACCCTGACATAATCATTCCCTACTGGCACCAGAGCTTTGTTTAAAACTGAAAATGTTGCTCCTGTATCCACCATGAATTCCACCTCTTTCCCTTCCTCCCCCAGTTTCATTTTTATAACCAGCGGATCTCCTGGGGTAAGGTCCCCCGGTCCCCTTCAATTACTTTCTGTGTGAGCAACCACCACCTCCCTTCCCCGGTTCCCTTTCCCATTTCCTTTTCGTTCAGGGCACTCGTTTTTCCAGTGCCCAAGTCTTTTGCAATTTGCAAACTGATTTTTACCCAACCGGGGTGGTCCTTGTCTCTGCCCTCCTTTATTTTCTTCTTTTATTACAGCCATTAATTTTCTCATTCCTTGCCTATATCCTTCTTCTCGATTGCTGAAAACCCTCCATGCTTCTTCTAGCAAGACCTCCAACTTCCTTTCCTCTCCCCCCTGGAGTCTCTGAAGTTTCCTCCTGATATCTTGACTAGATTGCCTTAAAAATAAACTTGCTAGCTGCTGTATCCCTACCTCTGATTCAGGATCTAATGATGTGTAACGACGCATTGTGTCTCTTAAGCGATCCAAAAACTCAGAAGGACTTTCAGAGGGATTCTGTTTAATTGCATATAAAGCTGACCAATTTATAGTCTTGGGGATGGCCCGCTCCACCCCCTTTGCTATCCATTCTTGGTAGTGACGTAACTTTTTTATTTGCTCCTCATCATTTGGGTCCCATTTTGGGTCTTGGAGGGGAAAGAAGTTCTTAACATCCACTTCTTTTGCTTTGCAAAAGCCTTCTGCCAAGTCTCCTGCTGCTTTTAAAACTAGCTGTCTTTCTGTGTCTGTCAGTGCATCCAAAAATAACTGAATATCTGACCAGTCTGGGTTATGCTGCTTAATCATGTATCTTAACCTTTTATCTGTTCCTATTGGGTCCCTTCTATAGTTTTTGGCAACTCTTTCCCAACCTTCTAAATCAATTGTAGAGAAGGGGACTTTTATCAACACCCTTTTCTTCTCAGGTCCTATTGCTTCCCTTAAAGGGGCTTGTATGATTTCCTTTGTTTGTTTTCTAGTCCGAGATGCTATGGGACTGCCTGCACTCTCATCACTATCACTCTCAGGCAGTGGTGGATACGATATAGTCTGTAACTCAGAGGTGGGTGGGGGAGCAGACGGTCCAGCCTGTCTCTCCTCCAAGGGGGCTGAACCTGTTCCTCCCCTTAGTCCCCTTTGCTCCTCAGGGGGTGACACAAATAAATCCAACAACTCCTGCTTTTGTGTTTCTGCTTGATAAACCTTATCACGATGTGTGCAATGCTGGTTTATTGAGCAGGTGCTACAACATAATTTCGGCTGCTTCCTATTAGCTTTGCCTTCCCTTTCTAGGGCTAATACCAGGGGGTCAGAAGGGGCCCTGATCCCACAATCCCTCTGCCATTCAGGGTGATTTTGGAGGGAGAAAAACATATCTGCATATGAAACTTCAGTCCACTTACCCTCACGTCTAAGAAATAGCATTAGTTCCAATAAGGTATCATAATCTAGGCTCCCAGTCGGGGGCCATCTGGCTCCGTTTTCCAGACGATACAAAGGCCACCACTGGCTACAGTATTTTACCAGGGTGCGTTTGGACTCGACACCCCCCGAGCCTGCAATCTTCTTCCAGTTAGCTAAAATGCAGCCCAGAGGGCTTGCCTTGGGAATTTCTCTGCTCTCTCCCAATCCCATTATTTTCTTATCTTATGGCTTTTATCCAGATCTTTCTCACACTCTTACATAGTCTTTTCTTAATCCCTTTCTCCTAGCTCCAGATCTCTGGAATTAAACAGATCTTAAAAAAAACAAAACACCCTTTAAAATTTCTAGCTCTGGATTCTCCTGACTCTGCAGCTTATACTGAGCACAGTAACTGTGTCTCATACATGACGGGCAATACCACCACTCCCTGCAGGTCCTGCACTCAACCAGCTCCCACTCTAGATATTGCCCTTGTCAAAACAGAGGGTCCTAAGGTTCAAATCCAAAACCACTGGGGGAAAAGGATCCCCTCCAGCTGTCCTGCCACGGCTAGTAAAGTACACTAAACAAACCCTAAAAACAATACTCACAGCAAAAACATCAAACAAATAGCAGTAGCTGAGAACATTTATCAGAGCAGGCCTCACAACGAAATACTTTGCACAAAATACTCACAACAAAACCTTAGACAGCATTAAGCAAACCTAATACTCACAGCAAAAGCATCAAAACAGCACCAACAGTGCTTCAAACAAAATGCAGTATCCAAAAACGACGCAAGGAGTTCAAAGAGTCCACACAAAGTTGCCACAATTATAACTTTTGACGCAAGCATCAGAAATATGCCACAGTTTCCCAAACATGAGTTACTTCACACAAAGCCTTTAAAACTCACACATACGCCCAGACAGCAACAAAGCTCACACACACATCAGTGCAAAATTCACACACATAAACACGAGTTACTTCACACAAAACCTTTAAAACTCACACATCAGTGCAAAATTCACACACATAACAGATAAAACTCACATACACCTAGACGGACAAAACTCACACACACACACATCACACACCCAGACAGCAACCATACACCAAGGATTCAGTGAATCCTCCCCCGCTGCCTTTCCGTCGGTCAGCGGCCCTAACCGATAGCTGCCCTTTCAGCTACCGGTTACTTGCAAGTCCAAACCAAACCAAACCTCCCCCGCTGCCTTTCTGTCGGTCAGCGGCCCTTACTGATAGCTGCCCTTTCAGCTACCGGTTACTTGCAAGTCCAAACCAAACCAAGACCATGCTCTGTGCGGTCAGACGTCTCTGATCGGCTTACCAGCAGTCACTACGGGGCCCCTCTTTTTTAAAAAGATACATACCGTTTCTCCGCTGGTTAGGAGGTCGTTCTCTGCCCCCGCAGTAAGCGACACGAGAAGCGGAGTTCCTCCAGAGAAATCCTGGGGCGCGCCTTAGGAAGTCCGCCCCCGAGCCGGTCCCACGGCTGGCAGAGAAGTCCCTTTGTGGTCGCCAATTGACACGCGGAGCCAGACTCTAAAACTCAGAGACAGAGTGAGTTTTAAAGTAGGTATGTTTATTCGGCCGGACGCATGTGGGACATTTCCCCAAATACATGCATGCCCCTTGCTTACACACGTGTTCTTTTATCCCCTGGAGTGTTACATATGCATTAAGTTTCCTCATGGGTCATTTCCTGGCTCCCCTCCCTCTCTGCTCTGTATGCTAATCAGCTTGTCGGTCCTCTGCGCCTGCGCAGCTGTCTCTGGTGGTCGTCCCAGGCTTCGGGGGTCGTAAAAGGGATGAAGTAAGAATGGTATTCTTCAGGCTGACTTTTCGACCCCACTGCTTTGCACATGCCCATTGATTCCTTGGCCACGGTCCAAGCCAGGGGCCAGGATCCATCTGTTTCCAGAACATAAGGGGCCCCATTTTCAGTTGTCTTTACACCCTGTATCCTGTTTTCCATATACATTCCTTCTCCTTATCAGGTCTCTCCTTGCTGCTCTGCACGTAGTCTCTTCCTTTCCCATAGGCCAGGATACGGTATAGTCTCACGTAACATAAGGATGTGGCCCTAAGCAATATCCATTATTTTATATGCCTATTACTATTCAATACCTTCTAATTTCTATGATTAATATCTTCTAGTTCTAACCCCATGTTTCACTACACCAAACTTTCACAAAGTAGAAATCTTCTGCACATTTCTTGAAGTGGGTAAGTGGGTCTCTCCTCAAAAATGGCAATGCCTGTTTTGAGATACTTTCCTGGGAATTGAGTGAAAGTTGTGTGCTCCATCATCACTTCGGTGGTAAGTTACATTGATCTCCTAAATCTATACTTGTAGAAGAGGCTGCAGTTCAAGCGTTTGAGAGACCCATGACAGAAAAAACAGAGATTCAGAAGCCATCTCGGGTCGAAAAGTTTTTTGTTGTTCATAATATGTGGCCAATGCGCGGACAAAAGGCTCCAGTCAGCACGTCCGTGCAGGAAGTAGTGGCAAACATGGAGAGTCACGCGCAGGCTGTGGAAGTGACTCAGCCAGCTGCCAGGCAGAATGAGGGACAACAGGAAGGGAGCCAGCTGCCCCACTCCTGGGGCACAGTGAAACCCGAGGAGACAGGCGGAGTTGATGACTTAACGGGGCTGGCTCAGGTGACAGAACACTGGGGCGGAGACCAGGGCAGAGACCAAGGCGGCGACGGGAGCGAGGCAGCGCTGCCCCGGCACCCCCCAGGAGGCGCGGCCACCTCCGCAGCCGCGTGCGCAGGGTGGGCCATCCCGTAGCCAGGGCTGCCGGCAGAGACCCACGCGCGGGGGGGTGGTTTCGAACCTGGCCACAGCGACAGAACAGCAGAAGAGACCACACAGACAATAGCGATACAGCCCGCAGCAGTCAGTTCACGTCACACAGAGGTAGCCCGACACTGCCCGCTTCCATCGAACTCTGACGCAGACGAGTCAGATTCAGATCCTCCCAGTTTTGATAGTCGTAACAAGAGACGACTACAGAATAAGATACCGAGAACAAATACCTTACAGCAAACAATAGCCCATTTTGCCAACCTTTCAAATAAACAGGTTCAATTAGAGGAACCTTCATGTGAGCAACAATTGACATAACCAGCTGTTTTACAAAATCCAATGAGGTCCCAGTGGGCTTCAGTGGTGAAAAATGCTATTTTAGATGGGGAGTGGGACGCTGCCAAATCTTTGGCCTGTCCTGTCATTGTAAGGAACAGCAGTGCAATTTGGGAACCCCATGAATGGAAAATTCTCCAATCAGCCAAACAAAGAGTCACAAATTAGGGTATCAGATCAGAGGCTGCAATGAACATAATTCAATATATATTTACTGCAGATGTTCTTTGTCCTGCCGATTCATCTAGCATTGCATCCTTGTTGCTGACACCTTCACAGTTTCTCATGTTTGAAAGAGAATGGAGAAGGCTGGCCATTGAAGAAGCCAACAAACAAACAGATGTGGGAGATCCTTTGTATGGAATCCAGCCAGATATGCTGACTGGGCATGGACCGTATGTGACAAACCAGGTACAACTCACCCAATTGAAATGCATCAATTGCCACAACAGCTGGCCCAGCAGGCCTTGCTTTCAGTACCAGATAAGAAAAAGCCAGCACCTTATACAACCATAAAGCAAGGAACCACAGAACCATATGGACAGCTCATTGACAGATTGTCAGCTGCTTTGAAGGATGCTCCTGATGTACCAGCAGATGTTCAAGAACATTTGTTTCGCTCATTTGCCTTTGAAAATGCTAACTCACATGCGAAAACTTTTTTACCACCCTTCCTCAAGGCTGTCCGGTCGACGAGATGCTTGTCAGAGCCTTTCATGGTTTGACACTGGTGCAATGCCAACATCCCCATGAAAATGCACCTTCCCAAATAATTGCGGTGAGATGTGATCACGAACAGAGTAGAGCAGGCCCAAACTTAATAACAAAAGAAAAAAAACATTATTAAACTACTACTACTATATAAAGACACACACGCTAAATCCAGGATGAAGACTCTCCAAAACACTCCTCCTCCTCTCACCCAATTTCCAAAAAACAACAATGAGACACCACCAGGGATTCCCGATCAAGTTGCCACCCTTCAGATAATCAATACTCAGTCCCTCAAAGGAGAGAGAAGTCTCTCTTGCACCACAGACTTCCCCAGGAAACACAATTGCCACCCTTGTGTTTCCATGTCACACATGTCAACCGCCCGGAGTAAATCTGCCAGTGTGACACTCTCCTTTCCATGTCACTGTTCTCTCACCACCGTGCATGGACAGACTGCCCATAGGGCTCCTTTAAGGATGCTTTGACACGGACCAAAAGAGACAAGAGTTCATCATCTCATCTTGGGACTACAGTCCCCCCCATTTTCCCCCTGGGGCCGAGGGTCCAAGAACAGAGATCTTCTTCTTCCTGAAGACAGAGGGCATCACCATTCCCTCCTCAGCTTTTTTCTGTTCTTGCCATTCCTGTGCTGGTGGTTGCTGAAGCAGGTCTCTTTGGCTCACCACTGCATCCCCCTAAAATGCAGTCTCTATTGCAGGAGAAATTGGTTCAGTCTATGGCTAACAAGAAAAGCCCAGCCAAAAGCTACTCCATCATCTCCCCCCACCTAAAAAATTCTTCTTCTAACATCTCAGGTCCCAGACTGTCTGTCTTCCACTATAAATCAAGGAGGAGTAATATTTTACAAAGCCTTCATTTTCCAGGATCAGGTTAAAAGTTCAGACTCCCCAGACGGCTGAAATCTCTGCCCAGAACTCCAACTCCCCCACTGGACATCTCCCCGCCCCTCCTCTTTCCCTCTGCCGGCAAATTTCCAGGTGCCGTCAGGTTCTCCATCTCCTTCCCTATGGCGGGGGGGGGGGGAACAAAGGCATCTCCATTTCTCTCCACCCTTCCGTCCACAGGAGCTGGCTCGGTTCCAAACTTTCAGCCCCCTCGGCTCGCTTTGACCAAGCCACATGGCTTCCCCTCCCCCACCCAGCCCGTGGCTGGGCAGGGGAGAGTCTGCACTCATCCGACAACAACCGGAACCAAAAAGTAAGCTCCCCTGGGAGTTCTTGCTTTTAACCCCCTGTGTTCTCAGAGGCGTGTCCATACCTCCAGTGGTCACTCCAGATGCCAATATCCAAACCTGACCACTGATTGGTTTGACTACCAACTTCCTGAGAAAATTCACTTCCGTGTCAAACCACAACAGAGCCACACGAGCAGAGCAAACCAATCAAGCTGCAGCATTCACAGCAGCCATCCACGATGCAATGCAACAACAAGGACACATCATTGCAGCTGCTTTGTCAAAGAATAACCGAGCATGATCTCCAACCATTTCTGCCGTGGCTCCATGGCAGTGATGCCAACAGCCCTAGAGTTTGTATCCCTGAACAACAAAGAGCTCTGATTCGAGTTTCAAAAAAAAAAAAAAAAAAAAAAAAAAAAAATTACAACATGGTTGGAGTTGTCACTGTTCCTCTCCAATGCTGATGCCTGCCCACTTGCCATTGTTTTTCAAAAGAAAAAGGGGGAGTCCCAACCTGGTTCAGCAGCGATTCTGCTTGAATGAGTGTTTTTACCTGTTCAATGCGAGAGCCATGCACCGACAATTTCAGATCCCCCTGAATGATGTTCAAGGCCTGACCTTGGACTTGGCACAAATTCAAGGGGACCGAAAGCTTTAGAATTGTGGCAGATGGATGACACTCATGTTCCAGAGTTTGGTAGGCTGAAATATGTCCATGACACTGTAGATACCTACTCAAAGTTCATTTCGACAACAGCACAGACAGGGGAAAAAGCTCTCCATGTGAAAAGGCATTTATTTGCCTGCTTTGCGGTTATGGGTGTACCTGTAGAAATTAAGACTGACAATGCTCCATCTTATGTTAGTCAACTAATTGCTACATTCATGCAGAAGTGGGGGGTGAAACATACCACAGGGATCCCTCACTCATCTACAGGTCAAGCTATTGTGGAGAGTGCAAATCGTACCCTGAAAGAATGTCTAGCAAAACACAAGCAAAATTACAAGACTGATGTATTTAATCGATTGTCAAAAGTATTGTTTACCCTAAATTACTTATGTTTAGCAGAAGGTAGAGAAGAAGCTGCAGTTGTAATACACCACCAAGCAGTGAAAGAGAGAAGACCACAAGCAATTCCAGGACTTTATGTTTATCACAAGGACATGCAAACAGGTGAATGGCAAGGGCCAAGTCCTGTGTTGTTTAATGGTAGAGGTTATATGTGTGTCTCAACAGGTACTGGTCCAGTTTGGGTGCCGAGCTAATTCACCCGTGCGTGTCCACAGGCAGAGATACCAGCCAATGGTGATAACAACATTGATGACAACAATTTACCTGGAACATCCTGTGACAAGTCAAGTTCTGATGAAAATTAATTTTTTAGAGTACCAGAAAATATGTTAGATAATCATATGTATAATATTAAGTTTATCATAAGTTATAGAGCTATAGTTTGTGTGTAGAAGTAAGTTTGTTTCTTTCATGTTAAACGGGGCAATCAAGAATGTGAAAAATATGTGGTGGGTCAGAGTGTTTCTAGTAAGTAGTGTTTTAGTAACTAAAGTATTTGGAATGCTTGACATTGACAAGAGACAAAACATGTGGATCACTTGGACCAAACAAACTGGGCAAGATTCATTCTGCCTGTTGTTGACCACACCATCCAATCCTTTTCGTACTTGTTTAATTGGTGCTCCACTGGGTTCCATGGCAGAGTTCAAAGCTTGGACTCAGGCCAAAATAAATCCAAAAAGTGTTCTGGGAGTGTAAGCTGTTGCAGTTATGAAAAATCTTAAACTTGTTAATGTCAAACCTCAAGAATTCGATCTTTTGGGTTCTGTCCCAGGAAATTACTGTTTGATATTTGGACCTCATGCTACAAAACCCACACAAAAAGAAAAACAGCCAACAGATGACAACACTTGGTTGTCTCCCAGATCCCCATTGTATTATAACTACTCGGAATATTGTAATAATTGGACACAATCTGTAATACCATCAAAAAGTGCCACAAGAAAACTGCCACCAGGAATTTTCCTCATTTGTGGAGATCGAGCCTGGTCTGCAGTTCCTCAAAGAGCTATGGGAAGCCCATGTTACGCTGGTAAATTACCACTGTTTGCTCCCACCATTCATCAAGTTTTAGGATTGCCTCAGAAGCCTCAATGAGCCAAATGGAGTGCTCTCCAACTAGATCCCAATTTCAAAGACCAAGTATCACTTTGGGAGCTCACGTCTATAATACTAGCCTCAATTTTCTCCCCAGGAGATGCTTCAGCGCAAGCTCTCGCACAATTGAGAGCCCTGGCCTGCTGGACAGCAGAGCAAATTAATATCACATCTAAAATGTTAAGTGGGCTTGCCACAGATGTAGATAGCATTTGTCATGCAGTTCTGCAAAACAGAACTGCCATGGACTTTCTTCTTTTAGCACAAGGACATGGGAGTGAAGAATTTGAAGGTATGTGTTGCATGAATTTGTCTGACCACTCTCAGTCAATCTATAAGCAGTTAATGCAACTGAAGAACAATATAAAGAAACTTGAGTTTGTAGACTCTATGTTTGCCTACTGACTCAATTCTTTAGGTTTTACTGGTTGGATCAAAGATTTAATTCATTTTGGTATTATAATTTTTCTTATTATTATACTTATTCTAGTCTTTATACCATGTTTATTATATTGCATGCAAAAAAAATAACTAACCACGCCTTTGAATCAATCTGGGTAGCTCAAATAGAAAAAGGGGGAATTGTAGAAGAATTTCTGAGAGAAAGAGGTCACGATTTGTATGTTTAGAGTGAGGGTTTGGCTACCCCAGCCTAGGCCGCAGATACAGGCCTCGGTGAGGCCTTGAAGTGTATGGTGCAGTTAGAAATAAGTTTGTGGTGCAGTTAGAAATTATGTTAAGGTGTACCACAGTATACTGAGCTATCTAGGTGTGAATTAGTATAGGTCTGCAGTGTGAAACTTTGGCCACCTTAAGACAGGAACAAACAATGTTTGCTTGCCAATGAGAGCGTGCTCACGATTGTAAACTATCTGGATGTGTATATAAACTGCCATCGTATAAGCAATACACAGAGAACATATGATTAACCACATTGGTTCGGATCTGCGTTCATTCCTGTCCAGCACCGTCTTTTTATCAAGTCTCTGCTTCATATACTATTTCTTCACTAGCTGTAATATAGCTACCTTTATTGTGCACTGTTTATGTATCTACTAATAGTTCCTTGTTTATCCTGTGTAGTAAGTAGTCTGTTTAAAGTCTTCTGTCTGTTAATCTTGTGTCTATTCAATAAATAATTAATTTTATAATAGACCTAATCCGCCATTCATAAGAACTTGCAAGCAAGAGCAATTCGGGGTGAAGGTCACCTCAAATTGAGCTACTGCCAGAAAATTGAGCCTAAGGCAGGACTTGTCTGAAGCTCTCACTCCATTCATAACAGCCACCAAAACCATTCTCTAACTACCATACTCCACTTGTGCCAATTGGGAACCAGGGCACAGAGATGAAATATTACAATCACAGGCATGCAAGGGACCTGCACTTGTGGCCATATTTCCAGAAAGCAACCTAAAGTTCTCCCCTCGTTGCTTTTTGGGAAAGTAAGCATGTCACCATAATCATGTGTGTTTAAAAAAGGATATATAGTATTTAACCAGCAATTTAGTGATTTCTCAAATATTATAAGGAGCCGCTTTATGTTTTTGTGGTTTTCTTATTTTAGCTGTTTTTAGTTTAAGCCAGTGTCCAATCTTGCCTATGGATACCCTGAGAAAATTAAGGACTAACTTGGAGCTTATACACTCCAGAAGTTTTAATAAATGTGATACATCTGCAGAAATTAATCAGTAGGTAGTTGTTTAACTAGGAAATTAAAATTAATAGGGTATTGTTGAAGCAGGGTTCTAGGTTTTCAAGTAAGTGAAGATGGATGAGATGTTCTAGTAGTAGTTAAAACAAAAAGATAAAAAAATGGGTCTTGACAGGGACAGAATACACATGTGCTATGGGCAATCAAGACTGAACAGGTCACCTGGAGGATAGGGTAAAGAAGATGAACGAGTGAACCCAGAGAGATCCCTACTCAAAATTACCGGAAAGGGATGATAGATTGTAGCCCTGTCCCACAAAAGAGAGGCAAGAAGAAACTGGACACCAATCCTGTGACATGACATACTGGGAGGACACGAGAGGGGGAGCTATGAGAAATCCTTTGTGTTTCAGTGTATATAAAACCCTGGAAAGTTCTTGTTTCTTTGGACATTCTTGATGAATTGTCTTGGGGATGTTTTTTTTTTAAATCCCATACCCATTTTTGGTTTTGTGTCTGGGGTGGTTGCCCCCCTCAGCTCTGGGACCATCACAGTGGCTGAGACGCAGCTTGGGATTTCCTGTGAGAGTTGGAGGGACAGTTGCTTCCTTCCAGGCAGGTGATTAGTCTCCTCAGCCACTAGGTGCTATCCCTCTCTGAGGAGACATTCTGATGCTGTTTGGCTTTTGCCTGTGGTTTTCTTTCTTTACCTTTGGTATTGTGACTGGAGCTTACTGGCCTGCTTCTCTGCTGCTTGGCAGCCGAGAGCCAGGGCAGGCTGCACTGGGAGCCAGGACCATGCCATCCCCCTCCAGGGCCACCCCCTCTGCATGGCCCGATCCCAAAATCAGACATTGCCAGTGAGCTATCCAGGGGAGCGATTCTCTGCCCAGCCCCACTGCTCTCTGCTGCTGTTTCAGGGCTTCTTGCTACACTGTAACCCCATATTTGGACACCACATGGTTTCTGGCATGGCCCTGGAGTCTCTGCTACACTGTGTGTGTCACCCTAGGTCTGCTGGCCTCTGCCGTTCCAGCTTGCTGCTTCCAAGGTTCCTGCTACAGCCCATTCCACCATCCAGAGGGGCACTGAGACCAGCTGCCCCTGAGGGTTTGTAAAGGAAGCCCCTTTTCTTTCTCTCCCACCTGCTGAGTCACCATTAACCATGTGAAAAGGTGGCCGAGCACAGCGCCCCCAGCAGCCACAGGGGAATCATCATGCCTGCTCTGCCCATAAGGGAGCCAACAGCGCCCCTGTCAGCTGTGTCTATAACTACACCAAAGGGGAAAGTGCTTGACAGCCAAGAGAAGGCTGTTATTGGGTTTCTGGTTCTGTTCATTGTTGCTGCCATTGTGGCTGTTTGTTTGTTTTGTTATACATATATATATATATATATATATATATATATATATATGTAAACAGCTGTTATTCCTTTTCCCATATCTTTGCCTGAAATCCCTGTAATTTTTGAGTTATAATAATTTGGAGGGAAGAGGGTCACATTTTCTATTCCAAGGGAGGTTCCTGCTTTCCTTGGCAGACACCTGTCTTTCTAACCAGGACACAAATAAATAACTGCATGTCCCCAACTTCTGGCCAGAGCTGTTATTAGGAATGTTCACCCCACAGATCATGGTTGTGGGGTCTTAAACCCTTTATTTCAGCCCTTTGTTTCAGTGTTCTGGACTTTCTGGGGTCATCTGCTCTTATGACTTTCCTAGTAGAAGGTAATGCTTCTCTAGCTACAAAATTATTTGGATTTTAATTTTTTTCTTCATTTTCAGGGCCAATTCAGCAAGTCATCTTTATGCTAAAACTGTCAGCAAGAAAATCAACTGTACAGCTGGCTTCTGTGATGTGAAATCATGCCCACCAAGACTTGGACCAAGACTATGTAGCCCATTTCGCATGAACCACCAACCAGCCCACACTTGACCAAAAAGTGAAGATGCTATTAGCCATGTCTGCATGACTTCTGGTTTTGGGCCAGTTTTCTCCAACCATCTGAGCAGCTATGATATAAATCTTGCTCTTCTTTCACTAGTCTTTGCCATGACAACACAATCACTTGACCGCCCATGCCAGCTCTCATTGGGTGTTTGTCAGAGATGCATCCATGGAAAAATGAACTCTTTAACTTGGAAAGGATGGAGAGCAGTTCATAAAACTAACCCCATTTGCTACAAGAAGAATTCAAGTCCTCGTGAAATTACTATGAATATTTACCTGCACCAGGAGCAAATCTGCATTTCTCTCCCCTCCTCCCCTCCACTGTGGAATAAGCAGGAAAACCTTGTCTAGATAAATGTAGGGCAAGAGTTTTGCTTCCTCTCCAATACCAGCACTATCATGCCTAAATATCTCCAGGAAACCTGAATGCACATGGGTAAACATCCTTTATTCAGAGCTTAATTTGCTCTTTAGAATTTATTATTTAGAAAGAAGACTGCTTGTTCCATTGAAGCCAGAAAAAGGAAGAAATTATTTACGTTAAGGGTGGTGAAACACTGCACAAGTTGCCCAGATGGATGCCCCATCCCTGGAAACATTCAAGGCCAGGTTGGATGGGGCTGTGAGCAACCTGGTCTAGTGGAAGATGTACCTGCCCATGGCAAGGGGGTTGAAACTAGATGACCTTTAAATATCCCTTCCAACATAAATGGTTCTATGATTAGTCAACTGAGTCCTCCCATTCACTCCTGGTAAACAGAGAAAACAATTCCCTGAATTGGTAAAATAGAGAGTTATAGCAATTTTAATATGCTACTTAAATGATCTTTTTCACTGGCTGAACTCTCTCTAATTGAATTATTCCAGACTGACTTTAGAGCCTCACTAGAATCTGCTGACAAGATGCTGGGACTCCACTGCATGCTGGATGGTGTAAGAACATACATCTTCAGTGATCACCCATAGGGACACCATGCGGCAAACAGAGAAGACAGTGGGGTTGGCCATGATGTGGATTCAGATCAAGAAGCTCACACAGTTATTACACTATTAGCATGAGAGGGTGGAGACCTACTTCTCTTTGGAGAGAGGGAAGAGAACCCATTCCCTGCTGAAAGCTGTGAGTGGACGTATTGCACTTGGCTAGCCAGAAGATTATGTCAGGTCTCCTAATTTAACATTTCCCAATGGAAGGGAGGAAAAACTCAGCAGTACAGGCGATAGAGAAGCCCAGGTAAAACACCAGCTGGAGAAAACATGGTGGGTAGAGAGGGTCCTTGCAGACAGGAGCCATGAGGAAGGCTTGCAGGAGAAGAGAAGGCTGCTGGCTGCACCAGACACCAAGTACTTTAAGGACAGGGTGCAGGTAAAAAGAGTCATGGAGCAGGGTGAGAGGAAATGAAGGAAATAGGCAGGAAAGAAGATTACAAGAGTGCAAGTGTCTCAGTTTAGAGACAAGTTTAGGAGAAGAACACTCTGGAGTGAGTGTTTCTTCTAACAAAAAACAGGTTTCAACAATCCCTTTCTGCCAATCAGAAAATGAATACTAGTGGATAAAAGTGAAAAAAAACAACTGTTTATTGACAAACCAAGTGCCCACATAGCACAGGAAAAGAAAATGAACAAATGCTAGATATTGAGTTGTCAGAACCTTACCCCCCCCAGACACACGCACCCACACCAGAACAAAAAAAAAAAAAAAAAACCCCAAAATGACAGGGAAAAAAAAAAAATCATCTGACCACGTGGTGAGGAGGAACAAAATGGCACCAGCTTTTGTCTCAGGGAAGGAAAAAACCCAAAAGGTTCATGCAGCAGCTCGGGGGAAAAAACATATGGGAACCTGGTGAATCTCTGATGTTGGTGTCCTCCCCACAGCAGATGAAGCTGGTGGATTTAGGGTCCTTTCTTTTGCTGGGTCTGCTTTTCCAGGGTCTGGGGCTGGGACAGAGCAGCTCCTCAGCTCCCAGTTGGTCCATGGCTGATACTTCTTACACTGACTCTCTGATGTTGGACCAAAACCAACCTGAACAGTTCAGGAAAAAAGACTGCTGAAGGATTGCTGCTGCAGTCTCTAAGGCAAGGGAAAGGAGAAAAAAAACCTTCTTGCCTAAGCTAACAAAAAACAAAGCTAGCTAAGTGTGCTGGTTTTGCAATAATCGATTTTTGGTGAAGATGGAAAAAATCAGCCACGGAAGTGATTCTCTGTTCAGAGCTGCTAGCAGCTTCCTCCATGCCTGGCAGGACCAGTCGCCAGCTGGCTTTGAGAATTGTCACAGTGCTAAGCCAATTAGAAAAGCTGTAAAAGCCTCTATGATAACATATTTAAGAATTAAAAAAAAAACGCAGAAAGCTCTCTTGCTCCCTGCTCTCTACAGAGGAGTAGGGGGGCCGGCCAGGCCCCCTCCCCTCAGTGGGGCCTGGCAGGGCCCCTTCCCCCTTCCCAGTGGGCCAGGACCCCTCCCAGAGGGGGCCGCTGGACCCCGCCCCAGCATGGCCCCCAAGCCATGCTGCTGGGGGCCGTCCTGATGCCGTGAGCAACCATGCTACCAGGGCAGCGCCATGCAGCCACAGTGATACTTGGAAAAAGTCCACAACTCGTAGAAGTTGTAAAGTAGGTATGTATTTATTCAGCACTGAGACACATTTGGGATAGCTCCTCAAAGACTTGCACGTCCTCAGCAGCGCCTATTCTTGTATTTATTCTCTAAAGTCTTACACATGCATAGAATTACACAATACGCCCAATACATATTTATTTCCTAACCCCGCCTATCCTTGTTTGGTATTATAAATAGTTCCAAGTCCTTCTGTGCTTGGGCACCGCTCTCTGGTGGTCATATGGTGGTCATTCAGGAGGAAGTAAACGAGCTTTCCAACATCTTCCTCAGGGGTGAACTTTTCACCTCATCTCCTTGCACATGCTCCCTCATGTCTTGGTCGCAGTTCAAACTGCAAGACTAGTTTTGGTCAGTTTAGGGGTCCAAACAGTCTTCCTTATCACAATAGCCTTGCATTCTCTCATCCTGCTTTTGCAAGCACAGTAAATGTTAAGCAATATACATTGTCTAATCAGCTACCCCTAATCAAGCACTCTTTAACCCCTAATTCCCTTGCATCGTTCCCCCCTTTCTACAAAATTAGTACATTCTTTTACTTAATACAACTATTCTTCTTCTTCCCAATTCCTACAATATATATCTCTCAATGCCTTACCATGTGCTTTCAACAAAGAAGTTAATATCGCCACTTGTTGCAACATTCTCCAGTTCCAAACAAGTACTACAGTAGACAATACTAGACGTGCACTAATATCACTAAAACAATAATTGTGTGACATAATGTATTTTAAAATCCCAGTTGCAGTTGGCAACCATCCAAAGAGTATATCCCACCAGTGATGACTTGCATCTTATTTTACTCTTTGCAAGACTCTGCTTATTTCTTTTGTATCATGATGGACAGTAATTAGAGTTTTCTCTCAATTTTCCTGAATTTCTCTCAGAATTTTAATCAGGTCTTGGTGTTTTATTGACTGTTTCACCAGTGTAAGGTTCATCCCAATAGGTGTAGGTGGTAATTTGTGATACATTGTGTAGATTTTATCAACTGGTGGGATATAACTGGTGCCAAATATGAAAAGTCACATCCAACAATCTTAGCAAAATTACAAATACAAAAATTAGAATGATTCTTAACAGGCAAAGTTATATTGTCATTGTCTATTTTTACAAAAATGCAAGCAGTTGTTAAACATACACAGCCTTGACCAATATAGACAAGCACAGTCTTTTGACTGGTATCTGGATTAATCTCAAAGTGGCAAACGCCTTGCTCAGTGTCGAGATGTATGTCTCGAGCATCAATTGTATTACTTTCACAGATAAACCCTTGTTCCCAGGTAATACAGGATTCAAAATTTACAGTTTGCCATTTTTCATCCCCCCTCCGGGCCCATACTCTATGTCCAGAGGGATAAAGCACTTTCCCCTCATGGTTTAATCCTAGTGCAATGATGGGGTGGATAACATAAATTGTGGTTTTATGTATAGTCAGCACAAAGGCAGTAGCCATTTTAGCAATAGGATCATAGGTAAAATTCTGCCCCTGAAGTGTGCTTGCTTTTGTAACCATGTTGCCCAGCCCTCAAAGGATGTCTTTAGGAAATAAGAGCAGGCTGGCTGAACTTCCAAGATGTTAATTTGCATTAGCAAGTCAACACACTTGAGAGACCATTCTGGATTAAACAGCAATTGTTGTTGGCCCGTATTCCTTATTACATATGGGCCAATTTCATAAATTTTGGGTTCAAACTTAAGTGGTGTGATTTGGGTTTGGGTTTGAGTGCTGGTGTAGGTTGTAACAGGCCCTGTTATGGCATTTATTTTAAATTTGAATGAGAGCCCGATAGTATTATGAGTCCAAAGAAAAACTACCTCAATAGTCTGTACTAACGTAAAATTATACCAACAGTCTAATTCACTTGGACGATTGCAAATCTCCCAGTGCTTGTCTATAGGAGCAGTTGAAACACTAATTTGAATTGCTTTCTTATGGGTAGTCCCATTAATCATCCAGCATCCTATTCTGATTTCTTCTTCTATAGTCCCTTGAAGTGACCACAACCTTTGTTTTTGCCATTCTTGCCTTTCAGATACTTGGTTTTCATGCATGACCACAGTCAATAGGTTTAAATGTTTTATATCAGAATACTTTCCCATGGATCCAGTGTAATGAATAAAAGCTTGGGACCAAGGCCATTATGCATTGTTCTGGCTAGAGGTACTTTCCAATTCTTGAATTATAATTATGGTTGCAATCAAAACAATTTTCTTGATTAAATTTCTGCAAGCGAAATCACTAAATATTCCTGACGACAATGCATTTATTTTGCTCAGGTAAGTTTTAGTTTCAGTTCATTATCACCTGGTGTTACTTTCCAAGGGGCCTCTGGAGCTTTCTTTACTGGAGTGTGGTGCATCTAAGCCCTCTGTTCCTTGATCTTAATCGCAGTGAAAGTAGTGAGAAGCACCTGGAATGGTCCTTCCCGCAGTGGTTCCAAAGTTTTTTCTGCAAGACACTTAACATATGCATAATCTCCAGGTTGTATGTCATGCACTGATCCATCTAGCCCTGTGCTCCAAGTTCCAGCCACATGTTTTTCAATTTCTCTGCGTTGTTTACTCAGGGTCACCATATAGGTGGCCAGAGTTTCTTCCCCAGCTTATGCAGACATTCCCTTTTGCACTCCAAATCGTCTCCCATAAAGCATTTCAAAGGGACTTAACCTTTCTTTAGTTCCAGATTTAGTCTGAATCCATAGCAATGCCAGTGGGAGTGATTGGAGTCAAGGTAAATTAGCTTCTTGCCCTAGCCTCACAATTTGCTGCTTAATCAAATAGCTCACTTTCTCCACTTGGACACTTGACTGAAGATGGTATGGAGTGTGGAGTTCGCAGTCTATACCCAAGTCATGACTGTTTTGCTGCACTATTCTTGAAATAAAATGTGGTAATCTATCTGAGGATATTGTGGCTGGAACTCCGAAGCATGGTATTATTTCTTGTAACAATACTCTCATTACCTCCTGGGCTTTGGCAGTCCTGGTGGGAAAAGCTTCTGGCCACCCTGAAAATGTATCTGTTAATACCATCAAAAATCCATACCCCCCCTTTTCTTGGAAGTTCTGAACAGTCAATTTGCCACTGCTGTCCCAGTCCATGGCCCTTTCTAATTTGACTGAGTTTTGGTTTGGGGGTATTCTTGGGGTTAGTCTGAAGGCAAAGGTCACAAGGCTGGGTTACTTGAGTGAAGGTAGTGTATAGATTCCTGGCAATAATTCTTTCAATTAGATAGTGTCCTGGTTTGGGGCAAATTTAGGAGAAAACCTCTGGAAGGAGCCCCCAGAAAGCAAACCCCCACGGCCCCTCCCCCTACCTGGTTCAGGAAGAATTTCCTTGAAGAGAAGTGGAAAAAACCGGTTTATTTAACAGGCAAAGCACTCACCAGCACAAAAAATGAACAACACCAGATGACAAAAACTCTTTCACTGCTCTGAAGAGATGACAAATTCAGAAAGTCTCTCCTGGGAGTGGTCGCCCAGTTATTGGTCTCTGGCGCTGGGGATGGCTGCTGCAGACGACAAAATGCAGGCTCTCGGTGTTTCTTGGTGTTTCCCAGGTCCCAGTCTGGAGCAGGTTCGAATGATATTCAGGAAAGGAAAAGAAAAACAGTCCAGGGAAAAAATTGGACTGCCTAGCTGAACTAACTAATAAGCAAAAGCAAGGGCAAAAGCAAAAAGCAGGAGCGAGAGCAAAGCAAAAGCAAGCCAGCAAGGAAGCAAGCAAGCAAGCCCTAGCCTCTCCTAGACACAGACCATGGGGAGGGAGGTGAGCCGGCTGATAACAAGACAAAACAAGCCTTCACTTTTCGGGGCCAGTCCTGAAGGCACAGAACATAATATCAAGCATAAATAGAACATACGACTGGGGATACAAGCACCATAATGTCACCCTAGGACAGATAGTTATGCAGGGCATCTATTCCCCAGTGTGTTTTCTGAGGTTCCTCTCTTATTAGTGACCATAATAAATGGGAGGGGATAACCAATTTCCCTTCTATAGTACCCCATCTTTCTTGATTATAAATACCTTTTTGATCATTGATTAACTTTCTGTCCTTATTATATTCTAGCTTACCTTCAAGGGAAATTTGCCCATCTGGAACTAGGACTCCTTCAGTTATGGTCTCACCTTTTGCTGCTTCCTTTGCCTCTCTGTCTGCCAGCTCATTTCCCTCCTCCAATTCTGAGCTCACCTTCTGGTGTGCCTTAATGTGCATAATTGCTACCTTCTCAGGCAGCTGGACTGCTTCCAACAGTCATATTATTTCTTGTGCATGTTTGATGTTCTTCCCTTGCGAGTTCAGCGATCCCCTTTCTTTCCAAATGGCTCCATGTGCATGTACAACCCCAAATGCATATTTTGAGTCTGTAAAGATGTTTATTCTCTTTCCTTTTGCTATTTCTAAGGCACGGGTTAGAGCAATTATTAAGGCCTTTTGTGCAGAGGTATCTGTTGGCAAAGGTCCAGATTCTATAACTTCTCTACAGGTAGCAACTGCATACCCAGTATGTTGTTTTCCACTGGTGATGTAGCTGCTCCCATCAGTGAACCAGGTTTCTGCATCATCAAAAGAGGTGTCCTTCACATCTGAGCAGCTGGAATAGGTAGCTTTTATAGTCTCTAGGCAGTTGTGGTATATTGACTCCCCTTGATTTCCACTGAGAAAAGAAGCTGAGTTGACAATATTAGTTACCCCTATTTCTACATCATCTTGTTCTACCATAATGGCTTGGTATTTCAGGAACCTTTGTGGGGAAAGCCAGTGCCCACCTTTCACTTCTAGCACTGCGGGCACTGTGTGTGACACTAGTACAGTCATTTTCTGTCCCAAGGTGAATTTGCGTGCTTCTTGGATATTTAGCACAACTGCTGCAACGGCTCTGAGGGTCCCCGGCCATCCCTTGGCCACTGCATATATCTGCTTGGAAAAGTAAGCAACTGCCCTTCGATACGGGCCCAGGTCCTGGGCTAGAATTCCCAGCGGAATCCCCTGTTTCTCATGGGAAAAAAGAAAGAATGGTTTACTCACATCTGGAAGTCCTAAAGCTGGAGCTGACATGAGAGCATTCTTTAGCTGATGAAAGGCCCGCATGGCCTCTTTTGTCCACTGGAGGTCTTCATTTCCATTTGTAATGAGCGCATACAGAGGTTTTACAAGCAATCCATAGCTGTAGATCCACAATCTACACCATCTCGTCATCCCCAAAAGGTTCGCAGTTCCTTTATTGTCTGAGGTTTCAGGGTTAGACATATCGCTTCTTTACAATCTTGCCCCAAAGTCGGTTGACCAGCACTAACCTCATAACCCAGGTTGATCACTTTGTGCTTTACCACCTGAGCCTTTTTCTTTGAACTTAATATTTCTACGTACTGTTGATCATTTACCTCCAGAGTAATTTCCCCATTCTTAAATCTAATGGTTGCTTGTGATTGTTCCAATAAGTCCCTTAAAAGTGCCTTTGGAGAATTGGGCATATATAAAAACTTGTGAATGGCCCATTTTTTCCCAAGCTTATACTTTAGTGGTCTACAAAAATATGCCTTTTCGGATTGACCAGTTGGCCCTTGCACCACAATGTAACCATTCCCCACAGGCACTAAAGCTTTATTTAAAACTGAATACATCGCTCCCATGTCAATCAAAAATTCCACCTTTTTCCCTTTCTCCCCCAGCTTCATTTTTATAACCAGTGGATCCACAGGTGTAGAATCCCCCGGTCACTCCTGACGGTCACTTCATCTCCGTTCTGGGCATTGGTTTTTCCAGTGACCGATTTTCCTGCTTTTTGCACACTGATCTCTGTTCAACCGGGGTGGGCCTTGCCTGGATGGTCCCTGTCCACATCTTCCTCTCTTTTCTTTCCTTACAACTGCTATTAATTTTCTCATCCCTGGCTTATATCCTTCTTCCCGGTTACTAAAAATTCTCCATGCCTCATCCAACAAGGTCTCTAAGTTCCTCCCATCCGCCCCCAAAGCTTTTGAAGTTTGTGTCTAATGTCTCCTGTGGACTGCCCCAAAAATAAGTTGACTAACTGTTGTATTCCTACCTCCAATCCAGGGTCCAGTAATGCGTGATGGCGCATTGCATCTCTTAAGCAATCCAGGAATTCAGATGGAGACTCGCAAGGACCCTGTTTGACACCATATAAAGCTGACCAGTTTATGGTTTTAGGGATTGCTCTCTCCATTCCTTTTGCTATCCATTCCTGGTAACTTTCTAACTTTTGCATTTCTGCTGATCTATTTGGGTCCCAATGTGGATTTTGGAGTGGGAAGTAGGCTTTTACATCTTGTGGTTGGGTCTTATAATAATGCTCTGTCAAATCCCCTGCCATTTTCAAAATCAACTGTTTTTTTGTTTGTCTTGGTTTACAAGACAGGTGTTTGTTAGGGAGGATAGATGGTTTACAGTGGAGGCTCTCAGTTCAGTCAAAGAGAGAACAGAGAGAATTCTCTCAGGCTTCAGCCTGGGAAAGTTAGGAGAAAGAATTCAAACAATTATCTCTCTTTCTGTTCATGTTGTTTATAGTTATGTTCTTACAGAATGTGCTATTCATAGTTCACCAACAGAGTGAAAGGTTTTTACTTTGAGACCAATCATATTTCACCTTAGCAAGTCAGACTATAAAAGCACTCGCTACTTTTAGAGCATTTATTAAATGCTCTTTTAGCCTTCTGAGCCATGGAGTAATTTCGTCCCTCCCTGACTCAACAGGAACAGTTTACAAGACAGGTGTATGTTAGGGAAGGTCGAAAAAGCCTTTTTTGGAATGGAGATTTTCTCCAGGCGGTTGCCATGTGTGGCATGGAAACACAAGAGGTTGCAATTGTGTTTCCTGGGGGTCAATGGTACAGGAGAGACTCCCCTCTCCCTTTGATTAACTAAGTATTGATTATCTGAAGGGTGGTAACTTGATCAGGAATCCAGGGTTGTGTCTCACTGTGTTTTGGTGGAAATTGGGGGGGTGGAGGAATGTGTTGGAGAGTTTTCATTCTGGATTCTGTGTGTGTCTTTTATCATAGTAGTAGCTTAATAAAGTTTTTTTCCTTTGTTTTTAAGCTCAAGCCTGCTCTGGTCTGTTCCTGATCGCATCTCACAGCACTCATTTGGGGAAGGTGCATTCTCATGGGGACACTGGCATTGCGCCAGGGTCAAACCATGACACCCTCTCTCTCTGAATTATTAGAATCATGAAATTAAGGGGCTCTCAGGTAAAGATATGGGAATAGGAGTAACAGTTCTTTACTAGTATGCATAATAAAGTAAACAAACAACAACAACTATGGCATTAATAACAAACAGAACCAGGAACCCAGTAACAGCCTTTGGGCTGTGGCACTTTCCCCTTTGGTGTAGTTACAGTCACAGCCAGCAGGGGCGCTGGCAGGCTCCCGGTGGACAGGGCAGGTGCAGTGATACCCATGTGGCTACAGGGGGCGCTCGGGGAGCACGTGGCAATGGCATCTTTTGTCTGAAGATGGGAAGGGATGGAAGAGAGGCTTTGCTTCATAAACTTTTGGGGCAGCTGGGTCTGGTGCCCCTATCAGGACTCTTGCAAAGCAGCAAGCTGAGCCAGCAGGATGTCTCAGCAGGCAGGAGGGTGAGGAGTTCCCAGCAGGGCAGGGAGAGCTGAGCTCGGGATCCCGGGTGTGAAAAAAGCATATTATATGATTGGCTTTTCGCAAATATTAAAATGAATACTATATGTGTTATACTGGAAAGTTATGCTGTATTCATCTCTTTTAAGTAGTGTGGCAAATGCAGGTTTTAGGCTATAGCATAATATTAAAATAGAAACTATGTGATGTAAGATACTTATTGCAACTGAAGCGATATGCGGAATAAATAAATAGACTCCACAGCTCGATGTAGTTATGAAGTGGGTATGAATGTCAGCGCCCGGCACAAGCGAGATAGTTCTCCAAAAACTTGTGCCCCGAGCCTCAGTCTGACCCACATCTTTATTCACAAATGTGTTCTATATGCAATACATTACACAACTTTTCCATGCATATTCAACCCCTGGCCCCGCCTATCCTCGCCTCTCATGCTAAATAGGTCCACGCCCTTCTGGGCATGGGTGGTTTGCTGTGGTGGTCGCGCGGTGGTCTCTGGAGGTCTCCTGAGGCTGAAGATTGTGGTCTTCCTCAGGATTGAACTTTTGAACTTTTCTCCTCTGCGCATGCGCTTTTGGTCCTTTGGTGCTTATCTGAGTACGTCTGTCGGTCTTGATAAGCTTGGAGACAGAGGAGCCCCTTTATCTGGGTTCTTTGCATCTCCTGGTCTTCTCTGGTATTGTCCTTTATGCAAGAAGCTTCAGAGATTTGCATTTTCCTATGCCCTTTGTACCATGGCAGAGGTTTCTCAAGTAAAAGGTTAAAATTAATTTATTTTTTTAATTCAAGTGAACTCCAAAAATCTCTATTTCATAACTAGCTCAAGGAATGGAAAAGATAATCAAGAAATTCTTCGCATTATCCTATTTGGATAGAGATAACAGCAACAAGACACCAAGATCAGAAGAAAGGAATTATTGCCTCCTTATCGAGAACACTCAGACTTCGAGGAGCCAAGAAAATTAATTTACAAGATGAGGGATTGTAATATATGATTTAGAATAAATTCGTGCTCAGGACTAAAAAAAATACAGTATCCTTTTAAATGGAACCAAGTGACGGGAAAGAGCAATATACACAGGATGAATTTCTGTCTCAAAAGATGGTTATTCTGAAGGACTATTCTGTCTAGAAGATATGCATTGAAAGATAAGATGAATATTGGTCGCCAGAACAAGATAATCGAGGGGATTACCTCTAACAGGATTTCAGCAATCAGAGTATTCCTGGAAAACCTCTGTTTAGAAGCACCACAAGAAAAGAACATGCATTAATATGTGAAAAAGGACAAAAGGAAACAGGAGGACACCCCCCCCCCCCCCCCCCCAGAATCCCGCTAAGTCTGGAAACAGTATAAAAAAGACCCTGTGAAATCAGTACTCCATGAACTGCCAGGGTATGGAGCTAAATAGTCCAGACCCAGTTCACCCAGCACCGATCGCCTGGCTCGGTGCTGAATTGCTTGTGGCTTTTCCAATTTTACTTTGATTTGTTTTAATAAATTCCTTTAATTATTAAATTGACTGATTAATTTATAACAGAGGGAAACTAAAATTAAGCAGAAACACCCTTAGTTTGAAAAGGAATGTTTGAATCATGTATGAGATATATGAATATGAAATAGACTATTGCTTTTAAGGGGTAATCCTTTGTTAACAAGGTGTGCTTTGTGGAAGAGTGCAAGGCACCCGGATGTCCGTAATTCTTTGCTTTTTATTGTCTCTTGTAATCCTAACTTTTTTTACTATTTTCATTACTACTAAACTTCTAAAATTTTACCACAAGTGAATGGTGTTTTTTACACCAGGCACCTGAGCAGACGGGGATAGGTCTTTCTTTTATTGAGCTAGGTGTTAATTTGGTCTCAGTTCAGCGGCTGTTCTCACAAGCAGAGGCTTATCCCGCAGCAGAAGCAGCAGTTCTGGTTCAGGCTCCGGCAGCAGGAGTGGAAACTCCCTTCTCTAAGAGCAGCAGCTCTGATCGTCTTCCTCCCAAGAAAAAACTGAGGCAGTGCCAGCAGCTGGGCCTAGCGCCTTCCCACAGCCTGAATCCCCGGGCATCTCTGCCCCCACCCCCCCCAGGGAAAACTCCCAAAAAAACAGAGTTCCCCCTTTGTCTCAAGCATGTAGCAATCAGCTCCCATTAGCAACTCACTGGGAAGAAATTCCCCAGGTGATAAGGAAGGAACAGAAAAGAAAGCCTAACCCTCAACACTGTTTCATTTAAAGCATCCACCAATAACTGCATATCACTCCAGTCAGGATGATGTTGGTTTATTATATACCACAAACATTTGGCAGTACTTACCGGATCACTGTGATAGTTCTTAGCAACCTTTTCCCATGCCTCCAAATCAATAGTGGAGAAAGGTACTTCAACCAATACCCTCTCTCCTTCTGGTCCCACTGCCTCTTGTAGAGGAGCTTGCAGTACATGTTTCCTAGTCCTGGATGAATCTGGGCTACTAGGAGGGGAGTGGGTTGAAGTTGGTGATCCTTCTGAGTCTGTATCCTCCTCCTGTCTCCCGGAGGGGGCTTAAATAAATCTGTTAGGTCTTGTTCCCTTGATACACCTTATCAGATTTTGTACACCTTCGACCTATGCTGCACGCTGAACAACATCACGTCAGTTTCCCTTTATTAGCCTTGTTTTCCTTTTAAAGGGCTAATAGCATAGGATTGGAGGGGGGGGTCTAATCCTACAATCTCTCTGCCATTCGGGATGATTTCGAAGGGAGAAAAACATATCTGCATACAAAGCTTCATCCCATTTGCCTTCTCTATTCAAAAACATTAACTGTAACAAGGTGTTATAATCTAAAGTTCCAGTAGGTGGCCACTTTGCTCCATCTTCTAACCTATATAAGGGCCACCACTGGTTGCAATACTTAACAAGAGTTCTCTTATTTTCTGTACCCCTAGCCCCTGAAATTTCTTTCCAATGCGCCATAATGCAGCCCAATGGGCTGGCTTTTGAAATCTCTTTGCTTTGGCCAGTTCCCATTAGCTCCTTCTTGTTGTCCTATCTCATTTCCATCCAAATCTTTCTTCACAAATTTTCACAGTCCTTTCCCAATTTTCTTCCCACACATACACCCCCAAGTTGCGGGTACCAAATGTGACTTTCCACACACAAACTTTAGAATCCTAGGTTCAAAATCGACTTGATTAGGATACTTCAATTTACACTGCGGACATATACCCTGCCATTCACCAGAGGAAAAATACTGACATCTTTTACAAACTCTACACTGTAACAGTACCCACAAAGGGCGCCACCCCCTTGATGCACTGAAGGCTCCAAAACACCCACAAAGACAGGCTATTCCATTTATTCCTTTTTCTGAATATTCAGATCCTTCAGGGCAGGCTGTTCCCAATCTAAGGCTACCAATCTCTCTGAAGAATTCCTATATATTCCTTCCAAATAAACCTATTTGTTCCCTTTTTCTATCCAAGGATTCACCAGATTTACAAATTCCCAAGGATCAAGCCAAAACCACCGGGGGAAAGGGGTTCCTTCAATTCATCTAGCCACGGTTAAAACACCAATCATCACACTTAAACAAAAAACACTCTCATTCACACTTCACTCTGTACTTCAATCACTCCACTTGCTTTGCTTTTCCTTGGCCACCTCAGTTGCCCAGGACAGAAACACGGGTAGAGCTCTGCACTCACTTCATATTGAGGGTACAACTCACACAACCAAAAACATCCGGACTCATCAATCACACAACCACAATTCTAATAGCAGCAATAAGGACAAGGATTCACTCGACACACCCCCAGGGCTGTTAGCGGCCACTCTATCAGTCAGCGAATCCCTCCGCCGGCCGTTCTATCGGCCAGAGATTGCTTGCAAGCCCCAGACTTTACTTACACAGGGACTATGCTGTGCGCCAGACGTCTCTGTGTGACTTTCCAGCAGCCCTTTGGCCATGCGTATGACTTAGAGGCTCCCTAGATTTGATACATACCATTTATTTGCAGTGCCAGTAGGCTGTTGTCTGCCCCTGCAGTGAGCAAGCTGAGGTGCAGAGTTCCTCCAGGGAAGATCCTGGGGCGCACCTTAGGAAGTCCGCCTCTCTGCTGATCCTGCAGCTGGACAGAAAGCTTCCTACCTGGTGGCTCCAAGATGATATGCAGAAAAACTCCACAATTCATAAAAGTTGTAAAGTAGGTATGAATTTATTCAGCACTGAGATGCATGTGCGATAGCTCCTCAAAGACATGCACATTGTCAGCAGTGCCTATTCTTCTATTTATTCTCTAAAGACTTATATATGCATAGAATTACACAATACGCCTAATACATATTAATTTCCTAACCTCGCCTATCCTTGCTTCGTATTATAATTAGTTCCAAGTCCTTCTGCACTTGCACACCCCTTTCTAGGAGCGCAACCTAGGTAAGATCTGCCCAAGTTCCTGGTTGTCTCTAACCATCCCATATGCCTTTGGCTGTTCCCACCGCAAAGCATCAGTGGTGATATCTTGTCCACAGAGAATCCCAACTGGTAGCCCAGGCAAGCCCAAGTTACAAGCTCCCCATCCAACGGTGGCTTTACCAGGTACTTGGAGCACTGGTTCAGAGCGATCCCCAATAAATAAAAACAATGAATCATGGAAGGTTTGTTACTTTTGGGTAATAATACACCTTAGAATTGCATGGTGAGGCAAGGACAACACCGCACCCTAAGCCACATGAAGGGTGTGGGCATTATCACAGAATCACAGAATCACTAGGTTGGAAGAGACCTTTAAGATCACTGAGTCCAACCCATGCCCTAACACCTCAACTAAACCATGGCACTGGGTGCCACATTGTCTTTTTTTAAATACATCCAGGGATAGTGACTCCACCACCTCTCCGGGCAGACAATTCCAATACTTTATCACACTTCCCATAAAAAACTTTTTCCTAATATCTAACCTATATTTCCCTTGGCACAGCTTAAGACTCTGTCCTCTCATTCTGTCACTTGCTGCCTGGTGAAAGAGACCAACCCCTGCCTGACTACAACCACCTTTCAGGAAGTTGTAGAGAGTGATAAGGTCACCTCTGAGTCTCCTTTTCTCCAGGCTAAACAACCCCAGCTCCCTCAGTTGTTCCTCATAAGGCTTGTGTTCCAAGCCCCTCACCAGCCTTGTTGCCCTCCTCTGGACGTGCTCAAGCGTCTCAACGTCCTTCCTAAACTGAGTGGCCCAGAACTGGACAAAGTACTCAAGGTGTGGCCTCACCAGTGCCAAGGACAGGGGAAGAATGACTTCCCTGGTCCTGCTGGCCACACTATTCCTGATACATGCCAGGATGCTGTTGGCCTTCTTGGCCACCAGGGCACACTGCTGGCTCATGTTCAGTTGGCTGTCAACCAGTACCCCAGGTCCCTTTCCACCTAGCCACTGTCCAGCCACACTGTCCCCAGCCTATAACGCTGCAGGGGGCTATTGTGGCCAAAATGCAGGACTCAGCACTTGGACTTATTAAACTTAAACAATGATTCACCTACACTCAGAACCTCCAACAACAATTAACATCCAGTGCTGCATAAGAATCATTAAATAGCATATATCAAACCAGGAAACGTCAGCATTTTTCATGTGCATGGAAAAATCCCTGGAAGAAGTGTCTTAACATGCACATCACCCTGGGCAGATCTGCACCATTGCTGCGCACAGTGATAATTTTCTGTACTTCCTCTGCAAGAAGACAGATTAGAGTCAATAGCAGTCATAATTTGAGTTATATTGAGCATGGTTTTCAGAGTTTTGATCATTTCCTCTTAGAAGAAACACACACCAAACAGAGATCATGGAAAAAATTAAATGTATAATTACATTTTGATAATGACAGTCATGTGAGGTGCTTTATGGATAATAAAACTATAGGATGTCATCATGTCCAAGTTTATTTTCATAGGCGTAAGTCTACTTCTGGTAGTCGGCAGGAAAAAGATTTTACTATTGAGTAATGGAAACAAAATAGCACTTATTAAAGAGAAAAGGGAGCAAGAACTCATGTGATGTTGAAAGACAACAGAGGAAATCACTTTGTTATTAGGAGATAGCAAAAATAACTCTTTTTTTGCCAGTTTGAAATACTGGCAGCAAGACCAGTTGGCTATTAACCGTTATCACTTTTTTTTCTAAATCAGTGCACTTGCTTTGATGCTCATGAAAACAGCAAATAAAGATGCAGCTTTGGGATTGCATGTCCAGCCACCTGCATACCTTATAGGAAAACCAGAAAAGCACCAAAATGAAAGTCTATCCAGACCTATTCCTAATAATTTCTGAGTGTATTGGTTTGAAAGACAGGTGTCTGCTAAGAAGGCAGGAGCCTCCCTTGAAATGGAAAATATGACCCCACCCCTCCAAATTATTATTGTTGGAACCCAGAATGTCTCTTGGACACTCTTGGATGTTCTGGGCCCAGGTCAGAAGCATTTGAGACCCTGGAATGCAGCCGCAGACCCCTGTGGCTTTGAACCTGATCCATGGAACAATTTACCAACGTTGCAAGAAGAACAAGAAATCACAAAAGTTTAGATATTATAGTAGAAGTAGTCACAAAGTGAGAGGAAGAATTTTTGAGTGCTGTACAGGGGGGTTTAGGCCTTGTACAGAGGGGTCTGAGTTTTGTACATGGGGGTCAGAGGTTCTAAGATGGAGGGACTTGGATGTGCCCTGTCCTCTTTCCTTCTTCTTCCTAACCTCTATGTTCTTGGTGATGTTGGCATTCACAGATTGGTTTAGAGTAGAAAGTCACTGTTCAATATAGGTGATGGGCATTGGGGAAAAACTATAAACATCTAATACGCAATGTATGATATAAAAGAAGGCACCAGCCCCCTGGGTGTTGGAGTGTGCTCTTGCCTGACTGCTGAATGGACCGCAGCAGCTCAGGGAGAAAATCTTTTAGATAACATGTAATAAACTACCTTGAGACCGGACGACTGAAGACTACTGAGTCTTTCTTTGGAGACACGGGTTGGAGGAGAGATTTTTCCACCTTTCTGGCTCACCCCAACCAGGGGTGAGTTCCTACAATTATGATTTTGAAATGAAGGTGCCTTCAGGCAAAGATATGAGAGAAGGTATAACAGTTCTTTACTAGTACGTGTATGTGTAACAAGGCAAACAACAACAGTGGTAACAACAAAGAACAGAAAAACCCAATAAATAGTCTCTTCCCGCTATTTAGGCACTTTCCCCTTAGATGTAGTTACGGTCGCAGCCAGCAGGGGCACTGGCAGGCTCCCAGCCTGGCAGGGCAGGTGCAGTGACTCCACCTCTGCTGCAGGGGGCGCTGTGGCGCCGGGCCAGCCATCTTTCTTCATATGGACAATGGCGGGCGCAGCCACCAGGAAGGGATGGAGGAGGGGTTTCCTTTACGAACTTCCAGGGGCAGCTGGTCCCGGTGCTCCCTCTGGATAGCAAAAGGAGCTGCAGCAGGAACCTCAGGAGAAGGAAGCTGGAACCGCTGGGCCTCCTGGCAGGCAGAGAGTGAAAAGCTATAGTGTAGCATAAACCCGGAGCGATGGCAGAGGTGCGATGGGGGTTGAGCAGTACCAGTCCGGTTCCCGAACATGGTAGGGAAAGGGACCCCCAGGATTTCTCACCAGCGCTGGCTAGTCCTTTGGATCCGGGCTGTGCAGAGGGTGAGGGCAGCCCCCCAGCAGGGAACGAGGGCCGTCCCGGGTCCTGGCGGGGTACGCACTGGGTCTGGGCTTCCTGACAGCAGAGCAGCAAAAGAAGCTCAGCAGGCAAGCTCAGTCACCATGCCGGAGGAAAAAAAAAAAAAACAAACAACAAAAAGAAGCAGGCAAAACCCACAGAAACAGCAGGATCCCTGGTCAGAGATAGCGGCTGCGTGTGTCTAGCTGAACCTCCCTCTGGAAGAGCAGAGACTGCCTCTTGCCCAGCCCCCAACTCCCCCCGGAAACCCCGGCTCAGCTTCTGTTCATTGTGGCAGCCCCGGAGCCAGGGAGGATGGGGGGTGGGGCGAGGACAGCCACCACCCCTGGGCACAAAACAAAACAGATCAAAGACCCCAAAACTGAGATGGGATAATAAACCATCCCCGAGACACTGAGGTCAGGAAATTCAAGTTGCTTTTCCAATATAAATTCACCTGGTCATAAAAAAAGGAAAATATTATGATAAATCTACATTCTGGGTAAACCCAGGAAAAACGCAGAGCTGATGCTACCAGCTTTGTGTCTGCAGTAAGGATGGAACTAGTAAAGTTACCATACAGATGCCTAAAAGAGGGAGGCTTAAAGCCTTCCCAAAGAACAGGCACTGCTCCCAGGGAGGAATGCTTGGTGTAATATTAATGAGGGAGGAGACAAGACTGCCAGGGAGAAATGAAATATATCTTCATGGCTAACACAGTGAGGACAGTTTGGATAGCTCAGGAACAGGGATGTTACGCTGGACATGGCTATTTGTCTTCAGGGCAGTTAATTGGGGAAGATCAGGAGATGTTTGTACGGATAACAAAGTCCTGCTTTGTAATATATGATTTAGAATAAATTCGTGCTTAGGACTAAAAAAAATACAATATCCTTTTAAATGGAACCAAGTGACAGGAAAGAGCAATATACACAGGATGAATTCCTGTCTCAAAAGATGGCTATTCTGAAGGATTATTCTGTCTAGAAGATATGCATTGAACGGTAAGATGAATACTCATCTCTAGAACAAGATAATCGAGGGGATTACTGTCTAACAGGATTTCAGCAATCAGAGTATTCCTGGAAAACCTCTGTTTAGAAGCACCACAAGAAAAGAACATGCATTAATATGTGAAAAAGGACAAAAGGAAACAGGAGGACCCTGTCACGATCTGTTTAGAGGAGCGGGGTGTCATGATGGTTCGTTAACTGATCCCAAAAGTACAAATAGGCAAACAGCAGGGGACTATCAGTTTAATCACAACAAATGCACCTTTATTTTGGTGCCAACAGCAATGCGATAGAGGGGACAGAAAAGGAAATAAAGAATAGGGAGAAAAGAGGGGATAGGGGATTATAGCTACCACTGTCCGAGACGAGGTCCTCGATGGTCCAGACACATGGATTCGTTGTCTTCCGTGGGGGTTAACCAAAGTCTTGGTTAACTTAGGGGTCTTTCATAGTCGTCTGCCAAGTGGGGAGAACAGGTACAGACAATCCATGTTCCGAAGAAGGGCAAGTCAATTTCAGCAGTGAGTGGGACCCATTGTTTTCTTGGTCCAGCGAACACACCTGCAGGCAACAATTGTCAAACATACTGCTTCAGTCAGGCCAGCCCTCCTGTGTTGGGATTATAAGGGTCTCAGTCTCAGTCCTTGTGAGGGAGCTTCAATCTCCCTCCGTCATGGTGGTTGTGAGGCAAATGAGGGATCTTCCATGGGAGATCACCAAAGTTACCCCAGAAAGTTCATTTGGCCAAGAGGTGGGAAAATTGGTGGGTTGAGCAGTTATCATGAAGCAGGTGTAAGCATGTAGAACAAGCCACTCCTTGCCAGGTCCTGCTCGAAGCGGTGGTCTGTGGCAGTACAGCAAACACACCTGCAAACAATCACTTGGCAAGCATCCACCTCAACTAGGCCAGAACTCTAATCAGGGTCTCTAGGATCTCAGCCTCTGCCACGCAATGATCGTGAGGCAAAAATGAGGGGAACTTTGGACCGTCTCTTACAGACCCCCCCAGAATCCCACGAAGTCTAGAAACAGTATAAAAAAGACCCTGTGAAATCAGTATCTTGTGAATTGCTAGGGGTACAGAGCTGCATAGTCCGGAGTCAGTTCACCCAGCACCGATCACATGGCTCAGTGCTGATTTACTTGTGGCTTTTCCAATTTTACTTTGATTTGTTTTAATAAATTCCTTTAATTATCAAATTGACTGATTCATTTATAACATGCTTGAATTTCTGAATCCTGATTGTGGGCAGGAGAAGGGGTGGATTTCAATTCTCCATCTGTGTGAAACGTGGACGAAAAATCAAAACCCTACAATTCCTATAAAGACTTGTAGGGACGGTATGTTTATTGCAGCGCTGGAGGCATGTGGGGATCGTTCCCCTTCAAAGGACATACGTGCCCCTGAGAACTCCTGATCCCTTTTTATTCTTCTTCACTAGTTTACATATGCATAGAATTTCACAATAGGTTCATGCATATTCATTCTGCTGATTACACTTTACACTTACAGCTAGTTACACAAGGTGCCAGCCTCTCAATGCACCAAAAACTTCTGGGAATTGCCTGCAGGCTATTCTGTTTACCACTTCAGCGTTTATCACTTAACCTCTACAGCAGGTTGTTTTCAGTCCAGACTTACTATATTACCAGCTGAAGTCTGATAAAGCCCCTTTATATAAACTCATTTGTGTCCTCTATCTAAGCTCTCTTTTGCAAAATCTCAGTCTTTTCCAGTTCTCTTCCTGCACAATTTAATTAAAACATTGTTTCTACTTACACTCACTTTGCTGCCCTGCAAAAGGCTGTGCCTGTAACAGCAAAAACTCTGATATGCCCACAAATACAGCCCCCCCCCCCCCCCTTATCTCAAATTCACGAGAGTCAGGGCTTAAGTTGCTGTGGGAGAGGAATTCCTGGAATTTCTCTAATTTGTTTTACCACAATTAAACATAAATCACCATACTTTCGCTTTTCTGCCGAAAATGCTACACTTGTTGCAAACAAAATCCTAAAATCTCCACAAACACAGCCCTACAATCTCGAGAATCAAATTACTACAATGGGGGTGAAGAACCACACAAACTCACTGGGAAAGGTGGTATCTCTTAAAGTTCCCACTTTTCTCAACACATCACAGCATACAACACTTCAACATCTACCCACATCAGCTTCCTCTGGTCCCCACACACTCTGGACACAATCAGAATAACAGCACACAGTAAAATTCCAGGAATCAAGTCCGAAGCACTGGGGCAGAGGACCCCCCCTAAGTTCATCTAGCCAAGGTTAAAATGTGCACAGTCTACACAAATCACCACATTTAAACACAATAAATGCCCTCACCCACGTTTCTCCACTTGTTCCACTTCTCTGTGGGCACTCCCTGCCCCCACAGCTTATCCCAGCATCCCAGCCGGAGCCTCGGGCTTCACTCGGCCGCTTCAGATGCGAGTAGAACCCCCCCCCCCCCCCTTCCCCCACCGCGGGTACACTCATTTGTTCACTCGTTCACTCTCTTTATACACCATGTACTCACACAATTACAAACACATTAACCACACAATGTCCAGACACCACAAGCATACAACTTCAGGGTCATTCAACTCACCACCAGAGCTGCTCGCAGTCATTCTATCAAACAATGAACCCATCTCTAGCCGCTCTATCGGGGAATGAACCTGTTTCCAGCTGCTCTATCTGCTAAATGAACCCATCTCCAGCCACTCTATTGGCCAAGCTGCCTGCAGGCACAGGAATGAGGCCGTGCACTCAGACGTCTCTGAGTGACTGACAAGCAGTCCTGTCTCTCTCTCTCTCCCTCCAGGGCCCTTTGATATACATACCGTTTATCCGCACACCAGTAGGTCGTTTTCTTTCTTGGCAGGTGGCATGCCGGACAGAGCAGAGCCCCCTCCCGGGAAATTCCCCGGGGTGTGCCAAGGAGGTCCTTTCTCCCCTCTGCCCCTGAGAGGACAGAAAATCTCCTGCCTGGCTTGCCATAATGAAAGACAGATGAAAAATCAAAACCCCACAATTCCTATAAAGATTTGTAGGAACAGTATGTTTATTACAGTGCTGGATGCATGTGGGAATCGTTCCCCTTCAAAAGACATGCGTGCCCCTGAGAACTCCTGATCCCTTTTTATTCTTCTTCACTAGTTTACATATGCATAGAATTTCACAATAGGTTCATGCATATTCATTCTGCTGATGTTGGCGTTACACTTACAGCTAGTTACACTTGTAGCTAGTTTTTTATCAGAAAGTACAGAAAGAACTCCTGGGTCACCCTGCCCTGTCTGCTTCAAGGTTTGAAGAGCGTCTCTTATCTCTTCAGCTTGGAAATTCGCATTCTTTCTCCTCAGCTGGGGCAGTTTTACTAGTGCTGCAGAGTTACCAGACTAAACAGCATATTTTACTTATGCTAGCAAGCTCAAAGCGGCACATTTCACCTAAATCCAAATGGATTTCTACCCTGTTAAATTTTCACTCTGTTTCATGTAGATCTGAGTAACTGGAGTTTGGCCTATCAGGGTATGTACAGGCAAGGAAATAAAAATATCCACTCCTATTGTTTGCTAATGATATCTCAAAGCATCTTCAGATCAAAGTTTCTACTGTGCAAGTTTAAAAAAATATTATTACTAATATTATTATTGTTATTATTAGCTTTAAACTGACAGAGGGCAGGTTTAGATTGGATATTAGGAAGAAATTCTTCATTGTGAGGGTGGTGAAGCACTGGCGCATGTTGCCCAGAGAAGCAGTGGATGCCCCATTTCTGGAAGTGTTCAAGGCCAGGCTGAATGGGACTAGCAGAGCAACCTGGTCTAGCAGAAGATGTCATTGCCCATGACAACTAGACAGTCTTTAAGGTTGCTTACAACCCAAACCATTCTAAGATTCTATGATTACTAATTGCAGTGACCATTTTTACTGCACCAGTGTCTTATAACTACAAGTGGGATGCTTACCCCAAAATAGGCACTGTGTGAGACCAAAGAAGGAGCAATACATCCCTAAATGCTTGTGCTCCAAAAAAACCAGTGTGGCAAAAAAAGAGATTATCTGTTTTTTACAGATGAGGAGCGGAGAGACGTGGTAATTTGCCAAAGGCTGTAGCAGTCAGAGGACCTGCAAGGCCTCCCTGGAGGTCACTCGCCTAAGACAAGAAATGCAGAGTCATGATGAGACGACCAAAGTAGCCCCTCTTCCGTCCTCGGACCCTTGTTATCTCTCTGTAAGGCTATAGGTTGTATTCTTCTCAACCCTGGCCATTGGACAATTTTCAACACCCCAGTATCCTACATAAACCCCCATCTCTGCCCAATCCGGCAGAAGAGCTGTCACTGGAAACCTTTGCAGGAGCTGCCAATAATAGACACTGCTGTGGAACTCCATACAGACTTCTTCTCTCTCTATCCCTGCGTCTGCTGAGGCACTTGTGAGCACAGAGCAAAATCACTAAGAGCTGAACTCACAGAGCTGAAATCACTCCAGAGTTGCTCGCTAAGTTGCCTTCGGCTGGGAGCTAGCCTGAGGGGGCCCAGACAGGCTGAGTTGATTAGCACAGCGCTATCCGGGACACCTACGGCAGTGGCTGCCCGGGGGGCCGGATGGACCCCTGGGACCCAAGGCCGCCATAAAAGGCCATAGAGAAAGCCTGTGGTACAACTAAAATATGGTGTTAACTTTTCTAAATCCCAACTCAGCTCTTTATCTAGACTATCAGACTGAGCTAGCTCCTGTCTAAGGCTCAGCTTTATCCTAAGGCTAGAGGCAGCCTTAAGTTCAGAGGGGCTCTAGGTTGAGACCACCACTTGGGCTTTGATGGGGACAAACATTTTAGCAGGGTCTGTTGCAATAGGACAAGGGGTTTTAAACTGAAAGAGAGGAGATTCAGACTAGATATAAGGCATAAGTTTTTTATGCTGATGGTGGTAAGGCACTGGCACAGGTTGCCCAGAGAGGTAGTAGACGCCCCATCCCTGGGAATATTCAAGGTCAGGTTGCATGGGGCTCTAAGCAACCCAATCTAGTTGAAGATGTCCCTGCCCATGGCAGAGTGGTTGGACTAGATGGCCTTCAAATGTCCCTTACAACCCAGACCATTCTATGAATCCCACGGCAGATGGTTTCCATGTACTAGACCTCCTGCCTACACCTTGTGGTTGGTGGCATCAGCCCAGCAGTCATCTGGCTCAGCTCATCACCAGCAGTGTTTTGGCACCCAGCAAAGCCAGAGGATGCTTGTTTGCACCAGGACAGTGTAAATCACCCAAAGGAACTGGGATGGCAGGATTTGGGTTGGTGACATTGCTCATCATCCCCACAGCTCAGCTGGGATTTTTACTAAACAAATGCAAAATGATTTGGACATGAAGAAAGAGTGAGTTTCCAGGGAAGGCTGGAGGAGAGCTCCCAAGGGAAAACCAGGGATAGTTAGAGAATCTGGGAATGACAGCTTGTTGCATCCACTACCCAGCCTCGCAGGGTGCTGGAAGAAGGAGAGGGCAGGGATGACTTTGCAGGCAAACAGGGATGCTCAGAGAAACATACTATCAGCCAAAAAAAGAGGGACTTTTCAAAACACAAACAGTTTGGGGGAAGAAATGAGAATGGCATGCTAGCTAAAAAGAAGCAATAGCAGGTGAAAAAAAGCATTAAACAATCGTAGAAGACATAGTGAGCAGGAAATTTAAGATAATTGTTCAGCAAACAATAAAAGGGTCCTTGCCATCCCCCTGTGACAGGTAGATGGCCCAGGGAGAAAGAAACCCATGACAAATGATAGCTGGAAACGGGGAGATGGAAGAGGGCACAAAGTTTCAGACCTGGCAGATTTCTTAAATGGCAATTTTCCCTCTTTACAGAAGAAAAAGGGGAAGGAAGGCTCCCCAAGACAGGGATTGTATTTCACTCCATGGTTGAGAAGACTTTTGAGTGTCTGCAGACAGCAGCAAGAAATGTTCCTAAGAAGATTAGAGCTCATAAGATAGGGCAAAGTACTATATCCAGACAACACACTCGAGTATTAATGACAATGGGGAGAGAATTGAGTTAGGCATTGTCTGCTGCCTCTATGGAACTGAAAACTTTATTTGAAACAGCACAGATTAGAGCTGGACTTCTCTCACATAAAAGACTTTACTTTAAGCATCACTTTTTACCCTCAACATATATTTTTCATTCACTGATTTCCCAAAACCCACACAGGTTTAGGAAGGCTCTTCTATGTTTTTAGAGTGATTTGGGTAGCTTGCTGTAGTGATTTGATCTTGGCTTGGTGCCAGGTGCCCACCAAGCCACTCTATCACTCCCCTTCTCAGCGGGACAGGGGAGAGAAAACAAGATGGAAAACAACCAGTAGGTTAAGGCAGTTTATTAAAGCAAAGAAAAAAAAAAACAGGCAAATGTTGGCTCAAACATAAGCAAAGGGCAAAGTTAATATCTTCTTCCCATTAGTGAGCAATGTTCAGACACTTCCCAGGAAGCAGGTCTTCAGCATGCGTATTGGTTGCTCCATGTGAGAAATGACACCCACTCCTCAAGTGAATTTAAAAAAAATTAATAAAGGACTGAAGCAATACATGGAATAAATAGACTCCACAACCCAATGTAGTTATGCAGTGGGTATGTATTGTCAGCGCCTGTGTCCTGGTTTGGGGCAAATTTGGGAGAAAACCTCCGGAAGGAGCCCCCAGAAAGCAAACCCCCACGGCCCCTCCCCCTACCTGGTTCAGGAAGAATTTCCTTGAAGAGAAGTGGAAAAAAAACCCTGTTTATTTAACAAGCAAAGCACTCCCCAGCACAAAAAATGAACAACACCAGATGACAAAACTCTTTCACCATTCTGAAGAGATGACAAATTCAGAAAGTCTCTCCTGGGAGTGGTTGCTCTGTTATCGGTCCCTCCGGCACTGGGAATGGCTGCTCCAGGTCACAAAATGCAGGGTCTCAGTGTTTCTTGGTGTTTCCCCGGTCCCAGTCTGGAGCAGGTTCAAATGGTATTCAGGAAAGGGAAAGAAAACCAGTCCAGGGGGAAAAAAAAATGGACTGACTAGATAAACTAACTAATAAGCAAAAGCAAAGGCAAGAGCAAAAAGCAGGAGCGAGAGCAAAGCGAAAGTGTGAAAAATGCCAATCACTTGGTTTTTAAAATTTTAAAAGTTTAATAATAATAAAATATTTATAAAAATAGTAATACAATTAGAGTAATGAAAATTTAGAGTTAGGACAATTACAAGACAATAAAAAGCAAAGAATTACGGACGTCCGGATGCTCTCAGGCACTTAAGCCTGATAAGCATGCCTTGTGAACAAAGGAATAACCTTTAAAAGCAATAGCCTGTTGCATATTCATATATCTCATACATGATGCATAAATTCCTTGCAAATTAAGAACTTTTCTGGTTCTTGTCAACTTCTTCCCCTTAATCCTGGTGGTTCCATAAAGACAGAGAGAAGAAGGTGGAAGAATGTTTGTCTTTTCCAATAAGGAGGCAGTAATTCTTTATGGGCCCCCATCACTGCCATCTCTGTGTGAAGAGTTTCTTGATTATCTCATCTCTTGCTTGAGCTAGTAAAAAAAAAAACCCACATACATAGTTTCTATTTTAACTACAAAACTACATTTACCATACTATTAAAATGTTAATACAGCACTTCTAATCAATATAACATAATACATATAGTATTCAATTTAATATTTGCGAAAAGCCAATCATAAAATATGCATTTTTCACAATCCCTCCTCTTATTCTTTATAAATCATTTGGCTTGAGCAATATTTCTTATCCAATTGCATTCTTTGGACTATGTTAGTCATCAAATAAAACATGGGATTAAACAAGGAAGGAACATCAGAACAGTTCTAAAACATCAACAGAAGAATCCTAATTTCTTCCACTATCCCATCTTCAATACATTACCCCATCAGTTAATTTTAAACATTGTTTTCCCACTTTTGGACCGGTATCTGGGTTATTTCTTTCTCATCGATATTCATTCCAATGCCTGAGCGGCTTTGTTTGTTATCTTCTCTATGACTGCTTGGAGTCTTATAATACGATTCAGTATATAATTTGGGTTTAATACAGAGGTAGATTGCTGTGCTGATTTCACCTTTTTGTTTACTAATTGCCTTTTTGCCGAATCTTGGACTGTATTTCTGAAATCAAATGTAAAACAAATCCGTCTCTCCTTTCGGACATTGAATGCCCCATCTATTACCACTTTTTCCTAAGTTCCTTGTAATCCAATATTTTCCCCCATTTTTCCTGCAGGTACTCAATTTGGATGGGTTATAGCAGTGGCTGTTGACATAGGTGTGTGTGTAACAAAAAAGGATCTTTGGTTTCTTTCCATGCAATATTTTCTGTAACATTTCTGACACAATCTTGCCGGTGTCTTGAAAGGTAAAAGACAACAAATGAGAGACAGAAACAGGAATAACAGAGGTCTGGTATGGCTTATACCCCCACCTCCCCTGTCTATGGAGTTGCTTCCCATAGCAGGTATGTGTGATCTTCTCGGTGGCGAGTACAGTGGTCAATCCAGGCTTGCCCTCTGTTTCCTTTGTTGCTCCTTTTTACTAAATATTTTTAGGCAAGTCCTTTTCAACACTCCTTAACTGAGGTTTCCCACCGTTCCTCAGGTATCTCTCAGTCAACAGGCACTGATAATTCCCATCCACAAAACAAAGTTACTACTTCAATTGTTTTGAGTTCTGTATAGGGGATAGATTCAGTACTTGATACTTCTTGCAACGAGAGCATAGATTTTGTGAGCTACAATACCAATTATTCCCATAATTTCAACATTTATTTATAACCCAGCTGGCGTGTCCAGCACTGGGATGAATCAAATAAAGTATACAGTATAATACTAATGGTAATTTCCCTTCTTCCCTATACAAGTCACAGGCTATGGCCAGAATATAAGAACTCATTGATTAAAATAGTCCTGGTCCTCTTGTCTGAAGTGGCAGTATTCCTCTCCCAAGGAGGTGTCAGAGGCATCTCAGGGCTTATTCAGGCAGTGCTTAAAACTAATGATGTAAGCTTTCCCTCATTTCTCAGTTAGGTGTTATTCTTTGTACCTTCTGTGGTTCATTTGGGTTTTCCCAAACAGTTACCACTCAGTCCCAGTCGAAAGTCAATTTGGTATCACCCGGTTTAGATGTGATAGTCCATTCTTCAAGGTTCTTCACAAGTTCTTTGATTTTGCTGTCATGAATTCACCCTCTTTCTGTGGTTTGGATTGCTGCTTTAGTGGTACCTGGAAAGGACTTCTTAATAATACAGTGTTAAAAGAAAGACAATACTGCATTGACTCTTATCATTAGTTTTCTTCAAAACTTTCTGGGTTTAACTAAAAGCTTTTTTTTACAGCTGCTTCTTCTTCTTGTATCCAGCTGTGTTAATAGGTGCAGAGGCCAATTATTCTTCCTGTGAGCTATAATTAGTTAAATAAAAAAAGACCAGGCCAATTTTAACACGAGATGTATCACATCTCTTGCTTTTTACTTTTCAGGCAACATTTAACTTTTAGTCTTACAGACTCATTCTTCAGAACAAAAGCCTCCTCTTCTTAACAACAAAAAAACAGAAAGGAAAAAGAATTCTTGCTTAAAAAAATAAACCACTTTGTGAAAGTCAGCTATCTCTGCCTTGATCTTATCTCTAGTGGTGGTCCCTCTCTCCCTTTTTTTTTTTTAACAGCCTTGCGTTTAACTCTGTCCTTCACCTCTCTCTCTCTTTCTCTGTCTTCACATTTAACATCCACATTCCAACATCAGTCCACCTTCTAACATCAGTCCACATTCCAGCGTCTTGAAGAGGTGAGTCTGCCAATCACCCCTCCCCCCTCTTCAACTTCTTTACAAATTAAATTACTTTTTTTATGTGCATTCCGCAAGTGTGCAATTCACGGCACTCTCCACTAAGGCTACTAGCCACTCACAGCTGACTCAGTGCCAAAATTAAAGACTTGTTTTTCTATCAGTTTTACATTCACAAGCTTGAAAAGGTTGCAGGAACAAGATAAACAACAACTTACTTCCAAAGTGACCCTGCCTGCACCAAAAAATTTAAGACAATGCTAGTTAGTGCAATGCAATTTGCAACGAAGCCTAGGTTTGATTTGGGAAGGGCATCTGAGGACACAGAACATGAGTTTTACAAATCCATATTTTGAAGAGAGAATGGACAAAACATGAATACAGTGGGGGAGACGGAAAGTAAGGAATTTGTCTCTGCAATGCCTTCTCTTTGACCGTTAGGAAACGCTGTCCAAAGAGGCTCCTGTGGTATAAACAATAACTGGATGGAAAGAGACACTCTTGAATTCAAGTTTTAATGTCACAATAGGAAACAGCACCTGAGCACTGCAGTGGTGAAGCACGCTGCCTGCAAACTCACTAGAGGCAAGCTACTGCTGCCACGCTGCAGGGCTACCTGCAGCACAGAAGGAATCACGACCAAGCCCTCCCTGCAGGCCTGGGTAAACCACACAAGGAACCCACAACTTCTTCATAGCTCTCTAACTCATTCAAGAAATAAAACTACAGCAAGCAGAGATCCCCCCCACCATCTTTTTCATGTGTGTGTGTGTCAGACGCCCACAGTGATGCTGAAAGTAACAAATTAACAGCTTACATTAGAAGATACTGAAACCTTTTCTTCATCCAGCTTTGTGTGTTCCCATTTATATATGTAGCCATCTCCAATTCGAGGTCAAAAAAATGAGCCCTGTTTTTCAGAAGTGCTATGCATGCACAACTCTAGCTGCTGTTCTAGGTGCACTGCAAGCAGTCAGCACTTCCAGAAACACAAACAAACAAAACAAAAACTAAGAAAGCAAAACACATTTGGGTGCATGCAAAAGGACTGGCTGGAAGGAAAAAAATGTTTCTCATTGACCTGCCAAGCAGCTGGTGTTACCTTTAGTTTAACTTTACACACTGAGAACCACTTGATTGAACAGCCTGGCATTGACTCAAAATAAATTAAAAGTAGGTTTGGCTATGTCACAGCTGTAAACTAGTTTTTCAATCTTAGAGTACAGCAAGTTACAAATTTCAAGATGAGAAATCACAATGCAAATTGGAAGAAATAATTTAAACTACTTGTACACAGTAAAGGGAAAAGAATTAGCTGAATCAACAGCTCAATGAAGACATTTGCTGAGTATGAAGCATCCTCCCCTATTTCCTTCTCTAGCCCAAACTTCCTTGCTAATTTTTTTTTTAACATCTTGGCTTCATTTTAAAACTCTAGCTGTCATCTTTCCATCTTCTGGGATAACCCCTATTCCTAATTTCACTTGTAATTCTCATCCCAATAAGTAACCTTCCCCTGGGACTAATAAAACATCTCCTATCCAAAATTTAGTTTCTCCCTCTATTACCACATTTTTAATGACAGGAACTGTGAAACTTTCTCTTTTTTCTCTTATTACTTTTACAGTATCTTTGCTCACACTATAATATTTTGGAATATTTAACAGACAGGTTGTTTTTGCCCCTGTGTCTACTACAAGTTCTAATTCTTTTTCTTGGGGACCCACTTTTAAAGTTATCACAGACTCTAGATGGTATTTTTCCCCTAAAAAACAGAGCCTCTGACATCCCTATTCTTCTTCTGTGCTCATTTCTCGGAAGATTTTCAGATCTGTTGCTCTCTTAGGACAATCTCTCCTATAATGCCCTTTGCTCTTACAGTAAAAGCAGACATTCCTGGAATGCTCCTGAGACTTGGTTTGTATTGGGGTTTTATTCTTTCCTGTTCCCCTGTCTCTACTACTGTCATATCTAGGAGTAGTGCTTGTGTGTTTTTGATTTTTTTCTTGTAATTGTTTTCTCGCATGGTGACTGCCACAATCCTTGCTTTTAGTTTGGCTTTGGCCACAGACATTCTGAGCCTCCTTTAGTAAATCATGTAATGATTTGTCCTGCCGATGTTCAATTTTTTCCATTATCTGGCCAAGCACAAAGTTAATCCTTAACAAAGTTTTTCTTACATCAGTCTCAGGATCCATTCTGGGACATTGCTTTATATTTCTCCCAAGTCTGTCCAACCATTCAGTTGGAGGCTCTCCTTTCCCTTGCTGTGCCTCAAAAGTCCCTTCAGCATTTTGCCCTCGAGATGATGCCCCTTTTATTCCCTGGATTATTAAATTACAATACTCATTCATATGTTTTCTCCCCTCCTCATTATTTTGACTCCGCTCAGGAGGTGCAGTTGGCATTTTGTCTTCTCTGGCGGGGGACGGGGGGGGGGGGGGCTGTGGATTTTCTTTACTCCAGGCTTTTATGCCTGCAATTTTGATCATTTCCCTTTCTTCTGGAGAAAATAGTATCTTTATTATGGACCACATTTTTTCCCAGGTTTAAATGTTTAAACCTAAAAATTGGTCTAATTGTTCAGCAGTGCTTATGGGATCCTTCAAAATCCCTTTGATTTCCTTTTTAAAATCCCTGACCTCAGAAGAAGTCAAAGGAGCATTTACAAACCCAGTTCCACCCCCTCCCATCGGGACCTCTCTTAGTGGAAATAGATCCCAGTCTTTTTCTACAGCCTTTCTCCTGTTTTGTGAGGAAGAGTCCGGAGAATGTTGCCTTCTAACTGAACTGCTCGTGTTCCTATAAGGGGCGTCCTCCTGGTTTCTTTGAGCTGGAGCTGCGGTTACCAGGGGAATGGAGCTCAGGGGAGCATGGGCAGGGTTTACTGCTGGAACCACCAAACGAGGGAGCATTTCCAGGGGATACCAGCCGGGAGCGTGGTTAATGGCGGCTGGGTCAGCTGTTCCCAGCAGAGGCAAAGCAGCAGCGGTGGTGCCCAATGCAGCTGGAACGGTCAAAGTTCTTGAGGATGGGGCATAGGAAACAGCCACGGGAGAAGCGGTCAAGAACGGGACGGACGGAACTGATGGGAGCCCGCCAGGCGCGGCGGCGGAGCGGCCACGGACCAGCTGGGCAGGATGGGGAAGGGGTCGGTTGGGCAGATGCAAGCAGCGAGACGGGGACTGGTACAGAGGCTGCGGGCGGCGAAACAGGACTCAGGACAGGCACCAGCACTGGGGCAGGTGGAGCCGAAGCGAGCGGCTCGCTGGGACCTGGGACAAACGCCAGGACTGGGACAGGCGGAGCTGAAAACAAGCGGTGAGCCAGGGCCCGGGAAAAGTGGCTCGGCTGCGAGTGGTGTGGTTCCCTCTTGTTCCACTCCCTTTTTCCCTTTTTCTTCTTTTTTACTGGTTTTCTGTCCCTTTTTTTTTTTTTTTTCAAAATCTTATCTATTCATTCCATGCCTTTGTTTCTCACTTTCTCTAACAACCTAAATACTACCTTCTTTCAACTACCCACGCAAAAAAATCCTTTCTCTCACAAACCATTCGACATAATACACCTCCCTCCAAGGAAATAAAGTAAAGCTCAAAATAAACAATCTACATTACATATCTTCCACTCATTTCCATTTACTCACCTTTATCTCTCACTCTCACTCACATTCACACCCTCAGGCCTGTTCATTCATACTTCTACATTTCCTTTTATTTTATTGCACAGAGGAAGGAAACGTTAGCAGACGTCTTAGACTTACACAAAGGGATTTCTGTTGCCAGAGAATCGTGGATCGTGTAAGCCCCTACTCTGACCCCTTCCACCTCCCCGAGGTTTGGCTATCCCTCTTCCCTAGAGATAGCCTCAGAGTCAGGGGTTCGGACCTCCATACCTTGCCCAATCTGGATTCCCCACACCCCCCCCTCCCCCAAGGGTGAATGGGTTAGACGACTACGCAGCCACTGTGCTAAAAGGTCCTACGATACTGAGCCATCCTTGCTTTGGGGGCAGCCTCTCTGGGCTTCAGTACCGCTAGGCCTCTGGGAAGTGCCCTGAGTTTGGTTGCCTCTGGTGCCAATTCACCTTTGAGCCTGGCTGCATGCGACTCGCACCTGGTGCAAGTCACAGCTTGCCCCTCACGCCCGGGGGAACAAGGCTAGGTTTGCAGGGTTTTGCCTCAGCTCCCACCCTCAGGGGACTTGTTGGTGCGGGACTCACCCTCGCATACACAACAAGGTACCTTTTGTTTGTCTCTGGTTCCAATTCACCTTTGAGGCTGGCTGCAGTCACAACTTCCCCCTCACGCCCAGGGGAACAAGGCTAGTTTTGCGGATTTTGCGTCAACTCCCACCCGCGGGGACTTGTTGGTGTGGGACCCACCCTCGCGTACACAACAGGAAGGTACCTTTTAATACACCTAATAGCAGAATTTTTAGGGGCCCCTCCCATACATTTTACCGTTTAATTTTTTTTTCCTTTTTTTTTTTTTCCCCAGTTGATTATGCCGGGGAAAGCCCTCTTTTTTACCTTTTTTTTTTTTCTCCAATTAATTATGCCAAGAAAACCCTCTTTTTAACCTTTTGTTCTTCTCCAATTAATTATGCCAAGAAAACCCTCTTTTTGCCTTTTATTTTACCTCCCCCCCCAAGGTGTCCCACTCTTTCCCTGAGACCCAGTCCCAGTTTTCCCCGGGGGGGATTCTCTCACTCTTTTTATCACTCACTTCATCTCTTTACTGGCCGCTTTTCTCGTGAAAAAGACGGAAATGCAGCATGGGAGACTACCGCTCTCACTTGGCAGGTCTGGGGTAACCAGCCCGCCTCTCATTCACACACATTCATCCCCCTTATCCACCCCGTCCCAACAAATACTTACTTATCCTTTGTCCTTGGGTCTTTGTTCTTTGTGTACACTTTAGTCTTAGGGGCTAATTACCGCGGTTTTAGGGAATCCTTTCCTTTTCTTTGTTTTATTGTCTCCTTTTGTCCATCGGATCGTAACCTGCGTCTGTCGGTAGCATCAGGGGAGCACAGTGAGGCTGCCTAATCAGGGCAGGACACGTCTCCCTCACTCTGACTCTCCTAACGCACCGGCAGAGAGGTGTTAGCAACCATCCTCTGCTACCATAATTGTGAAAAATGCCAATCACTTGGTTTTTAAAATTTTAAAAGTTTAATAATAATAAAATATTTATAAAAATAGTAATACAATTAGAGTAATGAAAATTTAGAGTTAGGACAATTACAAGACAATAAAAAGCAAAGAATTACGGACGTCCGGATGCTCTCAGGCACTTAAGCCTGATAAGCATGCCTTGTGAACAAAGGAATAACCTTTAAAAGCAATAGCCTGTTGCATATTCATATATCTCATACATGATGCATAAATTCCTTGCAAATTAAGAACTTTTCTGGTTCTTGTCAACTTCTTCCCCTTAATCCTGGTGGTTCCATAAAGACGGAGAGAAGAAGGTGGAAGAATGTTTGTCTTTTCCAATAAGGAGGCAGTAATTCTTTATGGGCCCCCATCACTGCCATCTCTGTGTGAAGAGTTTCTTGATTATCTCATCTCTTGCTTGAGCTAGTAAAAAAAAAAACCCACATACATAGTTTCTATTTTAACTACAAAACTACATTTACCATACTATTAAAATGTTAATACAGCACTTCTAATCAATATAACATAATACATATAGTATTCAATTTAATATTTGCAAAAAGCCAATCATAAAATATGCATTTTTCACACAGAGAATCGCCTATTTCTTCCCAAGTTCTCGGGCTCAATGCAGTGCTCAAATCTGCTGGAAACCCATGGTCTCTGGCCCAACCCAGCAGATCGCAGAGCGCTTGATCTGATATTACAATTTTCATGGTGTAATGAACAAACTTTCCAGGTGTTCCCCAGAGACACGGACAGGGCCTTCCTAGTTCCCATGCCAACACTGGAATGACTGCTGGCTCTAGCTGAGTTCCAATATTGAAATGTTAATTAGCTAATTGCTCTGTTTGTTTTCTCTAAACTACTCAAAGGTAACCTGCCTCCCCCCACCATGCCAATATTCTGGGACTAAAATGCAAATAAGAAAACCCCCTGGGATCATGGGAGTATTTTTGGGGGTAAAGACACCCCTAAATAAAAAACTAAACACAGTAGAGGGGGATAGACAAATGCCCTAGCTGAGGAAGAGGGAAGCAAATCCCCTGATCGACTTTTGTCCATTATCATCACTTAAAAAAGACTAGAATAGGCTGTGGGAAGCGGAGACGGAAAAAGAGCCCCCTGGGGCTGCCACCCAGGAAGGAGCGGGGACAGCTGTTGTTCTGGACTCCAGCAACAGATTCTGCACTCCACGCCTCCTCACCCTTTGGCCACAGGGAAGAAGAAGGGACGGCTTCTGCTCTGGACTTCAGCAACAGACTCTGCACGCCTCCTTCCCTTTCGGCCATCTGGGAAAACTAAAACAGCGGGGGCGAGCTCTGTTCGGGCCCCCTGCCCAGCTGATCTTTTTAATAAAGAGCTGAACATTAATAAAGGCATAAGCCCTATTCATTTCACTCTTGACAACAAGAAAAAAAGAAAAGAAACAAACAGAAAGAAAAAATAAATCTTACTTTTAAAAATAAACAACTTTGTGAGGTTTAGAGAGCCAGCGAGAGATTAAGGCCATCTCTGCCTTAATCTTATCTCTAGCGCTCTCTCCCTGTTTTCACAGCTCCTAGCGGGAGTGGGGAGCAAACTCGCAGACAGTCACCGGAGCGGGGACCCTGGCGGCATGCCTGGGTTCCCCTTTCACCCTCTGTCTTCCTCTCTCTCTCTCTCTTTCTCTTTCTCCCTCTTGACCCACTTGCCGGGTCCAAGGATACCATCCTGGACTCAGGACCTTAGCAGGCTGGGAGCCACCCCCAGTAGCTCCGCCACTTGAGCCAGCCTGCTCCTTAGCGGCAAACCCAACACCGCCATCGGGCTGGCGATTGCATCCGGCAACCCCGCACCTTCCTTGACCCTGGCACAACCAAGCCAGCCCCTAATCCAAGTGGCACCCCATGCAAACCACGCTCTGCACTGCTTCCACGGGGTGGGAGAACATAGGGAGTTGCCGTGCCGGGTCGCCCCTATGAATCAGCCCCTGCTGCAGCCCCTGAGACCTTGCCGCTCACATGAGAGCGGCCAAACACCTCCTAACCTTGACAACTTTTAACCTGGTGTCCCCAGGTGCTCCTGACATTCTTTTTCCTTAGTCAACATATCCTCTATTCCTTTCAAGGAGGGCTTGTTCTGCTAAACCTTCCTGGACCCCAATTCGGCATTGAACAACCTCTAAACAACCATGTGTTAAGACACTTCCCTGCCCCTTATACAGAAACTGCATTCAAACTCCTGTCCTCCTCTAGCACCAAGACATCATTATCCCACATTCTAATAACCTAGAGTCTGCCTACCACCCCTCCCCCCTTTTCAACCTCTCTCTTCCCTTCTTACTTTCTTTTCCCTACTTTTTTTCTCTTTTTTCCTCTGATTCAACACACCTCAGACTACACAAGGTGTACACTCAACTAGTTTATTTCTAAAAGTAAGTCCACGGCTCTCTCCTCTTCTTGTACAACCCCCACTTCCAGTTGCATCTTCAAGTTTCTCCCCAACAAGCTGATGCTTGCTCTAGGAACCAACAAGACATCTCCCATCCAAATTCTAGTTTTCCTTCAATTACTACATCTTTAATGACAGGAACTGTAAAACTCTCTCCTTTTTCCCAAATTTTTACCTTTACAGTGTCTTTACTTACACTATAATATTTTGGAATATTTAAGAGGCAGGTTCTTTCTGTCTCTGTGTCTACCACAAATTCTAATTTTTCTTGTTGGGGACCCACTTTTAAAGTTATCACAGGCTCCAGATGGTATTTGTCCCCCAGAAAATAGAGCTTATTACTTCCCTATTCCTCTTCTGGGCCCAACTCTTGGAAGATTTTCAGATCTTTTTTCTGATCAAGACAATTTATTTTATAATGTCCTTTGACCCCACAGTAAAAACAGATATTTAGAGAATGCTCCTGAGATTTGGTTTGTACTGGGGTTCTGTTCTTTTCATTTTTCCTGTCTCTACGACCTTCATGTCTAGGAGTGGTGCCTGGGAGTTTTAGATTCCTCTGGAAATTACTTTCTTGCATAGTGGTTACTATAATTTTTGCTTTCACTTTAGCTTTTTCTTCATCTCTCTGGACATAATTTTTTTGAGCCTCTTTTAATAAATTATCTAGTGATCTTTCGTACCAGTCTTCCATTTTTTCTAGTTTTTTTCTTAATATCTGGCCAGACATTAGCGACAAAATTAATTCTTAACAGAGTTTGTCCCACCATAGTCTCAGGGTCTATTCTGGAATATTGTTTCATATTTCTCTTAAGTCTGTCTAACCATTCAGTTGGAGTTTCTTCTTTCCCCTGCTGTCCCCTAAAAAGCCTTTTTAGCATTTTGCCTTCGGGGTGCAGCCTCTTTTATTCCCTTGATTATCAAATTATGATAATCATTCATATGCTTCCTCTCTTCCATTTTGACTCCAATTAGGAGGTGCTATTGGCATTTTCTGATCTCCTGGGGGGCCCTGCTGGTTTTCCAATTCCCAAATTTTTATTCCAGCAGCCCTGATTATTTGCCTCTCCTCCTGAAAAAAGCCTATTTTCATCCCAAGTCAATAAGGTGCTTCTTCTTCAGGGAAAGTTTTCTTGAACAGCAGGAGCTGTCGTTACCAAGGGAACAGGACTCAGGTCAGGGACAGATGGAAGTGTCAAAGGAAGAGGGGTGAGAGGAGGGATCCGTGCCGAGACTTGGTCCCCCAAGGGGAAGGCGTAGGAGGGGTCTGCTGCCGGAACTGCCAAAGGAAGGGGGTCTTCCGGTGGAAACCGAACCGGAGGGTGGATGACCCGCACATGGCTCATGGCGGCTGGGTCGCCAGGTCCCAGCTCAGCCGGCATAGAAAAAGCAGGCGGGGCAGGGCGGCAGCAGTGGTGGTGCCCAGTGCAGTCAGCATGGGCAGAGCAGCCGGGGGTGGGACTGTGGGAACGGCCGTGGGAGAAGTGGCCGGGGATGGAGCGGCCGGAACAAACAGGGCAGCCAACGTGGCAACCACAGACCACGAGGCAGGCGGGACAACCCGCACAGCCGGCAGAGCGACCGCGGGCTAGGCGGCTGGGACTGGGGCAGACAAATTCACTGGCGGGGCCGGGACGAGGGCTGGATCGAGTGGTGCAGCCGCAAGTGGTGGGGGCGGAGCCGGGACGAGGGCTGGGGCAAGTGGTGCAGCAGCGAACGGTGGGGGAACAAGTGAGAACGAAGGAGGTAATACTTGTAAAAGATCCCAATCTTTTTTTTTCTTTTTTTCCTCTTGTTCCCATCCCTTTTCTTTCCCCTTTTTCTTTTCTTGCTTTGTCTCGGGGGTTTCTGATATTTTAAAGATTTTTATTCTCCTACGATCTCCCATCCAGCATTTGGCATACTCTCTTTCTTCTGGCTTAAACGGTTCTTTTGAATTTACACATAAATTAAGAGCCTGACAAATCTAAACTTAAAAAAAAAACATATTTAGGCCAATAAACATGGTACGATCTTATTTCCTTCTTTGCCCATTCTATCATACAAAATTGGATCATCATTACCTTGTCCTTTCTCCTTGTGCAAGGATTTGTATCCCAGTTAGCTAACATAACTCCCAGAGGGCTATCATGGGGTATTCTCTGCTTTTATCCTCTTTTTTTTTTTTTTTTTTCCCTGTATCCAACTTACTGGTTTTCTGTCACATTTTTCAAGATCTTATCTATTCGTCCCCCTGCCTCTGTTTCCCACTTTCTCTAACAACCTAAATACCACCTTCTTCCCACAACACAAAACCCCCTTTCTCTCACAATACAATTCAATGCAATACACCTCCCTCCAAGGAGATAAAGTGAAGCTTAAATTAAACAATCTACGTTACATATACTTTCATTCATCTACATTTACTCACTTTTATTTCTCACTCACTCTCACACACATTCATTCACATCGTCAGGCTTGTTCATTCATACTTCTCCACTTCTGCGTAGCCAAGTTTTTCTGGTTTTTGGTGCCTCACCCACCCGGACTATGTAAAGTACCTTCTTTTTTTTTTTTTTTTTTTTTTTCTCGACACCCCAGAACCTTAAGTACTGATACCCCTAAGTTTCCTTACTGACCTAGGTTCAGCACTCTGTGAATTTCCCTTTATTTTATTGGACAGAGGAAGGAAACGTTAGCAAACCTCTTAGACTTACATGAAGCGTATCTCTGTTGCCAGATAATCACTGGTCCATGTAGGCTCCTACCGTGACCCCTTCCACCTCCCCCAAGGTTTGGCTATCCCTCTTCCCTAGAGATAGCCTCAGAGTCAGGGGTTTGGACTTACGCACCTTGCGCAAGCTGGATTTCCCACCCCTCCGTACCCTGAGGAATGGGCCACATGACTATCCCTCGCAGCCGCTGTGCTAAAAAGTCCTATGATACTGTAGCCCCCCTTGACTTGGAGTCAGCCTCTCCGGGCTTCAGTACCGCCAGCCCTCCGGGAAGGGCCCTGAATCTGGTCACCTCTGGTGCCAGTTCACCTGTGAAGCACTCTGCATGTCACTCACTCTCCCTCCCCACAGTCCCCACACGCCTGGGGGAACAATGGCTTGTTTGTGGGGCTCATAACCTTTTGCCACAGCCCCCACCTGCCTGGGAAGTTGAAGCTGATTTTGTGTGTGACTCACTCTCACACACAAGACAACAATAAGGTACCTTTTACTTGCAAATCACTTGTTTGGCCATTTCAAGGTGCTCTTGGATCCCACACCCCTGAGTCTCTAGTGTGTCTACTCTCAACCTAGCAGCTCTTAAGCCTAGGAGCTCTTCAGTTTGCTACTCTCAGCTGAGCAATTTTTAAGCCTAGATGCTTTTGAGTTTGCTACTCTCAACTTAGCAGCTTTTAAGCCTAGATGCTTTTGAGTTTGGGACTCCCAAGTCTCTTGTGTGGTTTAGACCCTCAACCTGGCAGAATTTCTAGGGGCCCTTCCCTTTTGTCCCGTTTCCTAGTAGATTGTGCTAGGAAACTCCTCTGCTCCCTTCGTCCAAGGGGTCCAACCCCTCCCTGGGACCCCACCCCAGTCACCCCGGGAGATTCTCTCACTCCTTTTATCTCTCACTTTGTCTCTTTACTGGCCATTTTTCTTGTGAAAAGATGGAACCCCAGCGTGGAAGACTCTTCATTCACATAGCAGGTCTGGGATAACCAGCCTGCCTCTCATTCACACATATTCATCCCCCCATACCTGCCCCCCCAAAAAAGTACTCACAACCCTTTTTCCTTTCCGGGTCTTCGTGCACACTTAGTCTTAGGGGGGCAATTGCCGTGCTTTTAGGGAGCCTTTTCCCTTTTCTTTGTTTTATTGTGTCTTTTTGTCCACCAGGTTGGAACCTGCATCTGCTGATCACTCCAGAAGAAACAGAGCGAGGCTGACAAACTTGACAGGGTGTGCCTGCCTCACTCAGAATCCTCCGAGGCCTAGGCAGAGAAGTGTTAAATCTGAGTCATGGCACTGTTATAAATGAAAAATGATCCAGCCAAATTAAAAAATAAAAAGAATTTATTTTAGCAATAGAGATCTAACTTAGCCAGCCACACGGAAAAGGACAGTGCCGAGCCCGGGATCGGCGCTGGGTGCAAGACAAAGAGATCAGCCTCAGCAGAGGTTTCACTCTATGCCTCCACACCACTATCCTGGTACAAGCGATTTTTATAGGGAAAATTTTGCCTGAGGCCAGGATTTCGGCATTCAGTCCTTTGTTTCATTCAAAGTCCCATAAGTTGATGAGATTTCCTTCTCGGCGACAAGGTAGAGAAATTCAAACTCTGGTGTCGTGGAAACTCTTGATGTAATTTACGGGAACAGAGTATTCACATGTATTGGCCCGGGGGGGGGGGGGGGGGGGGGGGGGGGGGGGGGTGTGTGTTCCTGATGGTGATCAGCGCCTGGGTATCTCCATATCGCTTCAGATAAGGCCCATCTCCTGGTGAGCTACATCCCCTTGCTTGTAAATCAGGTTTCAACACACACTCAGTTTTGCCTGAGAAGGGAGGCTTTTAATGCCAAAGGGTACATCCTAACAATTATTTAACATTATATATATATATAATGTTAAAAAAAAATGGCGTGAATTATACCTGTTACATATAACAGCACCAATTCTGAAAAATGCCATTCACTTGTGTTAAAATTTTAGAAGTTTAATAGTAATGAAAATGGCAATGAAAATAGAAATAAAAATTAGTATAACAAGAGACAATAAAAAGCAAAGAATTACGGACGTCCGGCTGCCTTGCACTCTGCCAAAAAGCACATTTTGCTAACAAATTATTAACCCTTAAAAGCAATAGCCTATTGTATATTCATATATCTCATACGTGATTCAATCATTCTTTTCAAACTAAGGGTGTTTTGGCTTAATGTCAGCTTCTCCCCCTCATCTTGTAAATCAATTTTCTTGGCTCTTCGAAGTCTGAGCATTCCTGATAAGGAGGCAATAATTCTTCTCTTGGGATCTTAGTGTCTTGTTGCTGTTATCTCTATTCAAATCGGATAATGCAAAGAATTTCTTGATTATGGTTTCCATTTCTTGCACTAGTTACAAAACTTATCTTATATCACATAGTTTCTATTTTAATATTATGCTTTCGCCTAATAACTATATTTACCACACTACTTAAAAAATATTAATACATCACTACTTAGAAGAGATTTATACATTGTGGAAGGGGCTAACAGCAGGCCTGTTAGCTAAAGGAGCGAGAAGCTGAGAAGCAAGAAGAAGCTCATAAGGAGCTCTCTCTGAGGCTGTTAACAAGGAGACCAAGAGAAGAGAGGAATCAAAGAAAGATAAGGAGAGAACTTTGCAGCTGGACGAAGTATTTTTAGAAAGTTAGCTGAAGTCGCTGTTACTTTTCACCAATGGTGTTATGTTGATTCATTGTAGCCAATAGTTGGGGTAGAAGAAGTATAAACAATCAGAAAGTGTATAAAAGGTCAACCATTTTCGATAATAAAGAGTTGACATCTGAGACTGCTTTTGGTCTCTGCTTTGTGTTGTGACCACCTCGACAGCGACATCTGATGATCACCGAGTGGAACAACAGCCTGAAGAACATACTGGGTCTGGACCCATACAGGGTCCTAGTGACTGGCAACCGTGACCCATTGAGGAGTAGTGGGGGAGGCGGTGTTGGTGCAGCTGAGAGTGGCGTCTGGAAGTCACAGGGAGGTCCGAACCTGATTTTCTCCTATCAAGACACCTGGAAGCAGGTGAGCCACCAACTAGTAATATTGGGAAATAACTTATCTAATGAGGAAGAGACTGTTTTGGCTACATGGAAAGCTTTGTTAAGAAATAAGGCAATTAATACTTCAGACTATGCCCTTCATAGTATATTGATGTGGGCTAAATCACGGGATTTTGGCACTGATCCTGACATGGCATTTAGTGTTAAAGCATGGAAAAAAGTCACGGACAGACTGTGGGAAGTCATCCGAGCGGGAGATAAAACTGTTGTTGATCTAGCTGTTACTTGGGGATTGCTTTTTGAGGCATTAAGGAATGGAAAACAGAGAGAGAACAGGCAGAGTGTGACGTGGACGAAGAATCAAGCTTGATAACAGAGACTGACGGGGGGGGGGATGAGTCAGATGGGGCCTCTGATGGGGAACTTGTTGAATCCATCCTTGAAGAAGGTGCAGGTGTCATGGAAGTTACCAGGCAGGCTACCAAAGCTTCCGGGAAAGATGCCAGAGCTTCTGGGCTGGATGCTGAAGCTTCTGGGAAAGCTGCCAAGGCTTCTGGGAAAGCTTAAAATTCGGCCCATATCCTCCCATTTCCCACACCACTCAGGATTCCTCACCCTTGGTTTTACTCCTAAATCAGGAGTCTCACCAGCCCCTCTAGAAATCTCAGTCTTCATCTTATATAAACTGCAGACAGTATAAAGAAAGCTTACTAAATTAAATACCAGAAAGATGGTGTCCTTGGCAGTCAGGGAGAAACGAACATTTTCTAATAGAGATGTAAATAATTCAGAGGAGAAGAAGGAAAGCAAAGGCTGAAAAGCCTCCTCCCCTGCTTCTCCCCTAACAGAGTACACAGCCACAACCACGAACCATACATTCCTGGAACCGATAATAACATTTTTATAAACCTCTTGCAAATCATCACAACCAAGCCCAGCCCAATAAATATTCTGGTTAGTGCCCCTCTGCTACAAAAGCTATGCATTAAGGACAATACTGGAGCTATTTCTGGATAAGAAAATAAACCTAGGGACCAAAAAGGTATTAAAACTTCAAAAAACCCTAATGACCAGAAATAGAGGCAGGCTTTCAATCCAAATGACATTACAACTTCAAAAAGAGACATACCAATGTACCCACGAAACAATTGAGACCAAAATATTATTTAGAATGAAGTTTCTTCCACTTTGTCTGGTCAACCGTCCCCGTACAGGCCACCAAAAAATATTTGTCCTGGTTTAGGACAAATTAGGGGAAAATCTCCAAAGGAGCCCTTTAAAGGAAACAAACCTCCACAACTCCTCCCCCCCCCCCCCCCCCCCCGGGTTCGGGAGGAATTTCCTTGGAGGAAAAGTGGAAAAAACTTGTTTATTAAGCAAGAACAAAAAACACTCCCCAACACAAGAAAACACAAGAAAAGCAGCCCGAGATGACAACAGACATTTTCACCAGTCCAAGAGAGGCCAAACAGCTTGGGCAGTCTGCTGAGGAGGGTGCTGAGCTTCTCTGTAATGCAGACTCCGGAGGAGTTCCTTGACGTTCCCGAATCAAGGTCCAAAGCAGGTCCGATGTCTTCAGGGAAGGGGAGGAAGGAAGGAAGGGAAAAATAAAAATAGAAAAATGGCAAAATAAGGCAAGCAAAGAAAAAACAAAAAAACACAAGAGAGCAGAGCAAGCGAAGCGGGCCTTAAAGCTAGCAGCAGCAAGCCAGAGCAAGCAGACAGGGGAGGGACACGGCTATAGACAAAACAAACTGAGAGCACGGGAACAGGAATACACGATTGGGATACAAAGCATGAAAATGTCCTGTCACCCCAGGACAGCAGCAAAGAAGACCTTAGAAGAAATTGAATTAGCCTTAGCACACAAATTTGTTAAGAGAATGGATACCGCTGTTGGTGTCCAATTGTTTATTTTGAAGGACCATGAAATGCCATGTGGAATACTGTGTCAATGGAGTGATAATTGGGAAGACTAACTGCATATTTTGGAATGGATATATTTATCTTTCAGATCTCATAAAACATCTGAAGGACTTTAGGATCTTTTTGCAGATATTATCATCAAGTTTGCAGGTGTTGTCATGAGATTTTGGGGCACGACCCTGTGACCATTATGATACCTGTACATCAGGTATTTTGAATGGTGCAGTCAAAACAATCATGATTTGCTGTGTCTGGCACTCAGCAGCCACGGGATGGAGGTTCGCCGACTAGCTGACCCGCTTGTGGCCGAAGGGCAGACACGAGTGGCTGCCCCCAAGTCTCTGCCGAGACTGTTGCGGGTGGCGGTAATTGCTGTGGGGTGGGTAGCGCAGCAGATGCACAGAGCACGAGGAAACTGAGGCAGAGGAATAAGGGAAGGACACTTGTCTGAATCTCCAAAGATTTAATCTTGAAGGGGGGCAGAGCAAGTGACAAATCTGAGCCTGAAGGGGCTATTTTAAAGGGTAGAGGGAACACGGGGAGGACACAACCTTTGACCAATAGGAAGGCATTAGGGGAGGGGTGCAGGGTAAGGGCTCCCCAATAGAAGCCAACACTGGGAGGGAGCAAACCCTATAATCCAATTCTGCTTCGATGAAGGGATCAAAGACAGGGAACACTCCAGAACCAAAGGAGTGTGCTATCTTTGACAGACAGAGGTAAGACAAGAGAACAAGGGAGGTATACAGGTGGATTGACATGTGGATTGACATACATTTTGGTGGGGAAAACTGTGGTAAACAACTCAGGACTGAACCATTAGGGAAGCCAAATGGGGTACAGAGAACAAACCACTACAAACTTACAACAAGGAATATTAAAACATACTGCAGAAGAACAAACTATAAAATAACAGACTACCACATCAGGGGAGGAGGGAGTTTCCTACCCTTGATAGGGAGGAGGTAAATCGTCTAATGGTTTGCAAGGTTTGCCCTGTGGCCACAAGCGGGACAGCGAGTCGGTGAACCTCCATCCCATGGCCGCTGCGAGCCAGACACAGTTAGCGCAACAATGTTGGGACATCTTTGTTGCCACGAGGCTTTCTCCACGTGTCTTCACCGCCACGAGGATCGCCGGTGCCGGCGCTCCGTGACACCGCAGCGCAAAAATGAGGCAGCGCAGTTTCGGCGTGAAAAAGCGGCGGCGGGAAGCAGCGCCGCGGTTTCCGTGAGAAGAAACCCGACGGACAGGCTGTACTGTGGGCAAACAGGCCCCAGATTTATAAGCCCTGCTGTGCCATCACCTCCATGTGAACACACTGCGTTTTAGCCAGTGGTGCTTCCGGAGGAAGGAGACGTAGCCTTCTCGTCAGCATCCGGGAAGGTGTCTCTGGGATCGAGGACCCCTTCTGCAGCCTTATTTCCTGAAGTCGATGGTTGAGTTCTCTGGGGGTCTGAGAGGGACCTGGCCAGGGGCTCGGGAGGTGGGCGGCTGTTTCCTGAAGGAAGGTGACACACAAAGCATGGTGTGCTCAGTCAGCTCCCGTCGGCTTTCAGGACCCTATTCCTTTTCTTTTCTCTCCTTTTTCCTGCAGAGGGTGGGTGGAAGCTAGGCTAGGTAGACAGGATGGGTGCCAGGCTGTCTACCCAGCAAAGGGAAGTTTATCACCAGGTTGCAGAGTCCCTGGGAGAGGTGGGTGTTGTGTTTTCAGAGTGCACTGTTAAAAAGTTGGTGAGGTGGTTGTTTTTTAACTTTCCAAATATTACTTCGCAAGATGTGCAAAATGTTGCATTTTGGAAGCAAGTAGGTGCTAAATTGAACGATTTAACAAAGAGAGATGACTCCTCCATTAAAGAGGGATTTTTGCAATTATTTCTGTTGATTTGGGATGTGCTAAAAGAGAAAGAAAAGGGAGTTAAAAAACAAACCGCAAGTTTACTCCCGGTTTTCCCCAAAAACCCCTCTTCCCCACCTTCTTTTCCCATTCCCTCTTCCCCCACACCAGGTGGACAGGGGGGAGCAGCCCGTCCTCAGAAGATACAGGGCTGCCACTGTCTCCCTGGCTCCCCCAGGTCCCCTCGGAACCCCTGCTCTGACAGTGATGGCCACACTTTCAGGGACTTCACCCCAATCCCCCAGTCCAATCCCTTTGTCCCTGTTAGAAATCCTAGTTCTGAGTTCCCAGATGTTTCCTTCCCTCATCCCACCGAAGCACCACAAAATGGCCTTGGCCTCGTGGCAGATGCTTCTTCTTCTTCCCAGAACCCCTTTCTCCCTCTTCCCACCCAGACCCCTGATCCTTCTCTCTCCCTGGGTCCCTCCTCTTCCTTTTCAGGAGGCAGTTTTAACCCCCCCCCCCCACGGTTCCACCCACTGCTCCTCCCATTGCTGTGTCATCACCAGCCCCCTCCTCCTTCTCCTCGGCTGCCTCCACCCAGGTTTCCGCCCACCAGCCTCCTGTTTCCCACGCTCTGGCTTCTGGTTTCCATGGTAACAGGGGGACCAGGAGTGCAGTGCCAGGGAGACCGGAAGTGGTGGAGAATAGCAACTCGCCTTTCCTAGCCCCAGTCACTTATAATGCGAGGGGAGACCATCCCAGGTGGGAACAATTGTCATATCAGAGCATCAACGAACTTTGCAGAACGCAACATGAGTTCAGCCAGAAAAGCGAATTTTTTAGGAGCATTTTAAAAGCAACATTTACATCAAACATGCTGGTTCCCGCAGATTTAAAAAGACTTTTTAATTGCTTGCTCACATCATCAGAGTATAAGTTATGGGAGCGAACATGGAAGAGATTAGTAGGAGACCTCCTTCCACAGCTCTTGCAGAATCTTGAATGCTCCACTGATGCAGATGGGAATGATATTGAAATGAACAGGGCTTATGCCTTTATTAATGTTCAGCTCTTTATTAAAAAGATCAGCTGGGCAGGAACGGAGCTCGCCCCTGTTGTTGTAGCTCTTCCAGGTGGCCGAAAGGAAGGAGGCGTGCAGGGTCTGTCACTGAAGTCCAGAGCAGCAGCTGTCCCTTCTTCTTCCCTGTGGCACAACCGGTGACCAATGGGTGAGGAGGCAGGGAGTACAGAGTCTAATGCTGGAGTCCAGAACAACAGCTGTCCCCGCTCCTTCCCTGGTGGCAGCACCAGGGCGCTCTGTCTCTTCTGTCTCCACTTGCCCCAGCCCACCCTAGTCTAGTCGCTTAGGTTATGGTGACAGACAAAAGTTGATCACGGGTTGTGCTTCCCTCTTCCTCGGCTAGGGCATTTGTCTATCCCCCTCTACTGTGTTTAGTTCTTTATTTAGGGGTGTCTTTACCCCCCAAAAATACTCCCATGATCCCAGGGGGTTTTCTTATTTGCATGTTAGTCCCAGAATGTCAGTGTGGGGGGGGGGGGGGGGGGAAGGCAGGTTAACTTTGGGTAGTTTAGAGAAAACAAACAGAGCAATTAACTAATTAACATTTCAATATCGGTAGCCAGCAGTCATTCCAGTGTTGCCATGGGAACTAGGAAGGCCCTGCCCGCCTCTCTGGGGAACACCTGGAAACTTTGCTCATAACAATATCACCTTTGATCATCTGGTCAGTGAGGGTGACTGGGAGCAGGCACAGAAACAGGCAGGGGGGATTCCAAAAATAGTTCTAGATCAAGTTAAAGATGCTGCAGAGAAGGCTTTCTTGACCATGCCATCCAGAGAACCAATCCAACCCTATATTTTTATTAAGCAGTCTTTTTCAGAGGCATTTATGGACTTAGTGGATCGAGTTTGTGCTGCTGTAGAAAAGAGAGTAGAAAACCTATAGATACAAGTACAGTTGATACTAGAAATAGTCTCCAGCAATGCAAACGAAGCCTGCAGAAAAGTCATCCTGTCACTCCCTTCAACTCCAACTCCCACCCTAGACCAGCTTATAGAGGAGTGCACCAAGAAAGCCATGATCACTGTAGAAGACACCCCGAGGAAACCAGCCGTGCAGGAACGGACAGCAGCTCCAGCAGCTGTTACCCGAGGGAATCAACCACCTAGGAGGAGATGCTTCCACTGCCATCAAGAAGGACATTTTATAAGTCAATGCCCCTTCAGAGGAAAGGTGCCTCCAGGGAGGGGAGGGGCAGGGGAGGGGGAAGCTTCCCATCCACAAAAAAACTAAATACAGAGCGCAGGTCTGCCCCACGTGTCGATAAAAATAGGGCATGCCATGGGGGAGGTGCTGACAACAATGCTAGCGTTCAAGTAATAACCTCAAATAAAAGAGAACCTTACCGGCTGTGACTAACTAATCCTATTTTCTTTCCTGATCAGGACTGGCAAGGAGTCACCGCTTCGCCTGGACTTCTCCCTCACATCCATCAGGTGGAGACTTATAAGCACTCCCCATCTTTAAACTGCAAGTACCTTGTTGTTGGGGACACCAAGCACACTCCCCTTGAGATTGAAATTGCCCCAGGGATCCTGTCATTCGATCCTGAGCAATTCAGTCTCTTGGCGAGCTGTGTCCATCCCCCCCTCTTCCTGCCAGAGGGCTGTAGGAATGTGCCCCCTGTTGACAGAGTAAACAAGTTACCCTTTGTCTCCTTAAAAAGGAAATAAGCCCAGAAGTTTCTCTCCTCAATTTGGTTAAAAGACACCTCATAGGACCTTGGAGACTTCACCTCAAACTTAAGGCCAGCTAACTGGACAGGAACCAAAAAGTCCCACCTAAGCAATTCACTAGAAGAAGAAGAGAACAAAAGAAGTAATTGCTTTTGTGAAGTGTTTTAGCAGGAGCAAGAACCTCTTGCCCTAGCTTGGTTTTTCTCTGTAAAGAGCCTTTTTTTTTTTTGCCTTTTATTAAAAACTTTTTGTTTCCAACACTGTCACAGGAGCCATCCTGCTTCTTTTATGCCACCTGAGGTAGCTGAGCTATTAAGGGTATAATGCTTATCTCTGAGAGCTTATAAGACCAGGCTTGAAGAGAAAAAGCATTAGAGGACCAAGTCATTGTGCAGGCCATGCTAGTGCCCTATGCTCTCTGCGATAACCTGGACCTTTCCATTTATTTTACCAAAGTGCTGGGAGAGGACAAGCCCCTCGTATGGTGTGACCTTAAAAGTGGGGGGCATTCCATCCAGTTACAGGGGGTGATGGACACGGAGACAGACGTGACGGTCATTCCTCCACACAAATGGCCGTCACAGTGGGGGCTACAAAGCATGCCCAGCAAGGTTCTAGGTGTTGGGGGCACCAAATTAGCTAAAAGATCCAGGAGCATTGTACAAATTGAGGGACCAAATGGGCAATTGGCCTCTATACGCTCATTCGTGTTGAATTCCAAGTTCACCCTCTGAGGGAGAGATGCCATGTCTCAGTGGGGGGCCAAATTGGAACTGTAGGGCCCTCAGGATTTTTAGTGGCGGTCACTGAAGAGCGCCCTATTCAGAAGCTAAATTGGCTGACAGATACACCAGTGTGGGTAGAACAGTGGCTGCTGAACAAACAGAAATTAAGTGCGCTCACTCAGATTGTTGAGGAGGAGTTGGCCGAGGGTCATATTGTTGAAACTAATAGCCCTTGGAACTCCCTGGTCTTTGTCATCAAAAAGCCAGGGAGGGATAAGTGGCATCTCCTCCATGATTTGAGAAAAATCAATGATATAATTGAGGACATAGGGTCTCTCCAACCAGGGATGCCATCCCCTTCAATGCTCCCCCAAAATTGGTCATTGGCTGTCATCGATATAAAAGATTGCTTTTTACAAATTCCCCTTCACCCAGCCAATGCTCCACACTTTGCTTTCTCTGTGCCCTCCATCAACAGAGAAGCTCCCATGAAGTGCTACCACTGGAGAGTATTGCCTCAAGGCCTCACATGCTCTCCCTCCATCTGCCAGTGGTATGTCACCAGAATCCTGTCCCCAGTGCATGCTAGGGCGAGAGATTGCGTCATATATCACTAAATGGACGATGTTCTCGTTTGTGCCCCCGATGACAATGTGCTTGCAGGAGCGCTTGAGGACACAGTCACTGCCTTGGCAGTGGCTGGATTTGAGTTGCAAAAGGAGAAAGTACAGAAGCTGCTGCCTTGGAAGTATCTGGGCCTCGAAATTTCCAACTGGACTATCAAGACCCAGAGGGTTGTCATAAATGATAGCCCAAAGACCCTGCAGGACCTCCAACAGTTGTGTGGGTCTTTGAACTGGATCAGGCCCTGGCTGGGGCCCACCACGGGGGATCTGTCCCCCCTCTTCAACTTGTTGAAGGGGGAGAGGGGTTAGATTCTCTGAGGGCCCTGGCCCAGGAGGCGAGGACAGCACTTGAGAAGGTGCAATCCACCCTGGCAGACTGGCAAGCCCACCGTTGCTGTGAGGGTATTCCCTTCTTTTACATTATCTTAGGTAAGGTGCCACACCTTCACGGGCTCATTTTTCAATAGGACACGGACCAGAAGGAGCCCCTCCTAATCATAGAGTGGGTGTTCCTCGGTCATCAGTTGTCCAAAAGCATCACGCAGCCACAAAAGCTGATGACCCAGCTGATCATAAAGGCTAGAGTCTGTCTGCGACTGTTGCCGGGGTGCGACTTCACGTATATCCATGTCCCCATCAAAAGATCAACTGGAAAACTAACCAAGGAGACCTTGGAGCACTTGCTCCATGAAAACGAGAATTTGCGGTTTGCTCTGGACAGTTACCCAGGCCAAATTTCTATCCATCACCCGGCTCACAAATTGTTTAACATCGAGTTTAATTTGATTCCAAAAGAAATCCAAAGTAGACGCCCATTAAAGGCTTTGACAGTTTTTACTGATGGGTCCAGAGGGTCCCACAAGTCAGTGATGACTTGGAAAAATCCTCAAACTCAGCAGTGGGAAGCCGACGTTAAAGTTGTAGATGGCTCTCCTCAAGTTGCTGAGTTGGATGCAGTTGTTAGGGCCTTTGAGAAATTCCTAGAACCAATTCATATTGTAACCAATTCAGCTTACATAGCAGGAGTGGTGTCCAGAGCAGAAGATGCCATCTTGAAGGAAGTCTCCAATCCGGTCATCTTTAGCTTGGTCTCAAAGCTTGTATATCTAGCTTCCCACTGGGAGCAACCCTTTTTTGTGATGCATGTGAGGTCACACACTGACCTCCTCGGGTTCATCAGTGAAGGGAACAGTAAAGAAGATGCCCTAGCTGCCCCTTTGCAGCTGGCTGGCCAACCTAACATCTTCCAACAGGCCAAGCTTAGCCATCAGCAATTCCATCAAAACGTTCCTGGTCTGATCCACCAATTTCACCTAAGGCGTGATCAGGCTAAGGCAATTGTGGCCACATGCCCAAACTGTCAGGAGTCCTCCTTACCATCACTGGGTTCAGGAGTAAACCCAAGAGGACTCCACAGTTGTGAGGTGTGGCAAACTGATGTGACCCATGTGCCTGAATTCGGGATGCTGAAATATGTACACATATCAGTGGACACCTTCTCGGGAGCAGTTTTTGCCTCGGCCCATGCAGGGGAAAAGGCCTCAGGTGCACGGAAACATCTTATGCAGGCCTTTGCAACCTTGGGGGTCCCCCAAACCATCAAAACAGGTAATGGCCCAGCCTATACATCCAAGGTGAGTTTTTGCAGGAATGGAGAGTTCAACATCGGACTGGGATACCACACTCCCCCACTGGCCAAGCAGTGATAGAGAGAACCCATCAAACACTCAAAAAAGTCCTCACCCGCCAGAGAGGAGATGTCCAGGTCTTGTCACCACAGCACAGGTTGTGTAAAGCTTTGTTTACTACCAACTTTCTTAACTGTTCTTTTGACAACCCAAACCCACCAGTTCTGAGGCATTTTTCTCATCACCAACAACTGCCAGTCGAGGAAAGACCTCCTGTTATGGTGAGAGCTCCAGACTCTAAAGACATCCAGGGTCACTTTAAATTAGTGACATGGGGCCGTGGATACACGTGTGTGTCCACACCTTCAGAAGTACAGTGGATCCCCAAGAATTGGGTGAAACCATACACTCCCACAAGAGAGGAAACTGAGTCAGAAATTGTCCCTTTAAATCCCCAAAATAACCCCATCAATGATGCAGTTGCACCAAACTGAAAGCGTCGCAAGGGAAGAGGAAGACCCTGACCCTTTCTCCCAGCACATGGCATTTGGTTGTCTTTATTTCATGATTATGTTGTCATTTTTCCTAGACATCCACCTGACCAGCTATGAAGATTCAAGAATTGGGGCCTCTCAGGCTAGATGCTTTCCATTGAAAAAGACATTAGTTGCTTTATAGTTGTTATATTTTTAGTTTCCTTAGTTCTTGGAATCTTAAAAAGACTTATTTCCACTGCCACTGCCAATCCATCCTCTTCAAAGACTGTGATAGCTGCTACCACCACAGACCAAGAGTGGTGGGAAGAAAGTGCCCTTGAAAGCACAGAAGTTTAAAGAACTAGTTCCAGGATGGAGTTGGTACTCCTCCCCAGCTGTTTTTTCAACTTTATAAAACAAAAAATGGGGAGATGTGGTAGTCTGTTATTTTATAGTTTGTTCTTCTGCAGTATGTTTTAATATTCCTTGTTAAAAGTTTGTAGTGGTTTGTTCTCTGTACCTCATTTGGCTTCCCTAATGGTTCAGTCCTGAGTTGTTTACCACAGTTTTCCCCACCAAAATGTATGTCAATCCACATGTCAATCCACCTGTATACCTCCCTTGTTCTCTTGTCTTACCCCTGTCTGTCAAAGAAAGCACACTCCTTTGGTTCTGGAGTGTTCCCTGTCTTTCATCTCTTCATCGAAGCAGAATTGGATTATAGGGTTTGCTCCCTCCCAGTGTTGGCTTCTATTGGGGAGCCCTTACCCTGCACCCCTCCCCTAATGCCTTCCTATTGGTCAAAGGTTGTGTCCTCCCCGTGTTCCCTCTACCCTTTAAAATAGCCCCTTCAGGCTCAGATTTGTCACTTGCTCTGCCCCCCTTCAAGATTAAATCTTTGGAGATTCAGACAAGTGTCCTTCCCTTATTCCTTTGCCTCAGTTTCCTCGTGCTCTGTGCCTCTGCTGTGCTACCCACGCCGCAGCAATTACCGCCACCTGCAACAGTCTCGGCAGAGACTTGGGGGCAGCCACTCACATGTCTGCCCTTCAGCCACAAGCAGGACATCTAGTCGGCGAACCTCCATTTTGTGGCCACTGTGAACCAGCCACATCCTGAGGCGCCCCGGAGACTGACGGCCCCACCACTATCACCACCAGCTAGTAGGACTCGGAGCAAGAGGAGACAACAACACGAGTAAATTAATTCTAGTGGGGAGGAGGAAGATCAAAGGAAGAGACTATTCCCCCTCAGAGAAGTACCTATGGGAGGAAATGAAAGGGGATAGGGTTTGTAACAGTCCCACTTAATACTGTGGATGCAAGAGAATTTAAAAAGGAAATGGGGTGGCTGCTTGAGGACCCTTTTAGGGGTTTCCAAGAGGTTAGACCAATTTTTAGGCCTAAATACCTACACCTGGGATGACCGTCAAGCTATATTAGGAATACTGTTTAGTACTGAGGAAAGGGAAATGATTAGGCAAGCAGGAATGAGAGATTGGGAAAGGAGACACCAACAGGGATCACGTGGTGATCAAAAATGGCCTAATCAGAGACCAGATTGGAATCACCAGAACGAGCAGGACAGACAAAATATGAGGGACCTTAGAGATATCATTATACAAGGGATACAGAATGCCATACCTCAAGGGCAAAATATTAACAAGGCCTTCAGTGTGCGCCAAGAAAAAGATGAATCACCTACAGATTGGCTTGAGAGGCTCAGAAAGGGCCCGCAAATGTATTCGGGAGTGGACCTACAGTCCCCAATAGGAATACCATTGCTTAAAACTCAATTTGTGGCAAAATCATGGGGAGATATATGGAAAAAGCTAGAGAAATCAGAGGATTGGCAGGACCCGGATCTCCAAGAGCTATTGCGGGAAGCCAAAAAGGTGTATGTGAGGAGAGATGAAGAAAAACAAAAGGCAAAAGCCAAGTTATTTGTAGCGGCTGTGAGGGAAACTCAGAAGGGGGGAAAAGAAAGCATTTAGAACAGAAGGACAAAGACCTTGGGGAGATTATAAGAAACCTCCCCAAATTAAAAACCCCGGAGATGGTCCTGCAGATTATCATTGCTTTTACTGTGGGAGAAGAGGACATACAAAGCAAAGCTGTAAGACACGACGAAAAGATGAAAAAATGTTTGAAGAGGGCAAATAGGGGTGTCAGGGGCTGTATATCTTGGGGACCAGAACATCAAAAGAGCCCTTGGTAAAACTAAAAGATAGGTCCCCAAGGGGAAGAAGTTACCTTTTTAGTAGACACTGGAGCAGAAAGATCAATTATACAGCACCTCCCCAAAGGATGTAATATTAGTAAAGAAACTGCTCTAGTTGTGGGAGCAAAAGGGGAACCATTTAAAGTACCCATACTTGAAAATTTTGGAATTGAATCAGAAAATAAGATTTGTTTGAATGATTTGTTATTGGTACCAGAAGCAGACAATAATTTGCTAGGAAGATATTTGATTATAGCTTTAGGAGTAAATTTAGAAGTGAAACAAGGAGAACTACAGGTACATCTTTAGGCTTTAACGTCAGAAGATGAAGACAAAATTAATCCAAAGGTGTGGTACCATAAAGGGGAAATAGGAAAGCTGGAGATTGAAGCCATTAAGATAGAAATAAGTAATCCAATTGTTCCCATATAAGAAAACAAAAATACCTGTCCTAGGGTGATGCTGTGATGCTCGTATCCCCAGCCATGTGTTCTGCTTATGCTGGATATTATATTCTGTGCCTTCAAGATGGGCTCAGAGAGTGAAGGCGGGGAGAAGAAGAAGCACAGAGTTTTGTTATCAGCCTGCACTCATTCCTCCACAGCCTGCTGGAACACAGAACTCCACTGTGTTGTCTGGGCATGGACGGGGCAGAACACCGTGTTCCTTTGCTTTTTAGTTAGTTTAGCTAGCTGTGGCAGTCTGAGTTTTCCCTGGAGTGTTTTTTTTTTCTTTCCCTTTTCTTGGATCCATTTGAACCTGCTCCGGACTGGGACCCGGGCAAACACCGAGAGCTCGCACTTTGTGGCCTACTGGGGCCTACTCTGGGCAACATCCTTTCCCAGTGCTGGAGGGACTGATAACAGAGCAATCACCCACTGGAGAGACTTTCTGAATTTGTCATCTCTTCAGAGCAGCGAATGAGTTTTGTCATCTGGTATTGTTCATTTTTTTGTGCTGCGGAGTGCTTTGCCTGTTAAATAAACAGGTTTTTTCTACTTCTCATTGAGGAAATTCTTCCTGAACCGATTGTGGGGAGAGGCCGTGTGGATTTACTTTCTGGGGGGAGCCCTTTTTGGAGGTTTTCTTCCAAATTTGTCCTAAACCAGGACAACCCTGTATCTTTGGAAGGAAGAAAGGGGACTTGTAAATACCCAAGGGAGAGGACTTGTTCATCATTAATGGATTGTGAGAGATTAGAAGCTTTGAGGGATCCATCAGCGATAGCTGTTGTCTATGTAAGAGGACATCCGAGGGGAACAGATTATTGGACTCATAGGAATATTTTGGCTGATGCAGAAGCACAAAGGGCAGCAGTACGCTTACCCGTGTCTTTAAATAATTTGAGTAAAAGTGAGGATGAGACAAAGTATCAAAAATGCTATACCTTAAAGGAAATACAAGAAATGGAGAAACTAGGGGCTAACCTAGAAGGGGATAAGTGGCTTTTACCAGATGGCAGAGAAATGCTATCTAAAAGTTATGCTAGAAGAATAATTCATCAGTTACATCAACAAACTCATTGGGGAACACGAGCACTAAGCGATCACTTTTTAAAGTTTTTTGAGTGTATAGGAATATTTGATATAGCAAAACAGGAGACACAAGGACACATTATTTGCCAGAAAATTAACAAGAAGACATCTAGACAGATCCCGCAGGGAGGGAGAAAAACTGCATATAGGCCTTTTGAAAAGATACAAGTGGATTTTACTGAACTACCACAAGTGGGAAGATATAAGTATTTGTTAGTAATAGTAGACCAATTAACTCATTGGGTAGAGGCCTACCCTGCGGCACGAGCAACAGCACATTTTGATACAAAGATTATTTTAGAAGAAATAATTCCACGATTTGGGATGATTAGAGTGATTGATTTCGATCAGGGTTCCCACTTTACCTCGAAAGTGTAAAAAGAAGTAATGAAAGCTTTAAGGGATCTCTTGGGAATATCATACCCCTTGGCACCCTCAGAGTTTGGGGAGAGTAGAGAGAATGAACCAGACCCTAAAGCATCAGCTAGCAAAACTAATGATTGAAACAATACTATCTTGGATTAAGTGCTTACCATTGATGTTGTTAAATATTTGAACAATGCTGAACTCAGAGCATGGGATCTCCCCATATGAGATGTTATATGAGGTGTCATATTCTCAAAATATGCCAGTGGGAAATCCTATAGTAGACGATATGTCAATCTAAGGGTATGTCATGACTTTGGGAAAAAATGTTCAGGAACTTCGTAAGAAAGGAATAATGAATCAAACTCCTCCCCTAGAATCTGCAATTCATAAAATGCAACCAGGTGATCAAGTATTGATGTGTAGTTGGAAAGAAAGTAGCTTGACTCCACATTGGGATGGACCGCAGATACGGCAATCCAAACAGCAGAGAAAGGGTGGACACACATCTCCCAAGTAAAAGGACCTATAACAACACAGGAAGCAGACTGGAAAATTACCTCTCAGCCAGGAGAACTGAAGGTGAAAATAACACGAAAATCAGATGCCAGGAGATAAGATAACCTGTATTGAAAAGGATTGTAATTGCTTTCCCTTTGTAAGCACTGAATGCAACTATTGTAAAGAGAGGTGGTATTATCATTGTCGCAGGGGTTATCCTCCAGGTGGATTGTGTCTAGAGTGTGAACATACTGAACAGATTTTAACTAAATATATTTTTAAAAAGAGAATAGAGGAAGGAACATTAGAACTAGATTCTTATGAGTGGGGGATGTTGTGGAAATACAGCTTAAGAGGGGGACTATCAACTGAGGCAAATATGAAAAAGATTTAGTGTTGCAAACATAACTGAGTCCTTTGTGGATCCATGCCAGTCAAAGCAAAGAATTGGGAAGTATCTAAGAAATGGCACAAAATGGAAAGCTCATACGGAACCCCTGAAGAATACCCTTGCTGCCAAGAAGATGGTACCCCTCGCTGCTGGAAGCACCCCAGTAAGCGAAGAAGGCAGAGGGATTATAAAACTGTGGGGCCTTATGGTACTGTTGAGTCTTCCACAGAATGGGATAACTGATCCTTGCTTAAAGTGCTACCAAAATGTGAATTATGGCCGGACCATGGCCTGAGCATTTGCAGCACACACTCATATTAATGCAGGATGTTATGACCCAGGAAAACTTGAAACCTGTACAATAGGAGAGAAGAGTTACTGGGTGGCAACAAATTTAGGAATGGGAGGATGGGCACATCGAAACTCTCAATTTTGTCCCCAGGGAGAACCATTCCTCTGTTTTACCAAAGGCAGAATGTGGGGATACTCCGATAAAGAGGGAGTACACGATAAATTCAAGGAAGAATAAGCGGAAAACATCACAAAGAATTTAGGGGAAATTCAAACCAAAAAAAACGCCAGAGCAGGAAGTGACCTGTATGAAAAAATTAAGAAAAGACTCAGTGATGGGGACCTCCCCATGTTAGGAAAAAATTTGTTTATTGATCTGATGCAAAAAGTAGTTAAGGAATTGAATGTGACTAACTGCTGGATTTGTGGGGGATCCCAAATGACTGAGCAATGGCCATGGAGAGGAGAAGGGGTAGAACCTGATCAGCTGATATTATGGAACAGGACACATAAATCTAATGAAATTCGACCTGAGGGGTGGATATTGAGTCATGAAGTAGTAGGCCAAATTTGTATTTCTAGGGAAGGAAACAATTTTACTACATATGTAGGACATACCCCCTGCAAGATGATACATACCACCAACTCCACCTTTAGGACCTGGTGTCTGAAACCACCAACAGGTTATTGGTCTATCAATTGTACCGACGGAACTGTTTGCTGGAAAAGTGTAACACATGCTAATCCTTTTAAGGAGGTAAAAGATCTTAAGGGATATTGGGAAAATCTGGGGCAGACGGCTGAAAATTGGAAAGCTCCAGATGGATTATTTTGGATATGTGGTAAAAGGGCATATAATGAACTATCAAAGAGATGGAGAGGTACCTGTACAATTGGAATTATACAACCTGCAGTCTTTTTGCTACCGAAGAGCAAAGGTGAATATTTAGGATGACCTCTTTATGAAACTGTGCAGAAGAAAACAAACTGAAATAGGAGGAAAACAGACCTGGAATAATGAAGAATGGACTTCCCAACAGATCACAGATTACTATGATCCTGCCTCCTGGGCTCAGGACGGCAGCTGGGGTTATAGAACCCCTATTTATATGCTCAACCGAATTATTTGATCACAAGCCATTGTAGAAATTACCTCTAATCAAACATCAGAGGCATTGAAGCTTGTAGCTAGACATATAATCCAGACCAGAGCAGCAGTATATCAGGATAGGCTAGCCCTAGATTATTCATTAGCTGAAGAAGGGGGGTTTTCTGGAAAATTTAATACATCTGAGTGCTGTTTAGAGATTGATGATAATAGAGAGGCTATTACAAATTTGGCAGATGAAATTAAATGAGTTGCACATGTTCCAATGCAGAAATGGAATTCCATATTAACTGACAATTGGTAGAATAATTTGTTTGAAGCAGCCTGGTGGAAGAAGTTGGGGTTCATGTTGCTTTGTTCTGCATTAGGCCTATTGTTTATACCTTGCATGATTCCATACTTTATTAGGCTAATACATTTGGTGATCCAGGGAATGCAAATTTCAGCAACGCCCATATGTAGCAGCCTGTGGCAGCAGTGACGATCATGTCCAGGGAGACCATAACCGACGGCAGGGAAAACAGATGAGACAAGTCTCTGTTGTTTAGCACAAGAGTCCATTTTATTTTCCCCCCTCCACCCCGTGCCAGGGGGAGCAGGGGGCGGAGGTCCGGGAGCCCGAGCAAAGCCCAGAGAGCGCAAGAGCAGAGAGGGAGCAGACCCAGGGCCATGGAGTTTTATCAGGTGTCCCATGGGAGGAGTCTTAAGATCAGATTACAGCCTCCTCAGAACGGGAAGGCTCCACAATTCCTCCATTTATAAATTGGGTAAAACAAGGGGATTCTCGGGAATATGACTTAATGGTTTACAAAACTAAAATGAACATTATTAAGCTGAATTAACAGTAACAGAAAAGCATTTGAGACTTAATTACAGAGGATAAAGTAATAGAAATTATGATTCTGAATAAAATGGATACATTTTTGCTTAGTGGGTTAATAGTTCATTCTCCTTCAGCTTTTGATCTTCTCACCAGAAGGGGTGCTGTCCTTGGTCTCCTCTTTCCCAAGGGGCATAGTCCTTGATGTTTGATCTCGGCTTTAGTACTGGTGTTGTAGGTGTTTCTCTGTTGGATTCTGATGATGATGATTGTGAAGCAAGGAAGGGTGAAAGCAGCAGTGGGACAGGTTGCAGCACATGGCAGGGCTCTTCCCTTTCCGAGGCTGCCCCACTCCGCCACACCGCCTCTGCCTCACGTCTCCTGCAGGCACAGCGGGGCCTGGTCCTCTCTCAAAGCTCATCAGCCCCGCCTCGCCTCACACAGCCCCGTGGGCCACAGGCTGTTACAAATGGTGGAGAATGCAAGCAACCAGCGAAGACAGGCCGACCAGCATCCCTGTGAGTCAACCGCAGATTGATACACCCTGCGGGTCCCCCATCTTCCATGGAGGCAAAAAGCTCACGGGGACGGGAATTCCCATTAAGGGCACCAGCTTACTGGGACCGAGCGAAGGGACTAACATCTATCATCATTCAGCGAGACACTTATGAACGATTTTTTCATGGGAGGGAGTTTCTGCCTGCAAAAAAGACCATTCCACCGACTTTTGTCAACTTTCCCAACACGTCTGCTGCAGCTTATGGATCGTAAAGCCCTGGAGGGTACTTATAGATGGTTATGGACGATTGCATGCAACGTGTTGATGCCCTAGATCTGTGGTCCCCCCTCCTGTGAACCCTCATGTTTTTCAGTTTCTGTGAAGCTGCCTGTATCTTTCCTTACCCTTTGTTCCTAAGAGCGCGGCAAGGAATGAAAAATGCCAGGATGGCTCGGAGTTGCTACCGTCTTCTCTATCACTTTCTGCCCGTCTGCCACTCCATCTCCCCTTTCCCTGAAGGAGGACAAGGTCGGAAACCGTCCTTGTCACTGTCGAGGCAGGGACGGGAATAATGTGACTCCAAGATCAGAAGGCAAAGAATGAACTCTTTATTAACAAGTACATTGCTCTTTTATAGAGAACATCATGAGGACCAACTTCATTGGTCCTAGAGTAAAAACATTTCACACCATTGGTGCACTATGAATAGCACACAGTGGCAGAACATATCTATAAACAATATGAACAGAAAGAGAGATAATAAATGGTTAACATTACTCTCGGACTTTTTCCCAGGCTTAGCCTGCCAGAAATCTCTCCTTTTCTCTCTGACTGAACTGAGAATATCCATATGTCCTCTTTCACCCCCATCTCTTTCCATATCCCCCATTCCCTGCCTGGAAGGCACTGGCCACACCGTCCCAGGCTCTCCTTCTCAAAATGGCGCTACCACACGGCTTTGAGATCCTGTCTTTCCCACTGAGTCCTTCTTTTCCGGTCCTGTGCCTGCCCTTGCCCCTCACCTACCTTCCCCCTTCCTGCTGCATAAAAGAAGCTGCTATCCGTTTCCTCCGTGTTTGGCAAAAAAACAATCAGTAATTAGCTGTGAGAATTGACAATCTGTTAAACTACTGAGAAAGCTGACACGGCTCTGTGAACACTCATGTAAAAAATGAAAAATCACTGGAATTCTCTCTTTCCCTTCTGGCTGGCAAAGAGGTAACACGACTGGCTCAGCCCCTATCTCAGCCAGACCAGGCCAGGTGGCCCCTGTCGCAGGGCTGGGACCCTTCCTGGGGAACCGGCCAGGCCCCATCGGCTGCCGGGTGGGGGAGGGGACACCGCAGGGCCTCAGCAGTGCTGCTGCTGAGTTCTGGCCTGGTGGCTAAGATCCTAGCCACGCCCCCAGCCCAGCCACAACTGAGACTGCAAGCTACCTAGCCTGGCAGGGTTCACGTGACCATCTGCACGTCCTGGGCGAGATATTAACTTTTTCAGTGCTTCAATCTTCCCTCGAGTGAGTGAAAATGACAAAATGCAGGCACGTAAAGGAACAACATGAAAACACTGAGGTCAGTGAAGAAGTCAAGTCCCAGATGGGAGGGATGAGGAGATGCCTTAATTTTAGGGCTGAAATCCTCTTGTAAAGCTATGGAGAAGAATGTAATTGATACATCAGACTCTTTTTCCCTGTAATGCATAAAGGTATGGGGAAATGAAAGTGTTCAAATTGTATATATCTGGAAAAGGCCTCCATGCTAAAGTGAGCAAATGTTGAAGTAGCTGAGATCCTATGAGAAGTTTGAACAGAGAGAGAAGAGTAATGAGACCCTGTGCCCACAGGGAGAGATGAAGATGATCTCAGAGATCAATAAAAAAGACCTTTGCTCTTAAACAGCTCATCTTTAAAATAGTACCCCATAAGTTGACATGGCCCATAAACACAGCTGTGGGAAAAGCTGTGAAAATGGGAGGGATTTGACAATTGCAGATTTTACAGGCGGCTGCTATTTGTAGAATTTAAAAGCCATGAGAGAACTGTTTTCTTGTGGAGCAGTCTCCATAAACTCTCCCAGTAAGAGCCTAAATGAGAGATGCAGGACTTCAGGCGGCTCTTCAAAATACAGTTTATTCTATCCAAGATGTTACAACAGTCCAGGGTCGTGGGTGACAGAGCTTGCACCTACAGCTGTCAGCTCCAGCTGTAGACAAGCCTGAAGACCCTTTAATTTTGGCTACATTGCATTATATACTTTGCTGAGCATCTTAATACAGAAGAGCTAATCGATACCTTGACTTTTACCTATAGCCTATCATAACTACTATCATTACCATAGTCATGTTACTGTTCTTCAATCACAAAAAGTTAGTATGTTACAG